>NC_088643.1:44846943-44919443 GCF_964019385.1 Sycon ciliatum
ACTCATGAGAAATCTGAATGTAGGTCTCTCATTCATGATTTCATTTTCTCTTGATTGATGCCCTACGACCACTCCTGGTTATGTGTTGTACTTACGTGTAAAAACATACTTACTTTTGAATTTACAACTTGACCCGTATAGTGACAAACTGTAAGAGTACTGTGTGTTACTAGGCTGATTTAGCATACTCATAGCCCATTGGAATTGCTGGGAATTTCCCTTTGGAATTGCTGGGAATTTCCCATTGGAATTGCTGGGAATTTCCCATTAGAGTTGCTGGGACTTTTAACAAAGAAAGAAAAAGGAATAGAAACCAGGCATGCTTAGATTTGTGTCTTTTTTCCATTCTATCTGCAGGCGGTTAACGAATGAGGGCCTTGCTTGCGATGTGGTCAGGCGCAAAGCGAACGACCCAATGTTCTACAAGGGCTACTTTCACCTCATTGAGCTGATCATAGCCACTCAGATCTGCTTCAGATCTAGTACCCAGCTTGGGAACCACAGAATCCAGTCTCAATTGGCACAAATGGCAAGGTTAGAAGCTAGATTCCCTTTGGAAGCTTTTGACAGATACACATTACAATGTATAGCATAGCGAGTTTTTCTCCCTTTTCTCTAAAAATTGCTTTATCCCACGGGTGTTTCGAAGTGGCCACTCGTCAGATGGCGGCAAATCCGAGAGTACGAAAATTTCGTGCAGATTCAGGCATGCAAAATCTAGCCTTCTGCAGTTCTGGGTAGAGCAAGTGTGTAGGAACGACCTTTTCCGAGAGAGAATGTGGCTCTTTCATCCCAACGTTTTACTCGCCACGCTCTCCCTCCCAGCTTGTTGATACGAGTATCTTCTACCGAGTAGAAGTCTCCATCTTCACAGTGGGCCAGGCAAAATCGCAACGTTGAAATACTTTGCTCTCTTGATTTTTGGTCCTTTGAGGTGTCGATGTGGTTGTTGTGTACAACTCGAAGTGACAAACTTGAGACCCCCGCGCCACAAAAAAACAAGGGCGCGCCACAAAGTTTCGTTTGGCTGTTCAATGAAAGGACGTATGGAAGCAGGGATAAAAAAAACTATCATGGCTGCCGGCAAAACTCCTAGTAATGTAAGAAAAGGGGGTGTGACTTTGGTAATTCCAAGGAGAATGTACGCACAGCCATTCCACAACAAAGACGAAACTACGAGCTCAAAAGCACTCCGATTTTCAAACAAACGACGCAGGAAAGAAGACGTGGACGCAGTGTTCCCGTGTGGTCTTCAAAACACCTAATTTTACTTCGATAGCGGCTGGTTCAGGGCAAATTCAGGCCCAATTCGACAGCGTCGTACCGTTAGTTTCGCCCAGAACACGAGGAAATGTACGGTAGATCCAAATGTGTACGCATTTTGCGTACGGGGACGACTGGCCAGAGTTCATGCACTGCAAACACCCGTGATCCGGTTACGACTTCAGCTTCAGTGTGTGCCATTGCCGTGTGCTAACTCAAAATTTGATTGGAATGTCGTTCGGAGAATGAGTTGGTACAAGAGAATGAAAAAAATCCTCTACATTTGGTGGAAGCGGCATAATTCATAATTACTGCATAATCTGTGTGTTGGATTGCTTCATGCATCTACAGAATTGTGTTTCATTTCTTCGGTGGAGACGGCATATGCGACGCTTTTATGGAGGCCGGCGCTCGAGAGAGAGCGTTAGACATTGCCTGGAGCGGGCCCTACCCGCTTACCGCACTTCCTCAAGGATCTTTTCTTCACCGTGCACTGTTGTACAAGGTGAGATGGTGCCGTTCTGCTCCGACTGACCAAGTTGTCTCATTTGAAATGCTTCTGCATACATGTGCATGGGTTGGTCCAGTCCGTTAATACCATGGTCATAAGCCGTGATTTAATGTTTTTTTTTAATTTCACGGTTCGCGTGAAACTCCGCTGGAAGCCAGGTTTTCCGCATCTGCAGGAACGCCACCACCCTTTAGGATCAAGGCGCAGATGCAGTTCCTAAGCGGTGGGAGGCGAGTAGATCAGATCCACCACAAAGTGGTCAAATACCGAAATCCCATTGACTGCATCCATGTTTCCCTCGTGCCAGGTCACGAGTTTCCAAGTAACTGTGGGTCGCAGTGATTATTCATGGTAATAGACACCCTTAGCAAAAAACGTTATGTTGTAATGGTATTACCGTAACGGGAAAAATACCGAGATTTGGATTTGACCTTTAGCAAGATGCACGGTAATTTTGCACACTGTTGCCATGAGTATAGCTGTTAATTCATTCGGTACAACCATTTATGGTGCCATATACACGATACAAGGTGAAATGGGTACGCTCTACGGGATATTTGGCCTAAAAACGTACCGTTTGATAAATCAGCCCCCATAGCGTTTTTACGCTGCGTCTTCAACGCTATTTAGGTGATCAAGGTACGAGTACCGTAAAAAATAGCGTTTCCGTTGTTTGCTAGGGTGTCTACTATTGGTGACCTGTTACACTAACGCTTTGGAGTGAAAACAGTGTGTGTGTGTGTGTTTTTAAATGAAGAAAACATGCTGAGTGACCCATCATGCCCCTATTCGGTTTTCTTTGATGTGTTGACTCATCAGGTGTTGTGTGACAAGTTCGGTATTCCTTGCAAGTTGATACGAGCCAAATCTGGCCGCCGTGCCTGGAGCCTGGTCAGCACACAATGGCCTGAATCTGTGGCAAAGAGGCTGGAAGAGCCTATTTGGAATGACGCAGAGCTTGGCATTCCGGCATTCGAGAACATATCCAAGCAGATCAGCAAGGAATATATTGTGCACCTGGTTGATGTGGCCGGTGGCCAGATCTCTGCCAACCATTGCACGGTGAGAAAGACTGAACTTGGCGACGCTGTCCTGAGCTATTGGATAGCACACGACGCAACTCTTGACATGAATGAAGATCAAGATGAAGGCAGTACATTTGGTAACAATTTGGTAAGTGCTGCTGCAGTGTATAGCTATGATTGTTGTATACATTGGTGCAGCTCGCTGATTTACCCATGCACTGTGTTCAACGGCAGTATCGAGTATCTGCGGGACCCTGCACTATTATCAGCAGCAGGGTTCAGACTCCTCATTGCTGCTGATCTCCCATGGATACAATACTTTATTAGCTCCATCATCATCATCATCATTTGAACAGCCTCTTGTACGGGCAAGCAAAAACGCAATACATCAAAATTCAAATAGAATGAAAAAAGAGAGGAAAATGAACACAAAGTGCACTGGAACTCAATATAAAAAGGAACGCAAAGTGCAGTTGAACACAATGAGCATGGGGCATGGGGCCACCAATCGGAGAAGATCGGCTCATAATGGAATGAAAGAACAAACATAAAAAACTTAAGACACCCGTACACATCAACGTGCTCTAAGGGTATGGCAGCTTGTTAAAAAGCTGTGGCGTTGGCGCTTATATGATGCCCGCGAACCACGTATGCAAGTAATACACCAGCGGAGCAAACACAGCGACAATACAGATCGAAGTTGTCCCATGACTACAGAATAATGTAACTCAGGATTTTTCTCAACAACAAGCGATACCAAATTTTTCAAAAAACGAGACCCCTCTGGCCCACACATGCCTGAAGTTGAAAAAACTAACGGTGTAAATGATGCTCTCTCTACAATATTTACACGGGCACAATATTCTCTCTTTTTGGCCTGTTCATGGGTCTTCAGCTGACGCAGGACGTCTGTACGCGACAGCAGGCTTGCCTTCGGGTGTGTTACCCGTACATCAAAAAAGGCATCCTGCTGCCGGGTCCAGAAGCCCCGCGCCCTGATATCCAGACGCGCCTCCAAAGACCGGTTCGCAGTTCGATGTGGTAGTGTTTCTCCTTCGAACGGCTTGAGAAGAGGCTCCTTTTCCACATCTGGTAGTATTTCCCGAATAGCTTCTGACAGAATGTCCCGGATCTCGTTATGTCTTGCAATTGGGTAACCACCCGCCGGGCAACTCATGGCATGATCTATTGTCATGTCTTGCCCACAAATACAGGAACTGGACACTCCCTCCAATGACAAACCATATCGAATACAAACAGCATCACGAAAATCCGATTTGTTCAGGATTGAACTGGGCGTTATGAAAGACGGCATGGAGGATAACCAATTTGAAACACCCTTCTCACCAGCTGTTTCCAGCAAAAGCTGGTGCGCCGGCGGTAGCATGGGGCGCAACTGTGCCACTCTTTCATCCTGTTTCTTTTGCCGCTGCTGATGTGACTGACGTGCCCGCTGCCGAACATCCCCGATGGCATCAAGGGTAACATCGGCGCCCGAGCCTCCGGCTGCGTCATCCAGGCTAGTGATCCCCGGCCGTGGTACAGGATGTAGGCGGAAATCATCGGGTAGAGATGACGATAAAATCAAGGCTGGGAGAATGGCCCCGAACGTTGTGAGGCTGTTCCGCGCCCGCAACGGTCAGAGGCTGTGTGGAGGACTGGTATGGAGCAGCAGGTGCCTCTTCTGGAGGCGTTAATGTATCTGGCGGTACAATCAGGCGCACGAACGGCTCAGTGATCTTTGTTGAGGCCGCATACTCCACAGGCGCCAGGGAAGGCAGAATCGGCACAGCAAGACCACCACATCTCGTTGGCAGAGACAGAAGCTCCCGCTGTGAGCTATTGGGGTCGAACTCATGGCCCAGGAGAGCTGGCAAAAGCTCTGAATCGATAACCTGGCCAGGTACCTGAAGAACCTCAGGGCTGTGCTGTGTGGCACGGAGATGGTATTGCCACCGGCCAGCCAGACCCTTGGTTAACACCACGTATGCCGCGTGTGGCTGGGTCCTCGCCAGTCCAGCCAGAGACTTGAGTTCTTGTGCCCAGCAACGCGACTTTGCAGATATACATTCTTCGGTATACCTGGCCGATCCCAGCACACCGCCCAAGTATCGGGCTCCTTCGGCTGATATAGTCACCCCGGTACCGTCAAACACCTCTCTCGCTCGATCGAGGTGCTCTGGCTTCGTAACGAGGATGGTCTTGGCTGCATTGGCGTGGTAACCATATCCGCGGCCAGCCTGTTCGAGAGTATCCCAGTACTGTCGGAGCTGCAGGAGTCTATCCGCCGCCGCATCGTCATCTGCATACCAGGACTGGACGACCGACGGGCAAGCCGCTGCCAGGTGCTTCACCAGAGGTGCTGTGGCAACAGCATACACTGCCATTGCCAATGGGTCCCCTTGGCATGTCCCTTCCTGTGACAATATCTCACCGCCACCAGCAACGAAAAGGCGAATTGGCGAGCTGTAGGTGTTGGCAAACACTTTGCCTAGAGCAGGGCAAATGCGGGGAACGTTATGGAGTGCGGCCTGACGATTAAGCGAGTTGAACGCATTTGATGCGTCGACCAACAATACTCCTTCCGTATTTGGTCCAGCGAACATGGACGTCATTGCGTGAACTGAGGCTTCGCAGGCTGATGGAACACCAACACATGTCTGGTGGGGGGCAGTTACGCGGAGGACGTCGTGTTCCGTGATCCTCGCAATAGCTCTGCAGATCAGTCTCCTATGCACCTCACCGACCGCGATTGGGCGCACACCTGGTTGTTTGTCGAGTGGAATCAGGCGAGCCGATGTAAACCCCAACATTGATTCTGGCTCCACGGTCACCGTGCACAGACATTGTGCGGCAGCAGCCAATGCAGAGCAGAGAGTATCTGAAGCCTTCTTAAAACACGTCAGCATTCTACACCATGCATCATAATCCAGGCCGGACGGGTCCGACGATCCGTGCATCCGCCGGCTTAATTTACGAATCAGCTCCGGTGTGATTCTCTGGAACAAGATGTTGTTGGCTTCGGCCGGCTCACCAGGAAGGAGGACATCTTCGGAAGGCTGAGTCGCGATGGGGTGCTTCTCCAGCAATACCTCACGAACTGTAGCACCTGTGGACGGATTCCCAATTTCATCCATTCCCAAAACCCTTCCAGAGGATGCCGGGTCCAGATACCTGATGGCTGAATGGATGCGTCCCCATAGCCAGCAATCGCATGTCATCACGTACATTCAAAATCAACATAATTTTGCGAATCGACCTTTTTTTCAGGATCACTTTTCAACGAGGACGAAGCAAAGTCGGCCGAACGAAGCCTAGAGGAAGAAAATCACCCTCTCCACTTCACCATCACGATGCTGACATAGATACGAGATGAAACAACTAAAAAATCCACAAGAAAACTGTACGACCATCATCGCGCTGACTTTGGTCTGACTTTGGTCTGAGAATTTCTATCACGATCAAAAATGTACGAGGAGCACTCAAAAATCAGCCACAGACGTACCTTTATCGCTCTCTACTCCTTTTTCAAGGCACAAAAGTCGACTCTCCACTTTCAAACCAGGAACCAGACATACCAGTGGTCCTTTTCAGCTGCTCCACGAGCGCAGGAAATGTTCACCAAGGGGCGCAGAGCAGCATCCATTCCAGAAAAAGAGCTAAAATACGAGTGAGACTGCATGCCTGAGTACATGAGTACATGAATGAGTACATGCAGAAAATAGTCAATTTCAGCGTTTCTGCTCCAAACAGCAACAAGCTTCGACTAGAAACAAAGATTACACCAAAGGATCAAACAACAACCATTTTCTGCAGTTTTTTTTGCAGATGGCTTCCTTGTGCTTGGCCCAGCACGCCAAAAATCACACCTCGGAGGAGTACAAAAATTACAACTCTCAGATGTCCTCGATTGCTGGCCATGCGAGAACACCAGCCTGCTGAACTTGACGTCATCCAGTTCCTCTGGGCGGTCCGGTGCCGTAGGGACACGCCTGGGAAGATGAGCCTGAATGCAGGCACACTCCTCGACTAGTTCCTTGATGGCTCCTCGTTGCCATAGACCCATACGGCGGCGCAGATGATCCGCCTGATTGCATTGCAGTCTCGAGTCGTGTGGCTGCTGTAGCAGGAGGTGGCAGGCAACTGATACAGCTCTCCAGGCCACACACCGTATATCTGAGCCATCAGCAAAACAATTAATGAGCCGAGACAATTCCCCAACAAATAGAATGCCGGCCGAGCCATGAGGAACAATGAATAGATTGCGCCTCCACGTGACCACTACCTCATATGCTGCCTTCACCGACTGCACGAAATGGTCCCTTACACTTGCATCCTCCAAGCGCGATGTTGCATTCACTGGGCGTTGACTGTCAGCAAGACCAGCCAAGAACAATGTATCACCTCCAGGAGATTCATGCTCTGCCCCGACCGCAGAGATATTGGCAGGAGGTGGTGATGTCACATCTATTCCGTGAGGACGATCAGGGGTTGCACTTCGATTGACCGTGACAAGGTGTGGGGAGCACTCATCACCCTCCTCGCCATTCTCACTAGAGCCGGAGGCTCCAGAGCCGGAGGCATTCTCACCAGAGCCGCCATCACCTTCCTGGCTGCTATTAACAGAGGCATCAAAAGCACTTGCCACGGTGAGAGGAGGTGCCAAATCCCGAGAGACAGAATGAATAACCGGAGGCCGCGACTGTAGACTTGCAACATCCACACCACAAGAGAGAGCTGGGTCCACACCAGCATTGGCGATAGACGGTGGTTGGCTGCGTAGCACTCTGGCAGCTGCAGACACATTACAGCAAGTGCTGGGCGTAGACCTACTCGGGTAGCAATCGCTACAAACTCTCCCAGCCTTCACACACGAACATCGTGTACATGCTCTGCCCGTCTGGCACCTACAGCAAGGCATCAGGCCAACCACCCAGTCAGCGTGGAACACGGATAGCGCAGACCCCTGGTGACAGCCCGGCAAGGCAAGTGCCACGACCTGGACCAGCAACAGCAGGAGAAACATCCGTCACTAATAAGCGCCCATGAGTGGCGCAAGCACTTCACCTCAGCGCGTGATGCAGCGATGTAGCTAATCCAGCTTGGCGCAACGCACGACTCAGCCCTTGCGCTAAGGATTCGACCACACCTGGACCAGGAGACTTCATCCAATGGCAGGACACTGCCAACCTAGCCAACTTGAAGAATATAACAGCTGCTCCAGTCAACTCCAGACCAAACAGCAATCAAGCAGCTCAGCAGCCAAGCAAGCTTCTTCCTCCAACCAGAGCAGCCAAAAGTCCAACCGATCTCCGCAAGCGCATCCGAATAATCATCATCATCATCATCATCATCATCATCATCATCATCATCATCATCATCATGAGAAAAGCCTCTTTTACGGGCAAAGCAAATGTATATCATTACAATATGTAAAGTGAACAGGGGAAATCAACACAAAACCAACCGGAAAATGATGAAACACAAAAGCAGTCAAGGAAGTAAATCAATACAAAAACAAGCAATGAACACAGAGTAATAAAAGGGGAAAAACCAAATAGCATTATATTAAGTTGAGGCCAAAGGCAGCACCCTACTCCGCCTGGCGGCACTGGGCCAGAAATGAGTTCGGCTGTCGCCTCTTGCCGTACGAACCGCGGCAACCGCGGAAGCAGGTGACTGCCCATCGCAGCAAGCAGAAAGACAAACGGGTGCGTAGTATGCCCATTACTAGTGGGTACTTCAGCATCATCATCATCATCATCATCATCATCATCATCATCATCATCATCATCATCATCATCATCATCATGAGAAAAGCCTCTTTTACGGGCAAAGCAAATGTATATCATTACAATATGTAAAGTGAACAGGGGAAATCAACACAAAACCAACCGGAAAATGATGAAACACAAAAGCAGTCAAGGAAGTAAATCAATACAAAAACAAACAATGAACACAGAGTAATAAAAGGGGAAAAACCAAATAGCATTATATTAAGTTGAGGCCAAAGGCAGCACCCTACTCCGCCTGGCGGCACTGGGCCAGAAATGAGTTCGGCTGTCGCCTCTTGCCGTACGAACCGCGGCAACCGCGGAAGCAGGTGACTGCCCATCGCAGCAAGCAGAAAGACAAACGGGTGCGTAGTATGCCCATTACTAGTGGGTACTTCAGTTCAGTATGGCGCTCAACAAACAGGGAGGCCAATGATTTCAGGAATTGAGTAGTTTCTGGGCCACTAAAGCCGTACGTCGAGAACACAAGTGGCGTGAAGGAGCCGCGCTCCACGTTAACCACACGGCTGGCGTATTGATTTTTCTTGTTTCGCTCGTGAGACTTCAGCTGACTCAGGGCTTGTGATCGAGACAACACAGACGCTGCGGGATGAGTGATCCGCACATCAAAGTAAGCGTCCTGTTGCCACGACCAAAAGCCGCGAGCCCGCACATCCAGACGAGCTTCTGCGCATCGGTTGAGGGAACGACCACCAGGCAAATGCTCACTGCTGCAGGGCAATAGCCGGGGCTCCGTCTCTACGTCCACCACTCCAGCCTCCCTCAGTAGTCCAGCAACCAAGTCCCGCACCTCATTGTGACGGGCAATGGTATAGCCGCCAGTGGCACAGGTAAGTGCATGAGCGGGGCTGAGAGGCACACCACAAACACATGAATCGGGTAGCCCACTCAACCTTCGCCCATAGCGGATGCACAGGGCATCACGGAAGTCGGATTTCTTCAGGATGGTTCCATCTTGCCACCGCGGGGCAACAGTCAACCATGACGATACTCCCTTTTCGGACGCGATTTCAACAAGAAATTGTTGCTCCGAGCTCAAGTCCGCCTTAATGTCTTGTTGCCGGCTGCATAGGCTCTGCATTTTGCTTGTCCGAGTCGAGCGTGCCAGCTGGCGGGTGTCCCCAACAGCATCGCGGACGGGATCATGATTGGAGAGCCTCACTCGGTCGGCAACCTCCTGGGTTGTATCACCGGAGCCCTCTGACTGGGCAGTATCCGACAAATCGCTCCTTGCCATATCACCAGGCACGCTTGGAGGGTTCGCATATGTGCCAGTCAACAGTAGCTGAACAAGAGGCTTTGTGATGCTCAAGGATGCTGCGAGCTCTGCTGGTGCACTATCCTGCAACAGAGGGAGGGCCAAACCACCAAGACGCACTGGAAATGACATCAGCTCTCTCTCAGGGCTACCAGGACGAACGCCATCCCCCAGAAGGGCAGGTATCAGGCAATCATTGATCCTCTCATCAAGCTCGGCCAGTATCTCAGCCGAACAAGGTGAGCAACGCAAGTGGTATGTCCATGTGGATGACAGACCCTTCGTAAAAACGGTGTATGCGGCCTGAGGCTGAGTGACAGCCATCCCCGTCAGGGAATCCAGAACCTGCTTCCATTTATCCACCTTCTTGGCCATGAAGGCAGAGCAGAACTCCTCACTGCCAATCGCTCCGCCGAGGTGACGGTTGCCGCTGGTCTTGATGGTAACTCCAGTGGCGGAGAAGAGGCGCTGGGCCTCTTCCTCATGCTCCGGCTTGACCAGCAACACTGATTTCTGTGGGTTTGGAAAGTATCCATAGTCAGGGCCCAGTTGGCTTATGTCTCCCCAGTATGTGGACAATGAAGAAACGCGGCCACCTGCAGAATCGTCGTCCGCGTACCAAACCTGAGCCACAGATGGATTGGATTCCTGGAGGCGCCGAATCATCGGGACTGTAGCGATACCATACAGAGCCATGGCCAGCGGATCGCCCTGGCAAGTACCCTCCAGTGACTCAATCTCCCCGCCGCCGGAGACGAAGAGACGAATTGAAGAACTGTACGTGTTCTGGAACACCTTTGCCATAGCGGGGCATACATAGGGCACGTTATGGAGGGCCGCGTTTCTATTCAATGAATTGAACGCATTCGTAGCATCTACAAACAAGATGCCTTCCGTGTCCTCTCGTGCGAACAACTCCTGCATTGCATGAACCCCTGCCTCACAGGCAGACGGCACCCCAATGCACAATTGCATGGGAGCAGTAGCACGCAGTACATCGGACTCAAGCACCCGCATAACGGCACGACACACAAGCCGGCGGAACACTTCACCCACCGCAATCGGCCGCACACCTGGGTGTTTGTCCAATGGAATAAGTCTAGCGGCGGTAAATGCGGATAGGTGTTCCGGATCCAAGTCCTCCGAGCACAGGCATTGGGCAAAGCTGGCAAGAGCAGTACAGAGACCATCTGACGATTTGCGATAACAGGTTAGCATCCGGCACCACGCGTCAGAGTCCAGCATCATCATCATCATCATCATCATCATCATCATCATCATCATCATCATCATCATCATCATCATCATCATCATGAGAAAAGCCTCTTTTACGGGCAAAGCAAATGTATATCATTACAATATGTAAAGTGAACAGGGGAAATCAACACAAAACCAACCGGAAAATGATGAAACACAAAAGCAGTCAAGGAAGTAAATCAATACAAAAACAAGCAATGAACACAGAGTAATAAAAGGGGAAAAAACCAAAATAGCATTATATTAAGTTGAGGCCAAAGGCAGCACTCTACTCCGCCTGGCGGCACTGGGCCAGAAATGAGTTCGGCTGTCGCCTCTTGCCGTACGAACCGCGGCAACCGCGGAAGCAGGTGACTGCCCATCGCAGCAAGCAGAAAGACAAACGGGTGCGTAGTATGCCCATTACTAGTGGGTACTTCAGCATCATCATCATCATCATCATCATCATCATGTGACCAAGCCGCTTTTACGGGCAACAATATTATGAATATATAACGCAAGGTATTGTAAGAGCAATTTTCTGAAAATAATGTTAAAACACGAAATATAAAAATGCATTATCACACCGTAGCCACTTTTATGGGCAAATTCCAATACAAGGCAATAAGAAAACGAGGATGAAGTTAACCTTTTAACCCAAAGAAAAGACAAAAGATGTCAACAATAGAACTACAAATATAAAAAACAAACATCAGGTCATAAAAACTACTTTAAAACATAACCAAATGACAGCAAAGCGTGGAGAATGAGATTGACTTACAAAACAAAAGTAGTCCTACTATGCTTACAAAACAGAATCTACCTACACCACTAAGGAAGAAACATTAAATGATTGCAGTCTCACAAACACCGGCCTCTATCTAACGACCCATCAAACAATAACTCCTGAAATTCTTGACTGACTTTTTCTGGTAGGAGCTACGGCAGCCACGAAAACAGGTCACTGCCCAACGGAGTAAAGTGAACGAGAGCAGGCACCGCAATCGACCCATAACCAGCGAGTAGGCCAAGTCACTGTGTTTATCGACATACTGGGCTGCAAGACACTTGAGAAAGCGGTCTGCCTCCCGGCCACACATGCCATTCGTGGCGAAAACCAACGGGGTGAACGTGCCTCGGTCTATATTCACAACACGCGCTCCGTATTCCCGCTTTTTCATGCCTTCATGCTTTTGGAGATGGCGCTGGACTTCTGGACGCGACAGCAGGTTTGGCTTTGGGTGAGTCACCCGAACATCATCATCATCACCTCTGCCAGCGCATGATCACCCACTACTGGCTTTTTCAGGACCGTCCTTTGCTGACAGGCTGTGTTTCTGTAGAATACAGGTTCAGAGTTCCCGAGTACACTTTGCCATGTACACATCACGGAGTTTAGAGATGCACACATAACCCAGGGTGGATAGAAGAGGCACAACTGAGCACTTGCGCCTATAGTGCAATGTATAAATTCACTGGTGCATGACCTCACCCCCCCCCCTCTTTCCAGCGCTTTCTTGCGCATGACCCTGCAGCACTTGCTGGTACATTCTTGGAGTTGTGCATTGGGATATTTTTGCTGGCAGCAGAAATACTCAGTGCACTGTGTATTGGTTGTGCTTCCTCCGCGTCATCGAAATTGTCGCAGTTTGACTTTTGATATAAAACGGGGGTATTTACTCACCAGCAGTCGTATCACAGGTAAGGAATCGGACATAGGCAATAGTCATCAGTAAAGGGTGACGGCAAAGTTCTATTTTCTGTTATTGGAAGCTGATATGTTTGAACTATACGCAATTTCTTTGCTGATGTCGCTGCGATGGTACTTTCGACTCGCTGAGATCAGTCAGGCGCTGCAGACTCCACATTTTTCGTGCTTATAGCCGTTCACTTAAAAACTCATCACTGTTTTACTTCGTGGAACAAGCGGCAGCGCTTGGAGAAATATCGAGGGGTCAGCAAACTAAATGCATGAAAGGGCTATAAAATGTGTCGATCTGGCTGAGACACTCAGTACATTCATGTAGATCTACCTGCAAGAGCGGTGTAGACTCTGTAGTGCTAGTGATGCACGCACAGGTACCGTACCAGTGATGCTGAAAAAGAGTGGGCGCTGGACATGATACAGTCAACTTCGCTTATAACGACACTTAGCGGGGCATCAGAAAAGTGTCCTTATTCGCGAAGTGTCATTATACCCGAAGTCTCATTATGTATTACAGTTGGATGGGACTTTGCTCTGGGCATGGAAATGCTGTCGTTATTCGCGAATTGTCGTTATATCCGCAGTCGTTATTAGCGAAGTTGACTGTAGTACACTTACCTGAATGAGCAGTGACCACACAGCTAAAATAAACGGGCATGCCACGCGAAAAAAAGGTCATTTCAAGATCGAGGTGATTCCACCGACGGTAATCAACCGACCTCGCGACGATCGTGTATTCTTACTTCGTTGGTGGTGAAATAGAAATCATCCAGAGCTAGCAGACAACAAGCATAGCAGCTCTTGTCCTGTGGATAGAGTCAAAGCGTTTGAGACGAGGCGCGACCAACTTACAACCTTCCTAGACATTTTTCGGAACGATATTTATGCGTCCATTGACAGCGACGTCGAGGCCTTCATCTCTGCGTGAAAACTCTCAGTCAAACTGTCCTGGAACGTTACTCTAGACTTCAGACTATCATACTGTGTAATAATTTTTGTATGGTTTAGCTTATGGAGTTGTCAGTAACAAGTGACAAGTCACTAGTCAAACTGCAACACTGTATGATTTCGATGACGCGGAGGAAGTATGAAGATTTGTGACATGTTAATGGCGTCATTGAGAAATAGCTGGAAATGCCAGAGATAACCTTCTCGCCACCAGGTCACCGCTTCTGCAAGTAGTCCTATGGCTCTGTAGTCCTATGGCTCTTGCTGCATGGTAGGGCTGTAAACTTTCATCGTAGGGTGCGTCTAGATTGAAGGAGCTTAATAGCAGCCAATAGAAACTACTAATGAACGAGTACATGTTCTATGTTTCATTATCATCGGATGCTGACAATGTAACTATGCTGTGTGTTGCGGGCTGTGACCAGAATCCGGACACTACGAATACATCAAGGCCACAAGTCGCAACAGAACATGTACCGCGGGAGCGTTCTAAACAACAAGACTCGAAGCGCTCCAACCCACGTGGCAAGACATCAGGTGGAGCTTATGTTGGCGGGACTTGGTTCTCTGTGGACCTTGCCTTTGAGCCACGTCTCATTAGAGTGGGCAGCTATGCAGACATGAAGCACAGGAAGTGATGACTGCTGCAAATTGATATCATCTAGGAGTAGAGTAGATATGCTTAGGCAATGCTGAGGCCGCATGAAACATGATCATTGCATTTCCATCACACTGTCACATTGTAGCTAGTTATTCATGCAGGTTGATTGCACGTTGCTTCAGAAAACAATCACTCAGACTGAAATGCGATATGTTAGCATGCTCCAGTGATATTGTCAATGTCCGGACTGGCGATGCCGGAATTGTTGATGTGTTATGCGTGCAGTGATTTATGAATTCCAGTGATATCATTGTCTTCTGTAGGGGCTTTCCCTTTTCTGGCCCACATGATCACTGAGCTGTAGTTCATGCAGATGCCATACATGTACATGTATGTCTTAGTCATACATGTATTTCCGATAGGCACAGCAGTAGTGTGTGTGTGTGTGTGTGTGTGTGTGTATTTGACATTTATCCCTATGCTGCTTCCTCAGTAAGTTGATAGTGATACTGTCACCTTAACTCTGCATGCTTGTTCTAATTTTAAAGGATGTCTTTTAAAAAGGATCAGTGACTGGCACTATATGGAATGCATGCCAATCCTGAGCTTGGCAACTTTGTGTTGTGCATTTTTGGGAGCCTATCATGTAACAAAAGATGATATCATAAACTCCAAACCGGATGTACGTGTATTCTCAAAGCGTTCACAGTCCCAGTTGGATGCATTCTGACAGTATTGTAATAGGATCTTCTGATGTCCATGGAGAATTGGAGATTGTTGGCGCGTGGAAACGTCGGAAGAGCCTTTGTCCTACTTGGCCTCGGTTAACAGGTGAGAGTGAGCTGTGAAATGTTTTGTTGGTGCACCAGTCAAGTCGCTTGTCTTTGCCCCAGAGGTGATTTCGTATGGTATACATGTGTGCTATGCTGGCCTGTAGCTGTGTGCACTTGTACATGGACTTGCACATGTGACTGTAGTGACTGTGTTCTACCGCCACTACCATGACTACTAGCACTAGAGATGCACGGGTGGCAGGTGGAGGAGTTTCTGACCGGAGGCGACACTCACCTCCAGGGCACACTCTCAGCAACAAGGCAGAACATGAACAAGCTCACCATCCATCAGCAGCGAATCCAGCTGAGCAATGGGATGAGCATTACCCAGTCATGGCTGGAGTACCATTGGATAGCATACCTGCTGCACTTGTATGTAAATACAGTGCAGTGAGTGGTTCTGTTGTGGTGATGGTAATGATGGCGATTGCCCATGTTAAAGGTGATTGGTGGTGGTGGTGGTGGTGAGGATGATTGGTGGTTGTGGTGGTGGTGGGAAGTGGTGTTCGGGAATCATTGGTTGGTTGGTGGCTTGCACTTGAACAGGGTCTACCACAAATGTGTGTTTGACATTCATTTGCCTTGGCGCCATGTCGCTGTGTTGTCTGTTGCGCTTGAAAGTGCTCTTTTTGCTGCAGTCAAACTTATACACACCTACGAGTCCATGTCTACCCATGCGCTGCTACATGCCCCATCCCCCCCCCCCCTCCCTCCCAGCCACAATAAACCGTGTTTAATTTTGTTGTACTAGCACTTCACCTCAGTCATTGTTTTACACGATAGCCACAAACCATCATGGTGCAAATGCTGGCGAAAACCCACAGCGATATACATAGCGATGGCAGCAAAAGCAGTTGAGGCAGGGAAAGAGCAGCTAAACCGACCAAGGGCCTCGGTATCATCACTGCTCATGCGCGCCCAAGAAGTACACAAATAGAAAATTAATCTATTGTATTGAAGTCATGCTTGCACATGATTGTACATCGTCAATAGTAGGTACAATAAGTGTCATGATGTTGTTGTTACAGTGTAACAGTGTGGGAAGGTTCAGCCTTGTGGGTATTGAGCATTCTGTCTTCGTGCTACTATAGTAGATCTGCTCAAACTGAGTCAAAGGTCGTAGAAACTACATGTATCTGAGAAGTGTGTATACATGTACATGTACATATGTTGTAGAGTGGCGTACACTGATTGATGGCAGCACTGTGCCTGTGTGGATATTGCTGAATGCCTGAGGGGCATGGAGACTGTCTGAAGTGCCCATTGCAGCTCTCAGAGGGGGTGCACCAGCTTTCTTCCCCAGCAACACTGCAGTGCCTACTGAAATGAAGGCCTTGGCAACTGAGTACAACTTTAGTATAAAGAAACACCTACAGACTATCACCTATCACGTCATGGTTGATATTGGCCTGGCCGCCGTGGCCGGAGCAACTGCCTGAAACTGGAATGCTTGGAAGGCACATCTAAAACACACGCACGCACACACACGTACACCCAGCCACACAGGTGCGTGTCTAGTTCACACTACGTGCTGGATGTTCCATTACTTTGGTATTGGTCCACATGATTATGAAAGTGGTAACAGTGTGCCAATGCCAGCAGGGCTCTGTCTGCCAGCTCAATGATTGTCATCTGGGTTTGTTTTCGCTGCCTTTGAGTTTGACCCGTAATGAGATCCACACTACTAGGAGGTTTCCTGAGGTAACGTCTGACTTGCTTATACAGGTTGATCTGACTATTTTGCTCAGAGTTCAAGAGTATTTCGATCAAAAATGACATTTCGACGGGGCAGGATTGGTCACTCATCCTCTGCTGCTGCGTAGATCTATGTACACAAATTGTCAATCATGTACTGTCATCAGCCCTGGGGACGGAGGTTACATGTACATGTACATGTATGCCCTGGAACACACAGATGGCATGGTCGGTAAATAATCTCATTGCTATTAGTACATTCCTGAAGATGGGCCTTGCCCGAAAATTCGAATAATTTTAATATCTCTTTTTCTTTTAGTGATTGGTGTAGCCCAGAGACCGTTTGGAGAGTGTTGTGAAGATGTATAGATGTAGTGGATGGCTACAGTGGAGTCTTCGCATTTTGAGAAAAGCTATTAC
Source organism: Sycon ciliatum (assembly GCF_964019385.1). NCBI lineage: Eukaryota > Metazoa > Porifera > Calcarea > Leucosolenida > Sycettidae > Sycon > Sycon ciliatum. The sequence continues at coordinate 44,864,234 of NC_088643.1, forward strand.
TAGTACTTGACACAATATCCTCATTCAAGCTCAGCAAAATGTGTGAACAGGAAGGTAGGTATTGGTAGTTTCTATCAGTACAAGTATCACTAGCACTTACGAACGCACTAAACTAGTGAGTATTGATGCCGTGTGCAGCAGAATACAATAATCAATATGTCATGACTTTGTGATGTTTGCGTATTCTGGTGCATGATGGCTGAGAAGGTGACCTACTAGTCTACCCATTTTGCTTTTGTCAGCTGTTTCACAGTCTCACTTCCCAGCCTCTTGATTAAATTGTTTGACAAAAGCCAATGTGTACACATGCATGACTGTACCAGTACCTTGGTGGACCATTGGTCTTTTTCATGCACCGGTATTCCATTCCTTGGCGTGTTCCAATAGAGCCTCATACACTGTACATGCAGTATATTTAAAACTGAGTTTGTAATTGTAATTTGTTGTCCTAATTTGAGGCTCCTGTGACTTGGAGGATGGGTTTGCGGGTGGCAAAGTGGTTAGAGCACTAACCGTCCAAGCATGAGGTTGTGGCCTCGACTCCTGGTTTGAGCGAAGATCGTTTCCCACCACCAGTAGGAACATCTGCCCGGGATTGGTAACCTGACTTAATCGGTTGAGGAGGCAAAGGCCGGGACGCGAGAGATGTGATGAGCACCGCCCGTCCTCAGTATGTCTAGCTCATTGAAACAGGAAAAAACGCCTGTGCCTACGGTCAGAGTTAACTATGGGCTACATGTCCCTTAATTTAACCTTCGCCAAATAGACGATCTCCAAGACTCCAACCCAAACTACATTTTACATGTACAAGGCGTCATGTAAATTCTTCTGAATCTCATCAACTCCATAGGATGTTTCAAGCGGCTGCTTCCATGGTCGGTATTGCACTTGGGTACACCTCCCCTGCTTTAACTTGAAGCGTTCCTTAGCTACAATCTGTTGGAACCCCCTAGTTATAGATGGCATTTTTAATAATGAGCAAGAACTGGCTCCCCTATTAGTATTCTAGGGGAGCCATTGCAGGTGCTTTCATGCTGCAGGGTTAGATTGTCCAGAGAGGCCAGTAGCATTCCTGGTGTCAGATTACGCACTAGAGGACTAAAGAATCGGACATTATCTTAGTAGTTTGGGTGAGTAGTACCGGCAAGTAGTTGTGCTTCTGTGGGATCCATGGTGAAAAGCATTGATGGTACAAGTCATCATTTAAGATAGTCGCAGTCGCACATCTGACTGCAAAATCCCCACGACGCAGCTCACCAGATCAAGGTGTGGGTCCTCTGCACTCAGTAGAGTCAAGTCGAGCGAGCTGCAACTCCCGGTGCCGAAAGGCGGGCTCACGCCCCGACATGGCTACTTCCCGTTGTCTAGCCCCCAAGACGAAAATGATAGTAGCCGACTGGCCGAAATAAAAAAAATAAAAAAGATAGTTTAAGATGCAAGACCTCTTTCGTTTTGGTCAGGTGGTTCGTCACCTGTTTCCACGGTTGCCGGTCCTCATATTTCTTGCGTAGGCGATCCTGAGCTTTGCCATACAAGTAGGGATGGTCTAGAATTTTAGCCGGCTTTCTAAGTTGCGCTATGTCAAAATAATTATCTGCTTTGATAGTAGTGACTGCTAATAATTGCCTGTGATGACTTTGGATTTTTCAAATCATCTTTCCGATCGCGTTATCATGGATTTTCAATAAAGTAGTTCTTTGTGTACAGGAACTGATGGTACAAGTACTGTACTCTATTAGTACTTACTGCCTACTGGTAATTACAGCCTGGGAAAGTAAGTGCACTTGCGCTCCATCACTGTGAAGTGTAATGCTGCTGAGCCTAGATAAGATAGAGCCACTGGCATATACATGTACATGTACATAAGCCACCACCACCGCATCTTGTCACCTTTCCTGGCCATAAGGAATGCGGCAAGGCGGTAATGTGGGATGAAGAGCGCACTCGGGATTCCCAAGAGCTACTGGTCATCACGAGTGGAGGCGTTAGGATATCAGCTTTCAATTTGTGAGTTGACTTTCTGCAGCTAGCGCGCGCTGCATAATTTTGTCCAAGTGATATTTCAGCATTCAAATGATGCTGGTCTGTTTCAAAGGAGAACACACAGCCGCTGGGTTTGCTTTGCCAGGCACAGAAGAGAGGTCTGCTGCCAACATGACGAGTTGACAATGTTCCAGCTACAAAGTGTAGGCCAGTACGTGCATGCAGAATTCGATTATCAAGTCGTCACCAGGTCGCTACCGTGGATACCCCTGTCACACACAGGTCACATTACATCACCGTTTGGAACCAGTTATCTAGAGCCTAACTGTCCTTGCTTGCGATCAGAAGTTCAGAACTGACAATTACATAATAATAGTATGACTGTGTGAACCCTACTACATAAATACTACACTTATGGTAGTATAATTATGTCAATCATGTACGCATCCTTTTCAGTTTTTGTCAAGCCTCCCTCGCTGCACTTCGCTAACGCTGCAACATTCTCTGTGCGTGATTATGGACGTGCGGTGGCGACATTTGGCAAGTGTCGATTACTATCCGCAATTCGTCCGTGAAATGAACTCTGATTGTCAGAATTATTGCTGTCATTTGTCAGTTCGTTGTCAAGAAGTGCTTTTCTGAAGGATTCTCGCACTCTTGGCGTGTCAGAATTCAGACAGGGTGTCGTTCTGATGAAAACAATATAATCATAAATTCTGTGTTCTTCAAATCTGGATAGTTCGTGGAATGTGCTTATTCGTGTAATAAGACACTGGCAGAATTATTCAAGTAACATTATCTCAAGACAGTCACTCACGCAGGTACATACTTAGTCCTACATAAACATTGCAGTAGCAGGAGTGGTAGACAATGTCGCGCTGGCGTGTTAACCTGGTTTACCCTGCTTTTGGGGACATGAACTTCATTGCAGTAGCAGGAGTGGTAGAAGATGGCGTGTTAACTTAACCTGGTTTACCCTGCCTTTGGGAAAATGAACTTCGACTTCTTCCTGCTCTTGCAGCGCAATTGTTTGTACTCCTGATCAAGCATCTTCTTGAAGGGTTTCCGCAGCATCCGGATGTCCTCCCAGATGGGCAAGTCGCATGCCCTGGTCCACTGGCAAATCATTGCTAACTTCTCCTCCGTTATAGCCAGGCCAATGTTGAAGTTGTACCCTGGTGACGTCATGTGACCCACGAACACGCCCCGGATCCGATGTTCTATCCGTTCCACCACGGACCTGCCCGCGTTGAACGTGATCTCCTCTGGCTGGTACGTGTAGAGCGCTGCGCCACTGCTGCCCATCACTGCATCGCAGTACTGCTTGAACAGGCCATGCTGCACCCCGTGCATGATACACGATGTATACCACAGGGACGTGTTGGGACGCTTGTCCTCGGCAAAGGCAATCATGTGCAGATTGGTGTGATTACTGGACGCACCGCGGACCTTGCAGTTGCGCGAAGGTCGCGGCTCTTTCATACGCATCCAGTGGCGGGGCACACTGGAGACCTTCATGTAGGGCTGTCGCAGGCAGTGTCGCAACACCAGCACAGCGAAGTCGTACTCTTCACGTCTCGCCCCGCGCGGCTCGACGTAGCGTGCTGGAAGGTACATTCCCACTACCCTGTGCGTGTAGAAATCTATCCTCCACGGACTGGTCTTGTTCGGCCTGGGTAAACCCACCACCGTGTGTTGATATCCCACGTTGAAAGCGGCCACAGTATAGTTATAGATGCAGTGAGCACCGGTCAAGACATGCATGGGACTTATCAGCGTTCCCGTGCAGCGGTTGTGATCAAGAATGACCTTCAGCACGGATGCTCCGGGATAGTTGGTAGCCGCGTGGATCCGATGACGATTATCTTTGCCGCAAACCTCGCGTTTACGGCGGCGACGGCGGCGCTGTGCATCAATCATATCACTGTTAGTATTGGTACTGCCGGTACTAGTGCTAGTCACAGGGGTCTGCTGCTGCTGATGGTCAGAATTACTATTGCTTCTTGTGGTGTGACCGCGTAATCGCTCTCCAAGACGTTCCCTCAGAACCTCCTTGGACAGCCACTTGTGGCCGTTGACGTGAGAGGCGGGCTGAGATATGTCACAGTCGGTGAGGCGGACGTTCGTAGCCGTCACGTACCCTGTGTCCATGTTCACATCCAGCCAACCCATGTCAGCCTCCAGGTCACTCACAACATTGCTGCTGTCACTGCCGCCCGCTTCACCTCTGCTGCTAAAGTCTGCAGTATAACCAGCGGGTGCGTTCGCTTGGGCGGATGTGTCATCCAAAGTTTTCCGGAACTCTGCCAGAGGTAGAGGCCGATCCGCAAGGCCCAGGAACGTCTGTTTGGTGTCAACGGATTTCCAGCATCCTTTACTAGTTTTGAGACAGTAGTACATGTTGACATAGCTCAAGAGCAGGAGTGGTATAAGAAAGGATTGAAAGGACATCTTCCCTTGCCTGTTGACGCAGTCCCTCCTCCCGGAATAGACTGGCGGCTTAGGTGTTCTCCTGCTTGGACCGGTAGCCGCGGATAGGTGCCTACGAGCAGAACCACGGTTCAGTGACAGCAGGAGTGGCGCAAGCCTCTCCTCTTATACCCTTCCAAGTTCCCTGTCAGCGCTGTCTCAGCAGGACATCAGCATTAGTGTTTACTCTGCGCGGGGCCATGATGATGGGGGACGTACGTGTGTGTATGCGTGTGGCCATACGTGGGTGTTGATAGTGTTGGACTCACTGAACGGACGAGGCTGTAGCATCTGATGGTACCAACAGTAGCAGCGATGCAGTTCGTCGCCTGTACAACGCGAGTGCTAGCCCTCAACCATCGTGCATGTACATAGCTAGCTGTAGACTGTTGAGCATGAGTCAGAGTGTGGTGGCGTACAACTACAAGGCTAAGACTAAGAGGAGTGAGGCTGCTGCTAATGCGGTCCTCAGTATGCTCAGTATTCCAGTTGCGATTCACGCGGCGATTGTGTGTAGACGACTAAGTTGGGTCTCGCAAGTGCCTTCTTGACAACATACCAACTGTGCTGTGGTGAGGGCTAGACCCGGACTGCCTGAGAGACTCATGCACAGTGAAGTGGCTGGAGCAGAGCTCAGCATCACCAACTACTACACTACTGGTACATGTAACTACAGGTGAGGGCTAAGCCGCCAAGAATGGGAGGTGGCTTTCGGTGTTCTAGTTCGTGTCACGTCCTCAGGACGCGACAACAAGGGCACGTGTGTCAAGCATCGGACATGGGAGAGAGTGAGAGATGAGTGGTTTGACTCTTCCTGGGACAGCTTCGGCTAAGGCTTAGTTCAAAGCCCACCGAACAGAGAGGCACTCCAGTGCAATGAGGTGATGTTGGTACTTACCCTAGACTGCTACTGGGCGGTGCGTGCGTGCGTGCATGGCGTGCTCATCACGATCTCGTCTAACCTGTCCAACCTGTCCACGTGCACCATTACTTGGCATTAGGAATTAGTGTGATAGGAAAACTTCATCAGGAGAAAGTGCTCGCAGCGCAGCGGTGCGTCTCCGGCTGTGAATGCCACGGCAGGCAGCGACCCAGCGGGGGTGATTGGCGTGATTTTGCTTTTGCACCATGAACACTTATTTAGGATCCATTGAGCTGTATCAGCCACCCGAAGCTAATATGGAGTTGTTTGGAATGAAGCGACTGGCGGATTAGGCGTTAAACGCACCGTGTGCAAGTATGGCGTTGACGAAATCACCTTACACGTGCTTCCATTTTGAATTTTTCCCCTTTCCGCCTTCAATTTTTTTAAATGCTAACGATGATTAAAATGACTTAGATCTTGGATTGGATCTGTTGAACTCCTGGAGGATTCCGTCAATGAATCATTGCAAAAGTGCTGACACAGGCAAATTATCATACCTCAGCTACTTCGCAACACCTAAGAACGTCTTGTCAACAGGAAAGGCCCGCCGTTCCATCATGCAGTGAGATAGCGCAGTTATCGATGATTATGTTGGTGAAATCACCAGATTGTCTGACACCCTCCCGTCTAAACTGCGTTCTGAAGACGAGACGAACCGCACGATTTGAGTGTGGACACTGTGGAGAGTACTTGCTATTCGTGATGGTGTAATCGTACAGTCACGGCTTGATCTTCGCGCCAAGTCGCTGGTCTAGAGGCTAGTCGAGGAACACATGAACTGAATGGCCACATGGAGCGGGAGAGCAATTACATGTACCTGTGTACAAGCCGGCAACGAACTCTTGGAGCTGTGCAATGCCATACCTGGCATACCTGGCAGCCGCAGTTTGAAAATGGGCCTGCGGTAGGGAGATGATCCCCCTCCAGATCACAGTGCCAGTGGGTTGCCAGTAGGGAGGTGGCCTGCCCTCACCATGTAGGGGTACACGCGGGCATGCTATGCAAGCACACGTGACCGTGCACATGAACTCCAACCACACACCAACGAGTTCATCACTGAGCATGCATGGTTATCATGCTTGTTCAAAATCTAAGCTGAGTACTAGTAGGGAGGTGTTCGCGACATACATGTACATGTAGGTGCTAAAAAACAAGCCGCTTTGAAAAAGCAAAAAAAGGTGCTTTGTAAGGTACACAGTCATGTACATGTAGGTGGTTAGTTCTCCTCGTAACCTACATGTATCTGTGTGAAGGAATTTATGGAAACTGTACTTTGAAGTCATGATGTGCATTGGGATATCTTTCATGGCAATTATGTGGTTCACCAGGATAACCTTGATTAGACAGTATCACTATAATAGAATTCAGTACAATTTCAGTAGGCTATGGACATGTAACACTAGTATTAGTAACAGCTACAAGTACAATGATTTATATGTGACAATGTGTGTCTGGGTATGTGTGTACTGTGTGCGCGTACGTACGGACATAAACATGTACATAATTATACAATTTGTACATCATGTAACGTCAGCTTCGTGCCCCCCCCCCCCTCCTGGGCCCTCCAGGGTCAACTGACAAAGATAAGTAAAGGGCTCACATTCACAGTTACAACTGTAACTAACGAAGGCGGAGAGCAACTACTGTGAGGTACGTTTTGAAGTACCTCCTCCCATATATTGTCTCCTGCGCGCCCATATTTGCCATAGCTACCCAGGTCCTTTATCTTGCGTTCGTTCTCTCTCTCTCTCTCTCTCTCTCTCTCTCTCTCTCTCTCTCTCTCTCTCTCTCTCTCTCTCTCTCTCTCTCTCTCTCTCTCTCTCTCTCTCTCTCTCTCTCTCTCTCTCTCTCTTCATAAATGTAGTCGTTCGTCTTTCTCTCCATCTCCCGTCACCATAATAAATGTCGTCGTACCTGTTCCGGGTGTGTCTGGGATTATGACTCCTTTTGTGACTCAACATACCAGTAACTACTATACTGAGAGTCGGAGTATACATTTTAACAGTACAAGCCATGCACCTGCTCCGGTCAACTCCGTCCAGCCGCCCCAGTCAACTATCCAGCTCTGGCCACCCAGGTCAACCATGCAGGTCTGGCTAAACCCGGTTTAGACTCAGGTAATTGCATGTACCGGTAGTTGGTATGCCTAACGTTATAACATACATGCCGTACATGTACATGCATATGTAGCTTGTTCGTTATCATCGCTTGAGCGATGGGCATGTGGAAGTGGAAGGATTTAGAAAAGCGATCCTGTCAGCTTTTCTTTCTTTCTTTTGGAAAGGATGGCACAACGCCGTTGGGACAGGGATACCAACTTTTGCACGCACGCACGCACGCATCACATTACTTTATTTCGCTCGAATGCTCGAGGACAAAGCGAGGAAATGGCATGATCTCGGACATTCTTCACCTAGCCACGTGGACAGGACGTTGTTACGTATACGCAGCATGTACAATTATATACAAGTGCGTATACATGACAATTTAATGACGACTGTAGCTGCATTCTGTTCAATGTATTTAGGGATGTTTATGGAAGGCTAGTGACAAGGAATATGAGAAGACGGCGGCACTGGAGGACCCAGCGCATTGTTGATAGAGCCTGGGTTAAGGACAGGTTAAGGACGCCGCGCACATCTTATCCTGTGCAATGCAATGCCAGTAATGCGTCGGTAAACATTAGCGAAAACAAGGCCTCCAGGCAAATCATTTGGAATGCCTCACTCCGGACTGCATGAGAGTGAAAGGCTCATAGAGTTATAGCAATGGCTGAAGCCAGTACCATGCAACCTACAAGTGTACATTGTGTGTGTGGCAAGCCACTGGCAATACAATGTGCTGTACTGAGTACATCGTTGTAACCCGTCCCATCTCTAGGAGATGCGGACTCAGTTCTGAAGTAAAACAAACTCCCTCCAGGTGATCTACGACCAAACCATGTGCTGTCGATGTTGGTGAATATGCATGGTGTGAGATCACGCGCCATGCAATGGGTATGCAGCAATCTCACTGGATTGATTAGGTTGTTGCCAACTTGGAGGGTGTTTAGTTGGAGGGCCTTGCCCTAAACCGTTTAGGTCAGACGACGTGTCGAGGTCAAGAGAGGGATTAGAGCCTGTGTGATTTTTAATCTTTTATAATATGCACACTATGGCAGGAGCTAGCAATCCGGAATGTCCACTTGATACTCAAGTGGCATTGAGTGCTTGGCGTTCAGCCTTTCGTAGGGACTTAGCGCCACTGCTGCATCATCAATCACCACAATTACCATAATTATTATTAAATGGAGAAGGCTATGTGGCCCAGTCATGGGGAAGGTAATGCACTTTACTCCTTAGTCACAGTTTAGTGAAATGACATTTACAACGTGACTTCGGACTGTCTAGTACACATGTACATTGAACAAAGTATGTCACATACTCGAAGTACGATAATAGTATAAGAAAGAGTATTGGTAAATGAGCGCCTGGGAGCTTATTACTCCTGCTATAATATAATAATAAGTGGTTCAATAATATAGCCAGGGAGTTGCACAAAGTGTGTTTGTACACTCCCTGATGTTGGTTCCAAATCCAGTCAACCTGTTTCATCTATGCCTATCATGGGTGACGTGATGTCGGCTATTTTGGTTACACTGTCTGCATCATGCCATGATCACTAGTACTAATAAAGTCTTGTCTTTCTACACAAATTTAGTCACATGACGAAGATGTGAAATCACTCATGATAATATCTCTACTACTACGTACTAGTTGTAGGCCTGTGAGCTTCACAGCCTTTTCCTTCGATTTGCCCCTAGTGGGCTGTAGTGCTAGGCTGTGCTTGATCTGACGTTCTGTAAGCCGTGCATTTGAGGAGAGTGGATTTGTTTGCAAACAGAGTGTGCCCTCAGGGCTGAACCGCAAGGCTTGGTTCTCACAAGAACACTGGATCACATCACATCAAAGGCTTGAAATTGAAAGCTAGTGTACCATGGACATGGAGTGCAGGGCCCTCACCGGTGCACCCAGACGATCTCCCAAGTGCCAGGCCCATGGGCATGGTATGCTAGGTGATCCTAGCTAGAGCTAGTAGAGGCGTAGAGGCGTCAACCACGGCATCAATCAGTCCATCACCGTCTCCTGAAAGGCATCACAGATACGACATGACACATTATTGTACATAAAATGTACATAAACGCCCCACTCGTTCCAGATACATGACGTCATTGTATTAGTGTTAATGTGGCTAGGTGTGTGCTTGTGTGTACTAGTACTACTAGTACTGTGCGACTGGTGTGCATGAGAATGAACACAACAAGGCGATCACAGGAGAAATTAAATTGATTACATACCGGTAATCCAATTGTGCCCGTTTGAGAGGCCCATCGCGATCGTTGAGTCATGGTAGTATTACTAGTAATAATAATTTATTATACATGCAGATGCGCTTGCTTTCTGCTGAATGCAGAGCAGAACTTACCAGAAGTGGAGCAGGCATGGCGAAGTGCGATAGCCCTCACAACAATGCTGTGTTTACCACTTTACGATCACCAGTAAACACATGCAGGCCATTTTGTGGACAAAATGCTTACAAATACAAGAAACGATTACGGATTAGAAATACATGTACATGTACATGTAGATGAAAATGGTAATAATTTTGTCGCTGATGTCTGCACAGTGCCGTGGTGTTTTTGAGTTTGACGGAGTCCATTACTGGCATAAGGACTAAGGTACATGTAATCGAGTTTCCAAGTCAGCTTCTTGCCAAACCAGTAATCAAGTTTTGAGTCATAATTCTCTCTCCTGCCATGTACATGTCCATGTACCTGTTCCAAGTCACGTACCTGTGTGCGCACACCTCGCCAGTGCAATATTGACAGCTGTTGTTGATATTTTCAACCGGTTGACATGCCATCTGAAGTAGGCTGACAGTATCCAACAGGGTGGACTCGCGCAGACCAGCAGTTACGTTACGTCTTGATTTAGCGAAGCGGATGGAAGCTGAAGCACCGGTGCAAACAGTCCAGCGCCCTGCCCCAAATCGATGGTGACGGAATGGTACTGAATCAGAATGCTATGACTAGGTTTGAAGCTACATGTATGCATGATGATTTCTGGTAATCCGTTCCCCTAATCTTCGGTGATCACAATCCTGAAAGAGGACGAATGGGAAGTACATGTAGTTTCTCGCGGTTTTGAAAATGATGCAGCAATGCCCATGGATGGCTACGAACGTCGAAAGCGGCTACACATGTACATGTATGATTGCAAAAATGGTGAATAGAAGGATATCTTCTAGTAGTTACCCCTGCTGCTGGTCAATATTGGGTAGCCGATGGTCGACTCTGCACCCAGTTCGTCTAGGGTGTACCTGTATCCCAGGACCGGTGAACATCCTAAGCACGAGAGGTATTCCTATTGTCTGGCATTGAGTTTGAAGCAATGCGACCCTGTTGAAATAGCCGGTCACGGGATTTTCATGTACACAATTACCGGTACGCGGTATAGAAATACATGTACCGGTAACACATGCAAAGGAATAGCGTGCAGACACGAGCTAATGTCGTACTCGCCGTAAGACTTCAAGTAAGTACAATGTGATGCACAATGTGATCTTTCTGCGAGCAGTCCACCTGTTGCTTGTCCTGCCAAGGTCTGCTGCAGCTTGATACTAGTAAGTTTAGTAGTATGCGGGTGTTTGTTTCAGGTGTTGAATATACATGTACTTCAAAAGTAGGTGTTGATGGCCCCAGGTTGATGGGTAACTCTTTGGCAATAGCCTTAACCATTATTTTCATGTACAACACCGTACAACTACAAGTGACTTTGTTACTACATGACTCCATCACGCCTCAAGCGGCATACCTTGCCCTGTTTGCGAGAAGATACAGAACTACCGGAGGTGTATGCTTGGTCGCATGTTCGTAGATCTACCCTAAGGCGGTCTACTTGACTCTGCCGCGGGCCATGCATGTGTGACGCTAGTGAGTGTGAAGTTAGTGAGGATGAATTAGGCAGTGAGTTTCAGGCATTCCGAAAAGACTTTTAAACAGTCACGTGTACTTGAAGTACGAACACCGCTGTGACACTCTCTTGTCTGGGACGGCACAACCTTCGATTCCATGGAGCTAAACAGCACTCAACGTGTACACATTGGTGTAGTTCCAGTACACACTCCGGCCTGGGCCAGTATGACGTGCGTCGATGAGGGCTCACACTGAGGCAATTCGCTTCCAGCTTAGATAAGTAAGGAGCATTCTCCCAGATGTGTCTTCCCTAATCGAGTTTGTACATGCTAGAGGAAGTGAGCGACGTTTGATCAATGGGAAAGCCGTGCACCGCTAACACAGCTTGATATCAATAGTAAAGTGGGAGAGGCAGTTTTTCGATAATTTGAGGCAGCAGCCAAAGGAGGAAATGAGGAATTGGCGTCTAATATGTTGTTAGTAACACAATTCCTAAATATGCACCATCCTGTAATTGTCCTGCAGGGAAGCAACAGAAGATACGTTCTAAATTGTACATACAATGTAGTGCCAGTATGTCCCCTGCTGTTATACGCCGGCCAAACAAAGTGACGCCAAAGTCTTTGGCGCACAATGTAGAGCCGCATGACGCCCTCAGGAAGTGGCTCCTCCAAGCTATGGAACTATTGAGTGTTGCCTACTGTTTCACTGTTTGTCGCTCACGGCAGAAGAAAGGAGCAGTGTTGAGAGTCTGGAATCGCCCTACCGCCGCAGCAAGCGGTTTCACATTCATCTCAGTGGGGTCAGTAATTACCAGGGAGTCGTGAACACCCTGCAGCACGTATGTTACAAATACCATAATAGATGCACATGTATAGGGGTAGAAAGATGAGCAACTTAGCAAGAACCAGCTGGGGGAACAGACACGGGTCACAGGTTAGCCATGGCCAGCTTAAAGTTTAAACTTAAACTGTTATTTAAGGAAAGTGTCACGCTAGACCATTATGATTTATGAACAACGAAAGAGCTAGCTAGGTCTTGCCAGTGTCTATCCCTGGACTAGCAGGCTGGAGCGTATCTACGCAACTCCCTCCTGCTGATTGCTTTAGACATGTGGTGATACTGAAGTACCCCTGGCAAATACTTCGAATACTTCACCGAACAGGAGGAGTTAGGCAAAAAGCCTCCAAAATGAACGAGTGCATTGCCACCTTCGGTCAATGCGGTGATGAAAACTCCCAGGCTCTAACCAGTCGACGATCTAATACTAATAGCCTAGACTGGCGTAAAGTGTCATGAAATTACATGTACATAATACATGTAGAAAGGAAAAGGACATACGGATACGAGTTAAGAGTAACTCTCCATCACTGTAACCAGATATATTATACAGTCAGAAAGTGCAACAACTAGGCACAAAACTGACAGAGTATTGAGACATTCGACGTCCTGACACCTAGCTTCAACACATCTCCGTAGCGCTAACTGATAGCCTTCCAACTCGGAAGGTTCAAGGGTATGGAAAAGACCAAAGAGGGGAAGGTAAGCGCAACGAAAACGAGCACAAGCTACAGTCCCAACGGAACAAAGAATTTCGATTGTTACTGGACGATGACGAAACCAGTAGGATACTTGACAAAGCGGTCTAACTACAATTCGAAGCAGCAAAGCAGCACACCACCCAACTTGGGTGGCTCATAAATATCAAAGATAAGTAAAGAAGGGGGAAGCTTTGCGAAAACGAATTGTACAAGCCGAAAGCCAAACTCCTACGGTACTCCTCATGCATGACATTGTGATGGACTAGTTGACTACAAAACAAGTTGTTTCACACGACGTAGATCTACGTTTCGCCGTATGGTTCGTGACGGCTCATCAGGTGTGCAATTTAAAACTCGGATTTTTGGGCCAATAATAAAGGTAGAAAGGAAAAGGACATATGGATACGAGTTAAGAGTAACTCTCCACCACTGTAACCAGATACTACATGTACACACAGTCCCTCTTTGGTCTTTCCATAACCTTGAACCTTCCGAGTTGGAAGGCTGTCGGTTAGCGCTACGGAGATGTGTTGAAGCTAGGTGTCAGGACGTCGAATGTCTCAGTACTCTGTCAGTTTTGTGGCCTAGTTGTTGCACTTTCTGACTGTATTATAGTATCTGGTTACAGTGATGGAGAGCGTATCCATATGTCCTTTTCCTTTCTACATTTATTATTGGCTCAACATCGAGTTTTACATATACATGTACATGTATGTAGTAGCGTTCATACTGAATCTGTGATGTCTTCGTTCTCCATGATTGACAATAATAGGCCGATGGCAGTGTATGTAGGTAAGTTGAGCTAAACTCATTCCTGTATCTACGGAACTCGGGGAATGTCCAATGTGTTGTTTATCGTCACTCACGAAAGGGAATCGGACTGTTCGTATGTGATTTATGATACGTACCTGTACGTGGCAAGTTGCGCAATTATTTCAAGGTTCCACAATCAGCACGTGGAAGTACATGTAGAGTACACGTACTGTGACGTAGCTGGGTGCTAGGAGCAATGCGTAACCGTCAGGACTAGACACTGAACATCTGACTTTCGTGTCATGTGGCAGGAACTTTCTTCCCAGCTAGAAGGTGAGCAAAAAAAATGAAAGGAAAAAGAAGGTGAGCCATGGCTTCACTGGGTTTTTCCCGTAGAACAAGAGGCAAATTGGATACTACATTGTAGTAGTACTACATGTAGTAGTAGTTAGGTGAGCTGTAAACCTGTCACAACGCTTGACTGCACACTCCAGCAGAAACGAAGGGGATAGTACAGACTAGAGAATGAAGTCTTTTGGGGTCACCGACAGTAACAGCACTGAGTGATGTTCAACGTGACATCTCCTTCAAAAGACATCTGGAATGCCAGACCGGTATTTTTTCTGCTTTGGTCAGTATGGAGCAGACAACACGCAACGGCTGAAGTGCCAGTACAGTATACTACATGTAGTAGCAGGCAGTACTGCAGTAGCAGGCATGATGAGCTGCATGTACATGTACATGTCATTAAGCAGTATTATGTAACAATACTAACATGTAAATCATAAATTTTTAATTAAAATAATTGCTGAGTAGTTGCTGCAAGTGGTGACAGAAACAGCAATAATGCATAATCAAGGAGCATAGTGCCTCTCCTCGTCCCTTTCATTATCATGCTTACGATGTGAACTGCACATCTGTTCGTCGTCATTTTGAGGACTCCCTGATGTACATTGGACATGTAAAATGTAGATCTACACGGATTTCGTAACCATGTTACTGTGCCGTGTGGTGCAGGCTGCACCCAGCGGCTAGCAACGCGTGTGTCTTCGTAGCACTTTCATCATGACTGTACTGGAAATGGAGAGTAGAATTGACGGGAGGGGAGGGGGGGGGGGGGCGGGGGGGGGGGGGGGTGGGGTGTTGTTTTGTTGTTGGTGTTGTACGCTACCGGCTGCATGCATGTACTGGTACATATGTAGTTCCAGGGAAGAGGGAGTTCTTCCTAGTCTGCACGCTGACGGTGTAGGGCTAGCTTTAATCACAGATTGTATTTTGCTTTTGGGTTTTAAATTTTTTTTTCTGGATTTCCATTTTGTATTGCATTACACGTGTCTTCCTTGTCTACGATGCACCGCGCGGAATGCTTGGGATGCTGATGATAGAAAAGTATTTCATTATCATATTTATTACTCGGATGTTGAGCCAATAGCATTCATGTAAGAGAGAAAGGACCAATGAGACAATAGTTAGTTATAACTTAAT
Organism: Sycon ciliatum; assembly: GCF_964019385.1. Lineage (NCBI taxonomy): Eukaryota > Metazoa > Porifera > Calcarea > Leucosolenida > Sycettidae > Sycon > Sycon ciliatum. The sequence goes on from NC_088643.1 coordinate 44,879,343, forward strand.
AATGATAATAATAATAATAAACACAGCCCGCATCTTCCCTGAACCTGTTAGACAGGAGCAGGGGCGACGCATTTGTCAGCAGTGTCAAGCCAAATCGTTAGTTACGAGTTATGAATGATAGTCCACCAATGAATCCAGATACAGTAATAGACAGTCAGATAGTGCGATAACACTATTATAGTATTAACAGGGCACAACACTGACAACGGTACTGAGACATTCAACGACCTGATTCCAACACATCTAGGAAGTGCAAACCAAAAACCTTCCAACTTGGAAGGCGCAGGTGCGGAAAGTTCCAATGAGGAGAAGGGAAGCGCCACGAACACTCAACATCCCGCACCTGAGCATTCCAAGTAACTAACGTTAGTTGGAAGGTTGTTGGTTTGCACACCGTAGATGTGCTGACTGTTGGGGTAGGTGTCCGGTCGTTGAATGTTTCAGTACCCCTTCCAATTGTGTGCCTTGTTGTCGCACTATCTGACTGTATAATTACCTCGTTACCTTGGTGAACTGACAGTCTTTTAGTCACGGATACAATGTACGTGTAACTCGTAACTAATAATATTGGTCTTTTCTCTTTGTACTACATGTACCATGTACCATGTACCATTTTTCAATATCAATGTTCGTATTTCGACCCGCCATTCGTACTTTTTTGGGCTGTGAGTATAGCAAGAGTATCATAAGCTCCCGCGGGAGCTTATAGCTATTATACTCTTGGTAGTAGTCTGTGTAGCCAGATATTCATACCAAACACATAGTACTAGTATTAATCCTGGTACATTTACATCATCCAGCATGAAAACAAAAGATGTTGAAGAAAAACAGAGCCTAAAGTTAAGTCCAAACACTCTGACTCGACAGAAACGGCAACTCTTCGCTACCTTGTTGGGAAGAAACTCCCGTTTGGATTGGCGACATAAAACAAAAGTCATCATCATCATCATCATCATCATCAACTGAGGTCTTGGTTCTGAAACCACCAGTGCGATGGCATGGACAAGACAAATCCACAGGTGACCAACCTTGCACATGCGCTTGGTTACAAGTCCTGGGGGTGGGGCGCTATTCAAGAGAGGGCTTTGTTTTTTGACTGGCTCTGGGAGACAGGGGCAATATTCGAGATAAGGCATTGTTCAAGAGAGGGCTCTAATCGCGAGATCATCCGGTAGGTCTACATGTAGACCTGTAGATCCACGTGTACAATAATGAACTGATAGAAATGTTTGTTGTAGACGTGACAATCTAGGAGAGCACTGCAAGCACACACTCACTGCTTCCCTCACTGCATCTGTGTTTGGCTGAGAATGGACAGCATTCGCAAGCCGGCAACTACGCAATCGTTCATCGTTGATTGTTGTGTGCTTATGCATTTAGCAATCTTTCTAAGGACAAACGGTCTTTCGGCCCAATTCACATACATGTACATGGACGTGACTTTTCCTCGAGCCGTTGAAGAGTGCTAAATACTTTTACAAGGTGTTCATGAACTCAAGATTCGCGTGCCAGACTTCTGTGGTGGCAGGTTTTGGAATTCCATTAACCATGTTAACAGTATTCACTATTCACGAAATAGATTCGCTATACGCAATCATTATGCTGAGTTCCCAGCTTTACCGACAACGAATATGCACCACTCGGACCACGCTCCCGATCCCTGACACCAAGACTAAAGTGTTAAAAGCCCGCGAAGTATGACATACATGTACATGATTGTAGTCTGCACGACCCTAGCCTAGGCCCTTTTCGAGAGACGAGAGTGCATGTACATGTATATCGATCCTTTTTCAACCCACTGACATAATGAACCGGACAGCACTACACTTGAACCCCTTCAGTATCTTCACCCAAAACTGGTGGTCCTTGTTGCGGACCTTACCATACATGTCCGAGCAGTCACATAATCATTTCTTAGTGGGGAGCCTTGTTGGAGTTGAACTAATATACAATGTACAGTGCTGGCAACTGAAATCCGACCCCCTGGGCGGCGCGCCGCACCGCCCAGGGGGTCGGATTTCAGTTGCCAGCACTGTAGTATTACAGTACACTGGTGACAGTAAAATGAATGACATCATGAGTTGCCAGGGAATGCTGAGACAGGATGCTGATACAAGCAAATATTGCAGTGTAAAACGATGGCCGCTAACGCCCGGTAAACCCTAGCGCAAGCCCAACTCGTGGGAACCGAACATCTTTGACTTTCATTACAAAAAAAATACTAGTTGACGTGCTTGGAACTCTGTTGATAATCTCAGGCCGCCAGGCGCTAGGCCAGCCATTGTCGTATCCATGGCGACAGTTCGCCATCAACAAGCAGCTAGCTGGGAAACCCTGTGCATGCATGCAGAAAGCATTTTCCCATCCATCACCACTGGATCTGTGCGTTCAACATTTTTTTCAATGATCACAGCTCACAGGCTAGGCAAAGACAAAAATTGCATGGTGGGAGCATAGTGATGGTGAGGCTTTTCGCCCTCAGCTCAGCCGACCTGAGGTCTCAACGTCTGGGGACATAAATCGCACCAAAAGGAAAGAAGAAGAAACAAATGAAACCGGGAGTGCCAGGTACATGATACGAAATGTTAGGAGGAGAGACAGTACATTTGAAGGAGGGAAAGATAAAACAGCCAGTGTTAGGAGGAGAAAGAGAGAAAAGAAGAGCAGACGTTATTGGGAGGAGTATGTGGAGCGGAATTTGAAAGTCATGGGGTGAGCCAGATATGATGCCGATACTCAGAGATGGTCATGTGCCCACGACCAGTCGTTGGTCTTCAAATAGCGGTTGGCTGCAACCTTGAAATGTTGCAAGTTCTAGTGGTAACACACACACATGCTCAGGTCAAGGCCGTGAGGTACGAGTACGGTAAGGAAGAATTGGGCCGCAATGGTGAACATGTATCCTGCCCGGGTCTAATATCCACATGCCACTGTACACACTGTACCACATTGATTGGATATACATGTAGCTCAAGTCATCACACAACAATGAGGTCAAAACAAGGTAAAGAGTTTTAGAAGATCGAGTTCTGGTCTCAAATTATCCCTTTGAAGATTATACTCTACTAAAAAATGTTGACAAAAGTACAGGCTTCGGTGATGCATGATTGACTGGCACATGCTTCTGCTGCATGTAATGTGTGCTGGAATAATTTCAAAAGTCTCAGTTTCCCACAGCATCGGTTGTCTCAAGGCCTGATCTAGATTTGCGCCATTTCAATATTAATTTCAGGGTAAGAATGAAGGTAAAGAGATAATAGTCAAGGTTCTCAGAAGAATGAAGCTGTGCAGTGTATGAAATCCTATCGGGTGATTTTGAAGCACAATCATAATCAAGATGTTTTGTGCCAGCCCAGTGGGGCCACTATGAAGTATGATTGCACTAGTGCTGTACTCATAGTTTCAGCAGCCAAGTAGTACAAGACTTAGTACTGTAGTACTGTAGTACTGTAGTCTGAGGTTCATTTGGACAGTGTGCAAGCGGCTGGTTTGAGGATCCAGTCATCCAGTCATCCCCATGTGCAGCTTGCAGGTTACTTGTACACACGTAGGCAAGCATAAGGTGGAGCTGTCATTCAGCAAGAGACTCAGAGTCTAGATGGGTGCCTGCAGATAAACTGTAAGTGTTGCACACCGAACCGAGGGCTTCACATAATGCTATGCAGGTGCAACTCAACTCGGCCGGGCTAAACCAGGGAATAGCTTGTGCTGGTGCATGTTCTTCCGCCTACTCTCCATCAACAAAATCCTGTGGCGGGGCTGATGATGGTGGAGTAGGTACTGCACACATCACGTCTGGATCACTCCACATACCTCCACTCTGGCAGAACAGCGTGCCATTTGAGCCCACGAGCTGAGCGCCGCGATGGCAATTCACTGAGCACGTTGATCCGTACGTGTAGATTGTGAAATCAGAGCCGCAGCTGGGACTGGCATTCGGTATCCGCAGCGTCGGGCAGTCAAGCTGACACGCTGGTATCGTGTCCGGGTTCCACTGGCCTTTGCTGGAGCAATTCAAGATGATGTAGGTCTCCGCATGGTCTACTATGCGGCCGCTCACGCAGTCGACCCGGCAGATATCACCAAGCAAACCCTGGTTGCTAGTGCAGTTGGTGTAAGTCCCCACTGACGTTACCAGGCCACAATCAAGCAATGACAGCTCGCCAGGTAGAAGTGGAAGAGCGGTCAACGATGACGACTCAGGCTCAACGTAAAGACGCACCAGCTCAATATATCCAGTGCCGAACTGTGTTTGTGTTGTCGGCAAGTCTCCACCAATTTGCAGTGAATATGTCGACGCTCCGTCAATCTTTTTGGTGAAGAGAAGATTCGTGGAGCGGTTCCAAAGTGACCGCCTGCCATTGATGAAGCAACGTGTTGCTGACTGCCCATCGCGACTGACAGTGAAATGCCGCCATGCGTTGGCTTGGCCGCTGTGAACACAAGTTGCACAATCACCGGCAATGCACACTTGCATGGAGATCTCGAGCAGAGAATTCAACATCACTGACCCAGCCGTGAGTGAAACCGAAAACCCAGCCAGGTCCGATATACCGGCACTGAGGGTGGCTCCGCCACTATAATGAATTATTGGAAATGACAAGCCGGCCGGTATTGCTGCCCAGAAGTCGAGATGAAACGCGCGCGATCCTATACGAAACGCACTTCTGTCCGGATAGCTGACATAGTATGGTTGAGTGAGTTGGATTGTCGAGGTGACCGCAAGTCGTGGGATGGCAGCTGGTGGCATGGGCTCTCTGCTCATAGAGATCACCACACCGGGGTGTATAGTCGTGTTCTGCAGTGGGCCAGTCGTACTGTGAGCTTCAAAACTTGTGTCCGTACTGAACCAGGGTGAGAAGAGATAGAATGCTGCTGAGTACAGCTCACTATTCACCCAGCTGATTGACTCCACGGCTGGCTGTGCGGGGAATCCCCGATACTGCCCACTGCCCGTTGCTGGGCCGGCCACCACTTGCAATTGCTCAGTAGGTGAATACACTAGCCTCTGATCTGCGGGCAGTACAATGATATGCACAAACTGACCAATTTGCCAGTTATCAGGAGTGAACGTTAGGTTATTTGGAGTCATCTTCAGCAGATTGGATGGCGAGTTAGCGCTTAGCACTATGGGAACTTCCACATTGTCATCTATGCGTGAAGCAAGAGACACAGTCACCTGTGCAGTGGACGGGTATCCCGTGAGATGTGATTTAGCGCTGACAGCAGCGGTGTCGATGCTGACCGTGATGACTAGCGGTACGCAGACGCTTTCAAACCCTGACCACGTGCCAGTGGACGTACACGTTCTCTGTGCAGTGTACGCGTGTTCAAGGCTGTAACCAGGTGAGCATGATACAGTGCACAGTCCACCTACTGTGTAGCCGCTGCAGGATATCTTTCCCCGGACTGGAGCCCGCAGTGGAGGACAAGCAAAGTAGTTTTGCTGGTGAGGCGGTAAGAATGGATGGACGGTAGCAGAAGAATACCTTGACTCACCCACAACCACCCGCAGCAGATCAAACTCCAATCTGGAATGAGTGCACAGCCGCAACGTCGAATTTGCTCGTGGTCCATCAGGACCTGTGCCCAGTTGTATTGTCTCTCGTTTCACGCCATCCACAAAGCAAGTGACTTGAGGTGATGACGGTGACAATGACTTGGCAAAAGCTACATGTCGCCACTCATTCGGTGCAATGGCTGCCGTGTATACTTCACCCAGGACGTCAGCCGTTCGGTTCACTACGCACTGCCAGCAAAACCCAGCGATGCACAGCTGTGGTTCGTAGTGTCCATCTCCGAGTGAAGACACGGGAAACTGAAGTGAAACTTCCTGCGGACTGCCCGAAGAACCATACTGCAGCAGCTGCTGTTTCTGCCCACCTGGGGATGCTTCACCCAACAATTTCACCCACACATCAACACTGAAAGCCGAGCTGGCCAGCTGTTGGATAGTGTTCCTATCTGAGTACTGTAAAAGAGGTGAGCTCTGGTTGCCCGCACTGTCACAAGAGAATGTCGGGCTCAGTGTACCCGATGCAGACACAGGGAGGCGCTGGGCACTTGAAGATGTCTCATTGATAGGAAACCGCTGTGAAGATGGAGACCTGGGAGAGAGAGAGAGAGAGAGAGAGAGAGAGAGGGAGAGAGAGAGAAAGAGAGAGAGAGAGAGAGAGGATGGGAGAGAGGGAGAGAGAGAGAACAAGAATGGGTGAGAGAGATTGAGTGTGCGTGTATGTGTTGTAGAGGAATTGAATTCAGTAAAGTGGTAGTTTTGTTATACTTATTGCGTCGGTTTTACTTCATAAAGAAAGGATGGTAATTATGTCATCTTCATTGTTCTGGATTGTACATTGAATCGTCTCCATGCTAACAGAAACATTATAATTGCCGGAATGCCCATATCTCATCAGTTATAGCTTTCACTACACAGTATCATAACAAGGCTGCACGCCCAGATTTTATTTTCCTAGGATGGAAACTAATGAAGCAATTCCACCTCCTAGTATGGAAACTACTAGAAACTACAGTTCTATTATTCAATGTCAACAGTCAGGAAAGTGAATTGCAAGAAAAGCGAAAAATCACAACGCCACCAGGATGCGAACCTGGGAAACTGCTTGTTGTCGAGAAGTTCGGAACTCGCAAACTCTCGATGGATCTACCAACACCACCAGGCACAGGCTCTGCTCAATTTACACGCTCGTGGTGATTTATCGTAGGTACACGTACATAAATAATTAGCTTGTCAACCAGTGCTACAATCGAAGTAGAGCGAGGAAAACTCCATGTCACTACCAAACTCATAACCAAAGAATAATCTCCAAAACACATCCCAAAACAGTGAGTCGACTCCTGTACATTCGCAAGCTGTACGCACGTGTATGAGTAAACACAGTGCATGCGCACAACAGAGAGTACCAAGTGTGCGCAACGACTATCTATGATGCAGCACGCGTGGACATAGTTTGTGAGCTTCACGACACTTGTCATGAGCGGCAGTTGGTTGTAAACCATTTTTAGTGGTACCAAAGCTGGTGATATTCTGACCATTTCAGGGCAAAGGAGAGGAGTCCGGATATACAATTGCCAATTGCTTTGAAATAGTATAACATCGACTGTCATAGGGGTAATCAGTAGGGTCACGCTAAAACATATTTGCCGATATGTGCATGGCTGCGTATCCCTCCGCCGGAAAGTGAAAGAGCTATGTGGGCATTACTAGACAATTCGAAATGAACAGCCCTACAATAGTGTAGCTAATTTTCTTCTGGAAAAGGAATATTATCTCAATTTATCTGTTACCGAGAAATTATTATAATTTCCGGCTTTAAAAGGCTGGCACAACAGGGTACACACGAAACATTTACCGTATTTTACCGGTTGTAAGTCGATCCCGGTTATAGGTCGACCCCAGTATCCCTAGGTCTCAATTCTCGATTTTAAAGTTATCACCCAACGAAGCACTACTAACGACTCCCTGCTACTAACATATCAACAAACCATGTAAACATTCCTTATTGGAGGGTATAACGTCCCATTCCTTGAAAAAAATGCCAATAAACTGGCAGAAACGTGTACACAAGGTGTACTCGTGCATGCAGTGCAGGTCATTTTTGTGAGATACTGATAGTTCCCGGTTATAAGTCGAATCCTAGTTGCAAGTCGACCCCCACCCTTTCTCTTTCTATTTTTAGTCGAAAAAAGTCGACTTTCAACCGGAAAATACGGTATTAAAGAACATATTTCATTTGTTTTAATGCTCTTACGTTTCGCCAATCTGCCTTGCGGAATCCATGAATGTATCGGATGCTGTCTGGTGAGCAGCAGCTAGGATGAACTCTGCAACATACGGCTCACTATCCACAATAGTAACGTCAATGCTGCTTGACTGTCGCGGAAATCCACTATAGTGTGCGCTGCCGATTGCTGATTCAGCCGTGAGCTTGCCAGAGACCTGCAAGTTCTCCAGTAGCTGATTATCGCCAGTTGAGGCCAGTGTAACCGACTTGGTTTGATTGGTTACACCTGCGGTAAAGGCTAGTCCATCTGACGGTGTTAGCGACACCGGTAAACTACCAGCCTGCACCGGTACTCTTAAATCCTGGCTGAGAGGCTCAGGAATCGTGACTGCCACCGCGGCATGCGATGGAAACCCCGTGCTGTTCGTTTCTCCGATTTGCACAGTTCGCGTGGGTATAGTGTATTGAAGGACAGAGCAGCGGAGTGGGTCCGGGCTCCAGTTGCCGCTAGCCTGACACTTGACGGCATTGCTGCCCGCCAAGCTGTAGCCCCTTGAGCAGGTGTAGCGACACGTCGAGCCGATCGTGAACGCCTGTCCGTCGCAGTCGTGCACACCGTTGTCCAGCAGAGGCGGTGCAAGGCATTCGGCCGGGCTCACAGCGACGGCCGCAGTCAGAGTGAACGGCTGGCCAGTGTACTGGACATGATCATCACTGGCACATAGCAGAGACGCAATGTCAAAGCACTGGTAATCATGGCAACAGACCTGAACACACCAAATAGGAGTAGGATCATATCAAACACCAGAGAGCATGTTACATGGACAAACAACGCACATGACACATCACTGTCTTTCACTGAATAGTGGAAGAAGGATTGAATTGTTACCTGTAGGGATCGTGGATGTGACCCAACCCCACCCCCAAATAAAGCTGTCATCAGTGCCGATAATGTGGACATCCACATGCAGGAATGTGTGTGTGTGTGTGTGTGTGTGTGTGTGTGTGTGTGTGTGTGTGTGTGTGTGTGTGTGTGTGTGTGTGTGGTGTGGTGTGGTGTGGTGTGTGTGTGTGTGTGTGTGTGTGTGTGTGTGTGTGTGTGTGTGTGTGTGTGTGTTTGTCTCTCTGTCTCTCCTCATTCTCAGCACTATTAGGCCATCATTTTTTATATCTATGTTTCGCGTCAGGTCAACTTCCAGAATCATATGCGAGAGGTGGAAAAAAAATAAAAAGTTGCAAAATTATAAAAAAGGCTCATCAGAGGTGTATGCACTGTACATAGCACAAAAGCTCGTGCATGGTGTACATTCGAAAGAAAAATCGTACATCGAGGCACAACATCTTGGTTATCAGCATGAGTAAATATTCACTTTGGACAGAGGAGGCAACCGTTGGTGCCTATGCTTCGCTGGATTATTGTGCTCAGACTTCAGCAGCGGTGCAAAGAGCTCCGGAACGACGCATCCTCTCAGCTTGAGGCGATCAATGCGGTCTGGTGTAAGCTCATAGAATATTGCTCCCAGATGCCGAACAAACAATTTACCAATGCTGGCCTAGAGCCTAGTAGAGGCCATTTCTGAATCCCAGCTTCGCCGTATGCAACCAGTCCACACTTATGACTCGCACGATCGTACATTCACTGTGCATGTTCGATTTTTTTTATTTTTTTCCAAAAAAAATCAAAACGTATGCGTGCGGACGACGCGAAACATAGCTATAAAAAATGATGGCCTTAGGGTCCACTGTCTGCTCCAGAGCCGGGTCAGCTGGGTCAGCGACCCGGTTGGGGGGGGGGGGGGGGGGGACTTGGAAGCGTTTGGCAAAAGAACACTATGTCACTTGTGACCTGGTTGGGAATACATGTACATGTCATATGCTACACATACAAGGTACATCAGCAGGGGCGTCGCACACGGTACGGTCACTGCCGTATTGACCGTACCACTTTTTGCCCCAGGTGCCAATAAAATACACTGATCTGTGATCTAAATTTCCAAAATCTTTGGCTCGGCCACCACTCCCCCACGAGTAAATTGTACTTCAGATAGTTGACCGTACCACACTAAAGTACCTTCCGACGCCCCTGATCAGGTTGTTCTAAAATATTTACAGCTCCCTGATGCACATGCAGTAGGGTCACTTGAACGTACCCCGGCTCTGACCCGGTTGAAAGTACATATTCTACATGTACATCAGACAGAGAGTCCTAAAATATTTACGGCTCTCTGGCGTACATGCAGTAGGCTGACTTGAACGTACCCGGCTATGACCCGTTGGAAGAGTTGTCCCAGGTACACGTGTACCTGGTTGGTTTGAAATCCTAGAGCAGACACTGGCCGGGTCATATTTGTATTTCAACATCATCAAGTTGTGTTTCCTGCCGGGATTAAACCATTTCCACTGTGCCATGGATACTGCGCAAACCCTTGCACGTAGACAGCACACACTCGTCATAATTCTCTTCTCCTGGAGGCCTACCTACCTGTATGAAGGCATGCAGCACCTCGTCTTGTGATGTTCCGTTGGCTCTGAAGAGCAGAGTAGTGCCATCGAAGTCAACTGTGAGATCCACAACGGCGTTTGGTGTTACGGCTCCACTAGATGTCAAACGTAGCTGAGTTATTGCATAACATAGTCTGGGATTGCTCGACACCAGGACCTGCAGGGAGAGTGGATCATACAATGCACAGAAGTAGGATGGTATGGCAATAATTATGTAACTATAACTTAGAATAAAAGCAAGATTTGTTGGACTTGAGGCAGCATCACAAAATTAATGTCAACAAGGATTCTAGGGAAAGAGTCTCGCATGACACATCATCGAGAGTGGCAGCAGAGCCGAGACAGTTATCCAAAACCGGCACGAGCAGTCGAGGTTTGACTTGCAACAAATAGTATATACAGTACTGTACAGTACTGATGCAGCTGTGTACCTGCACATACTATGTGCAATGTGCAACCTTTACATTCCTACCAAGTGTAGGTTGAGTACTAGCACAATAGCACCAAAGAGGACACGTTGCTTCTCGTAATTTATTACCGTATGTCAGCACATTTAAAGCCATGGCCTTATATTCGAAACACCGCTGCTTTCCTAGCTATTTTAGATGCAAAATGACTCGCCCATTACGCCATGCCATAAAAATCAAAGTCCGCACAGAAACTTCAAACGAAATCCATTTGTTCACCCTTCCTGCTGGGCTGAAAGTTTGTTATTATAATACTTATTCCTTCATTTTCACAAAACATACTTCAAATGTCATTTCATTTAGGAAGCCCATGGCTTTATAACTAAGACTGGCCTTATATTCAAATATACCTCCATGGCTTTAAAGGTGCGGACATACGGTATGTGTGACCGTGTCTACACATTGATCCTATCAAACAATAAGAGGATGGAATAAGTGTTTTAACCCTGAGTTTCATACACTAAGCGATCATGAGAAATCAGTCTATTGGTAGGACTGGCTCTGCCTCTCGGTATTGAGCACTCTCTTGGACAGCCTGGAACCTGTCTGCTTTACATTGATGCTATCATGTTGTTCTGTGTCAGGATTGTTACAACGTGTCCAAGACGATCACAGCATCACAACTGCAGCATAAGAAAAATGACAGGCGTGGTACTGTTGTCCGCCTTGCTTAGGGAAAGTGAACAGTGAAGTCCATCGCAGAGCAATTCTCACCTACCTGAAGCTGTGGGTGTGCAATACTGGTGTAGGAGTGAATGCTGGAATACTCCTTTGTCAACATGGTACTGTTTGATACTACACAGAAAGTGAAGTTACGGCCACTCTCGCATCTGCAGCAAAGACACACAAAAACAAACACACACACACATGTGTGCACATGCATGCACAGACACACACTCCTTTGACGTTTGACCTTTAATGCCCATCACCGGAGGTGATGACAGCAATGCTGCAGCAGAAGCCATAGTAACTTGTGCTGTGATTGCACCATACAGCAGCTTGCAAGGCTGAAGAATTGATCGCCACTATTCAGCCTGGTCCACATCGCACAGTTTTTATAAGTAGATTTTCTGGCCAGTGAATCCCTACCTTTGGGTCTGCGTTCCTTTTCTCCTTTCCTCTTCTTTTATTTGCTCGTGCACACACACACACACACACACACACACACACACACACACACACACACACACACACACATCACACCACATACTCCAGCATGCGCTGGCTGTGGGTAACAGTCAGGATAAAAGATGGCTCAATGGGCTATAGAACCAGCCAACAACTGACAACCCCCGGAGGATCTCCAACCTACGGGTGGACTTTAAAAAAATATGACCTCCACTTATGGGCTCACCACACCGCAGTAAGTGCCAGGGGATAAGGTGCAGAAAAAGGATTGACGGCATCGGGCACGTACGTAATACTGCTTCAAAAAGCTCAATCATTCCTTGTCGGCATGAACTGAAAGTTACCTGGCAGCAGGACTCCATGTACTGCAAAGTGTTGCACTGCTGTCTCCACACGTTCTGTCCATTGAACCACATCTATCTGTCGAAGCCTTGGCAGCGGGAGTACTTGCTACATCCAAGTCTAGTGGAATGTCTGCTGCAGGATCTTCTATGCTTGATGTTGGTGTTCCAATGCCAGGTACATCAGTGCTCGGCATAACAGGATCGGAGGATGGATCGGCACGCTGTCCCCGCGTGTAACATACACACACTATCACGCTCAGCAGGAAGAGATTGGCAATGCGGGAGAGCATGTGTCGCCTGCATAACAACTCCATGGTGACGCCTGCTTTGACCAGATGTCAGTCACATGGTAGTCACGTATCGAGGTTCGCTTGTCGTTCACAGTCCTTGTCATGGATCACTGTCTAGCTTTCACCTCCCTGGAACCACTCAGGGCACAGATAGAGCATGATAGCGGAAGAAGATTAAAGTTCAAGTGCACAGTTAGGGGTTATGGTGCTTGCAATGTATACCGTAAATGTTCACCCTATCGTGTCATTCTCACCTCCCAGCGCAACACAAGAGTTTCAGGCACGTTGGAGTAAGGGAAATCATGATCCTACTTTTGCAGCTATAATAAACACATCAAGTATGATAACATCGTGCAATTATTGACGGGAACGATGGCCTGCTTTCATTCAGTGACCGTCGACCTTTATCCCCGTGACTCTTTTATACTGTAAACTGCTTGATATTTGGAACGTAGGTCTATGAGAATGTTTGTTGTTTTCACGAGAAGAGCGTAACAGGAAGAAAGGAATAGAATTTCGTGACACAAACATTGCGCGGTTTACAGGATGTTGCGAGGCGTGTCCGCACCTGGCAACATGCTGGCCGCCATGCTGCATGCATAACGTCATTCCAGCGAATCCCTTCTGCCACTGATCGCAACAAATGATTGGAAAGAGGAAGCGGGTTACAGCCACATGCAGTTACCGCTTCCCTTACGATCAGCTCTCATCTCCTTCGCTTCAAATTCCTTTACAGTAGCTGTTTTTTCCTTGAGTTGCTATACTAACAAAGCTAGCGGCTGTTTCGTCGACGAGTGATAAGTTACTGGTCGAATTCGTCAGAAAGAAGCCGCCAACTAAAACTCTCAGACTCATGCTGCCTCCGAATTTCCGACCCGAGGCTACAATAGGCTACATGTAGTGTAGTTCTAGCAATTGAACGATCATATAGACGCGATGATCCATTCCCCGGTTACTGTCGGTTCGTGACTCACCTCCCAACCTATCGTATCAGTGCCATGCCGCCATCAACGAGCTCTCGACCGCGAAGGTTTTTCTTCCCAGCTCGGCCAACAACCTCCTACAAATACCTGATTGAACTACGGAAGTGAGATACAAATAATTATGGTTACCGATACACAGAAAGAGGTCGAACTGTCCCAGTCGTTCCTGCATTTTTCAAAGTCTATCTTCCATTCAATCTCGGTTTGCTTTCTACCGGAGTTGCTAGACCTGTTAGCGACGCCATTTGCGCTCCACAGGGCCCTGGCCATCAAGTTTATATCCCATGGGCACCTTCACATAATCTGCAAATCATTGCATTATTTACTAACTAGTTACATGTACTTGCCAGCGTGATCTTGGTGGTTCATTCCAAATAATGTTTCGCGCGGCATTACTGACTAGCGCTAGCGCTAATCATGCATACCTCATGCCATGGTTAGCATACCTCATGCCATGGTTAGCAGCAGGAAGTCGTATAAAACTAAAAGTAAAAGGGTTTATACGACTCCCTGGTTAGCAGCTCGTCATGTATGCTATTTTTGACTTTGGAGGGTAGATTGTGGACTAATACAAACCTTGTAATTAGTGGATTTGATAAAGTTATCATCAATGTGTCACGGTGTTGTGGATTTTCACGTTAAAGCGTTTATTGATCACCCTACTTTGGTCCAAAATTCGCAACGTTCAAGCAACATCAGTCAGTTGATCATAGCTAGTGTGAGTCTGACTCTTTACGAAATAACACAGAAACTCTCTTAGTAGTGAACACGTCCCTGGATTGAAAGGAAAGCCAGGATGTTACTAGCAGTTGACTGCAAAGAGACGGAATACAATAAGTACATGTGCGTGCACCATGGCATAGTGTGATACGATGATCCAAGTCCAGTTCAGATCAGGCCAACGACAACTGTGACTGTGTGAGTGTGCCCTGTCATCCGGACAGCGCTGTGCCTATTTTCGCCCAGGAAGTGGTAGGGTGAAGGGAATGGAGGTAAACACGCTGGCCTCTCGAGCGTCAAGCGACAGCTGCACATTCTGCAGCGTTAGTCTAGATAGGTTGATGCTTCGGATTTCGTTGCGCAGCGCTGTAGAGGTCGTGGAGGAACGAAGCCACTTCTTGAAGTACATCGGTGCGTGCAATGTACACGGACATGCACTGGAATGGCTACCGAATTCGAAGTGCTCATGCAGCGGATGCTATGGAACACAATTTACAAGGTATGCAAGTCAGTACAAACCATAAGGAGCCACAAAAGGATGTTCCTTCCTCGCGCGCGCGTGAGCGGCACGGTATCGAGACAGTCCCCAACATGATTTTCACATGTGGCGGCGCTTCGGCCGGATGTGGATCTATCACTGCCAGCCTTACTCTCCGGCCATAATGGCGCCAAGTCAGCAATGCGTCGATTAGCGCCGAAATCGGAAGGGCGAAGATAATAGTCATGATACAATTAATAATAGTGACCAATTATTATTTCGAGAGCAACGCGCCTCGGCCTCGTATCGTCGCTGGGTCTTGCGAGATGCTAGTCGTACTACAGTCGTAGGGATTTAAATGGCCCACTGGCATTGGGGACTCTTCACCAATGGCAATGGCAATGATTATGATGAGCCTAGTCCACAATGTCAATGAGTGGTCCAGCAGATCTACCGTCCAGGGACTGACTGTTGTTTCCAAACAGATTGTCCCCTGTAACTGTAAGGCTGTAGAGAATACTGTTCTATAGTCTAGAATATTACCGGTATGTGCAGTGACGGTGATGAGATGTGTAATCAGTATTAGGGACCATCGCAAAAGTTCGCAGAAGCCCCTGAAACGAAGAGCATACGTTTGGGGGGGGGGGGGGGGGGGGGGAGGGAGTCGGTGTCGAAAATCGCAAACCGGGCTTCAATTCAAAAAAGTATTGACGACATGTAGGAGCTGATATAGATTAGCATGCTCAAAGGATACAACTGCATAGCTCTAGCTGTTCTCGTTCTTAGATCACCCACTGCAAGGTGATATCATCGTTGCATTTATAAAGTGCTGTACATTGTTACACACTGATACAACAATGCTTGTGTAGTATATTATAATAATTATTATGTGTGAGCATCCAAGTGAAATAATGAAGCCCATTATTGTGACTGTCGTTTCGTTTGAGGGGGGAGGGAGGGGGGGTCAGGCCCGAAACTAACGGTCTTCGTTTCGGGGGCTTCTGCGAACTTTTGCGATGGTCCCATAAAGCCTAAATGTCTTCATCATCGTGCAGGCGGTCGTTCCATTTACCATGGCTGTAGACTATAGTGGTATAAGTATGGATAATACTAGCCATCGACCGTGAATCTGCACTCTGTTGTGCAGAATCTACATGTACTATGGATGTGGTCTTCGTTTTCCCTGACCTGACCATACAAGGACTACCCGGCCTGGATTTCGCGTCGTGTTTGCGATGATCAGGTCAGAATGTGCATCTAGATGTCTCGAGGATCTACTCAGTATCATCAAAGGCATTCTGCATTTCTGGTTCTGCACTCTCAATCTCATGCCAGTCATCTGCCTCTGGCCGCGCCACCATGATCACGGCATGGCCATGCACATGTCCAGACGTGATGCCCGATACGAGCGTTCTGATCCGGCTACCCGCAAAGCCGGTAAAACCTCCGTCACTCGCTTCAGGCCTAGTCTTGTTTTGTAGATGCAAAGCGGTTGTCTGAGCACTTGATTTTCCGATTCTGCTCCTTGAACTTGTTGAAGTTGAAGAGCTCCAGATCCCTGTGTGTCTTAGCTGCTCCACTCGGAGCTGCCGCGATACTGTAATGTGGTTAGTGATACGTTTGTCCACCACCATCGATCCATCAGCCCAGGATACGTCAGGACTGGGTACGGACATACCGTCGAGTCCAAAGGAATACTCCGAATAGCGAGACGTCCGCTAATAGTATTAGTAATAGAAAACTCATCATTCCGCAGCATGCTAGCAGTGGACAGATCCTCATCGCCCATAGCAATGAGGAGTCCTGGCGCTGCAAGTACCATTGGCATTGGGCGTTGCACTGTGCGAGAAGGCTATACTATAGCGCTGGTCCTGACTCAGCACTGGTGCGTGAGCGTGGTAGAGTGGTGTTGTCGAAAGCAATGTGCTTGTCAACGGTTGCGAAGAGAAGCAGAAAGAAACATGGTTACCTCTGCGCTGTGGACGACTGGATTGCTTGTGCTAGTGGTGTGCTGTTATAATGGAGCGTGCAGCGCTGCAGTGCCAACGGACCAAGCCACAGGCGAGAGTGCGGAGAACTCGTCTCTCTCCGGAACAGGTAAGGTTTCGCTGTTGCTGTGTCGAGGGCATTGGTTTGTCCGCACTTATGTGCTCGTGACAATTTGAATCTGCCAGTCACCGCCCAGTGCTATGTGCTTAGTCGGGGTAGTTGGCGAGGAAATAATTAGCATCCCTGGAACATTTAGGCTAGCAAGTAATGCACACGGTACCTGACAATGGCGCTAAAAGCCATTACCAGCACAACTTACTTGATGAGTGTACACGTGTATTAATCATGGGGTTAACCCCACACGGAATGCTACCCCGACATAGCCTTGCCTTCAACATAAGACTGACAACTACTCCAGGGCAAGAGGAAGTGAGGAAGCTCCAGACTGTCAATGGCAGTGTCACTCTTAGATACATGTATGGGAGTGTAGTGATGCACTCAAATCTGGCTATGGAGAGTGTGCTCCTTCAGTTTGCATACGTTGTCACTCAGTTTGCCTTACTTGGTTGCCTTACATGAGGAAGCAGGGCATATAGCAATCTGGAAGATTTACAAATATCTTGCAGAACCACAGAACCCGCTATGTCAACAATGCTTTCATGCTTGAGCTGCTGGTTATAGTCTGGTTCGCACTGGCAATGACCCTTCCCATGCTTCTGCACACACACACACACACACACACACACACACACACACACACACACACACACACACACACACACACACACACACACACACACACACACACACACACACACACACACACACCTCAGACCTCAGACCTGCCCATCGCGGAAGCGATGATAGCGAACAGCTATGTTAGACATAGCAACTTGTGCACACACACACACACACACATGCACACACACAAACACACACACACATATTGGCAATTTTTGTGTCAAATTGTCAACTGCATGTTCTTTAGCAGGGTCAGTAGCACATGTTCAGTATAATACTGGATGTAATAATGCTTCCTTGCAGTTATGCTACTCATCGGGCCATAACAGTTAGAAGCAGGAAACTGGCTTTGCAACACTGAGATTCAAGTGCTCTGTATATGGCACATGCTCATTGTACAAACACCGAAGCGTGAAGCACTTCTCTTATTTTCGCTTCACATAGTATACTGGCATACAGAGAGACATAGACGTCAGCAGTAACAGATAACGAATTGAAGGGTAGTTGGCCGCAGTCAGATGTGATGTGAACCGGATAACGACAGAGGTCTAGAAGCACAGACTGAGAACAGAATGCATCAAATGAAGAAAAGAAAAAAGTGTGCATGTGGATATCCGGAATCGGCCACGATTCAGAATCCTTGGGACAGTCAGATTAATTTACCTGGGCCGAGCCAGCCAAAATCCCTCGCGCCAACAGACGCAGTAATGTGGGAAATAACCGGGTGTATATCCGCAATGGCGATTTGACATCGTGGAAGCATGGCAAAGCACATCATAGCAAAAGGTTAGACGAAAATCAATATCAACTTAAGAATGAAGGGTGTGGATGTGTATTCTTGGCATGGTTCGCCCTTGCTACTGTTGCATCCTGCATCAGCTGTTCCTCCCAATGAGAAGATAAATGATTCAAGTACACAAAGTGTCTCCAAAGCCTTAAAACAAACATCGGCACTACTACTAGTATCCTGGGATACATCTGTGAATTTGTCCACATATCCTTGGCAGCATTGAGTAAGCATTGAGTAATCATTGGATTTCACTCTTTGCTATCAATGGTCAGTGCATACCCTGCTGGTCTGTGTCTGGCGCAAAATCCCAAGTGCCTGTACACGACACAATGGGCAGGAGCATGTCAGGTGCTTACCCATATCACACATATGCGGACACACTCTTGACTTCACTCTTCACCTAGTACCTCTGGTCCCCACCAGGTGGAACACTTCTTTGCCTCTGTGGTGCCTGGTGTGACGGTGTGTCCAAAGGTTGTATTCATCCGCTTCCCAGCTCAGTTCATGTATTGAGTATTGTTTCTTTTGTGTACTTCTGACCTGCAGATCGCCTGTGCATCAAGATCACAACCGACATATTGTACAGACCCATTATGTCTGTTCGACTGACACTGCCCACGAAACCACTGTCAACACTGATTGCGCTGGGAGAAACACAGCCACTGAGTGCGTCCCAGTTCATAAGCCAGATCACCATGAATCTGACTGCCACCTATTATCTGTGGAACGATGATGCCAACACTGGTATCGGCGGTAACGCCAGCACAAGCACTGGCACTGGCACGGCCATGGACAGCAACAGCGGCAATACCACCGTGAACACCACAGACACAATGAACAACACTGCGAATACCATGAATATCAGCAGCGAAAGTGGAGGGTTTGCCACCAGCAGTGACGATGATGTCTCCACCACATTGGTGCAGTTTTTAACGTTTCCCACTGAACAAGGCCCCAGACTACGCGGTATCAACTGCTCGTATGGCGAGTACCTTACGTGTAAGTACTGAGTCTTTGCAAGGAAATTATTATTATTGCCATGATAACCTAGAATGCACTGAAGGTATGGGCCGCTGAAAATTTCCAGATGTCAAACGAAAAGCATGACAGATTGAGCGAGGGCAGCGTGGATTGCAGCGGTCCTGCAAGGGCATTGCAAAAATCCCCATGTGTTTATCTATGTCAGGAATCATTCCCCCTGTGGCCAGCTTCACATGCATACCTGCCAAGTATCCAGATTTTTCGGGATTATCCTGCAATTTTGGATGAACTCCCGCGATCCCGAAATTCCTGTCGATTATCCCGAAATTCACTGTGCAAGAAACAAGCTTGATACTGTACTTGGAGCACTTCAAATGACTTGTCACAGGCCAGTAGTTGTCCTTTTTGATTCCGGACCACCATAGCCTGCAGTACCAGTGGATCTACTACGTGCTCCTTCCATGAACAGTCCCTGAAAAACCTCCGTTTTTGAGTCTTGAACATGCGTAAGTGTGATCCGATGATCACCATCAATCATCTATTATCGAAATGTTGGTGCCATCAAAAGTTGAAAATGGTTGTTTTGGAAAAAATATGACATACATGTATCCCGAAAAACCAAGGCAAATCCCGCGATTTTGCAATGGCGATCCAGTAAAAGCACTCTCAGTACTTGGCAGGTATGCACATGTACAAAACTCGACTGGCCAGAGTGCATAAAGTACGGAAACATGGCCCGGTGAGGTCTTTTAAAATATGTGACAAAAGGAGAAGGACAAACATGTTACAAGTTATGACTAACTGTCCACCAACGTAACCTGATCATAAGCAGCGGGTGCGACAAAATGGCACAAAACTGACAAGGGGTACCGAGACATTCAACGACATGACACCTAGCTCCAGCACTTCTCCCAGGCACAAACCAACAGGTAGTCATAACTCGTAACATGTTTGTCCTTCTCCTTTTTTCCATAATTAAATTGGCTCACCATTCGAGTTTGAATATGTGAACAATTGTTTGGGGACGAAACCCTCCAAAGCGGCAAAAAACGGGACGAATTGTGCCGTACGCGCTACTTACTTGCCATGTATATTAATCAAGAATTGGGGAAAGGATTTGCTCAGCCTTACCTATGTTCTCACGTAAAGTCCTACAATCCATTCTGCACTGTAATTCTGCATGTCAGCAGAGATACTGAGTAATACTTACGTCACAATCCGTCACAATTTATCACACAACTCGTCCTCTTTGTGGCTCCACGACGTATTGGCCGCTTTTAAAACCATCATTTTTGTCCTTCTTTTTGTCCTCTCCCTTGTTGTCCTTCCTCTCCTTATCGTTCCTTGTAGTAAAAAGAAATGATGATACTTGTGCCAGGCTGAGATGTGGCATATTTCCAGTGCCGCCAACTCAGGGGGAGACGGTTGTCAAAGATGTGGACCTTTCGGCATTGATTCGGGGACGCGGCGTGGACATTTCCTGTGACCCCGGCTATGCTCTGACTGCTATTGTGAACAAGGAGCTGTGCTTAGTCGGAGACTTGCAGACTGCATGCGTCACCATCCACTGCCAGAAACTACCTGCTGAACTGTACCCAACCGAGCCCGATGATCTGGATCTCCCTGGCTATGAGCTGGAAACGAAGAGTCTGTTTGAACTGTTGGCCGTGGAAGAAAAGTTCTCGTCGCGAGCCATTGAGAGCTCTCTCCGTGCCGCGCGCTATCTTTCAGATTACCTACGCAGTTACAGTGCAGTGGTACTTGGTAACCATGGTGATGAGGTGAGTGCGTCAATTGTATTCATATCTCTTTCCAGTGCCGCTTTGAACTGGGAAATATCCTGCAAACAGTTATGAGCAAATAGGACGTGGGAAGTATGCGTAATAATTGTTGGTATCATGGTCATGGTTCGTGTGACAGTCAGTCAGACTGACGTTTCCACAGCCGCAGCAATTCCGCCAAACATCCTCAAGGATTGAATTCTACATCCGCAGGAACGCCGCAAATTACTCTTAAATGGATAAAATTATACATCCGCTGCAGAAATTCTGATAGGTTAGTAAACATCCTCAAGGATCAAAGCGCAGATGCAGCTCCCAAAGCTGTGGGATGGGAGTAGATAAGACCCACCACCAATCCCGTTCTATGCTTCCATGTTTCTGTTCCCGTTCTATGCCTCCATGTTTCTGTTATGCCAGGCCAAGAGTTCCCAATTATCTGTGGGTCGCAGCACAATTGGAACCCCATCCGCCCCTCCACCCCTACCACCTCCTCCACCGTCAGCCCCTCCACCCCCACCACCCTCATCCCACCCTCACCCACTTCCAAGCAGGACTTGAACGTGGTGCCCTCTGTTTAACCAAAGACAAGTTGCTGAACCGAACATCTTTGTTCCCTTGCCTTCAAAGATTGATACAGGGAGTTTTGGAAACAATAGACATGGTTTGTGAATTACATTTTACGCTAAATACAACGGTACTCGCACCCAGCACTCAAAACACCGTCGGTTTGGTATCGTTTCGACGATAGAAGGCTCTGTTTACCTTCAGAACGAAACGGTAAGATTACAACTAGGGTGATGTCACAAGCCAATCGTTGCGTCAGAAACCGAAATACTAATCATGTCTTGAAAACACACAAAACACAGTACAGGCCCGACTGTCGAAGTTAGGGTGAACGGTAAAATACTAACCATGTTGAATATCAAA
Organism: Sycon ciliatum; assembly: GCF_964019385.1. Lineage (NCBI taxonomy): Eukaryota > Metazoa > Porifera > Calcarea > Leucosolenida > Sycettidae > Sycon > Sycon ciliatum. Next base: position 44,901,206 of record NC_088643.1, read on the forward strand.
AACAGCGAGTAAATAGGGAAAAATGGTCATTGGGGACAACACAAAAAATTACACCTTTTTACTCTTGTCGCGTGATGAAGCAACAATTGCCTTACCATTTTTGTTGCTGTTTTTCCCATTGTTTTCCATATTCTCTGTATCAACCTTTGAAGAGAAAGGAACGAAAACGTTCTGCTCTCAAGTATTGGTTCTTCAAGACTGATGTGGTTTGCGACGACGCATGCACTACTTTATAAATTGGATACGCTTCCAAGTTTGTCCCTAAATGCTTTGCTTGCCACTGTTTGCTGCAGACGTCAATACCAGCGCAAGACGTGGGTGCCAATCCTGTGATGACGTCGCAGCTCATATTCTCAGCGTCCACTTTGTAAGAGGATCATTCTGTGATCATTCAGACCTTTCCTGAGATCAGTATTCAATCCTTTCCTAAGAAACTCCGCTTGGGGCGGGCGGGCAAGGAGGGGGGGGGGGGGGGGAGGGTTGGAACATATCACATTGAATATGCTCAATCAAACTGAATATGTTTATACATGTACCTGGCTGATCCATGTTTAGGGTCACAGTAAAGGTCCACAGGCGCGTACGCAGGGTCACCTCAAGGGGGGTTTCCAACCGAATCCCAAACAATGAGTTTTAAGTTTTAACCCTTTTAGAGCCCTAGGAAATTTTCAAAATTATGCATTTTTTCGTGTTGTTTGGATCATAAATTCAGTTCTACTCACTCAATCTTCATTATCTTGGGCTTCCTGGAAGTGGAAAGGTACCAGGGAGAGAATGAGGTCGACCATGATAGCCAGGACACAGTACAGTCATGTACATATCCAGCGCTATAGGCTATAGCGGTAGAGTGCAGCGACGGACCCCCCCCCCCCCCTTAGCGACCGGCGGATTCTGCTCGAAAAGGTGGCAGATTCTGCTCGAAGAGCAGTGAAATTGGCAGAACCATACAAAGCTTATGGCGGGCAATTCCTCGAATTCTGCTCCATTTCTTCATCCAAATACCAAACGTGCATGAAACTTACCAGAAAAAGTACCGAATTCTGCCAATTTGTCTGCCGGCAGAATCTGCCAGACCCTAGCAACGGTGCGAAAAATGCCCCAAACAGGCCCAAACGCGTCCAGCTCCAGCGATTTCGTTTTTCTTGATCGCAGAGTTTCGATTTTTTGCTGTGTACTCTTGAAAATATCACAAGTGAAGCCCCTGCAAATTTGAGCAAATCAGCGCGACGACAATCTCAAATTCTCGATACTCAAGTCGCACTGCGCGCTTTTGAAATTGCTGAGATCGCGGCTCAACTTACGAATGTTCTATCTTACGACACATTGCTCGCAGCGCTTCGCATATTGTTTCAACCGACAGCTGAGAGTTTTCTATTCGACCTGGATATTTGGATCATTGGATTTGAGCGAGATTTGACTGAGTTACGATCTTTTGAAGTTTTGCATTCTTGCCAGATCGATCATGCGCCCTATATGGCCTACTAAAAATGCCCAAAAACGTTGCTCGTTTGGAACATTTGGGGGGGTTTCCGGGCAACGGGACCCCCCCCCTGCATACGCGCCTGGTCCACAGCAAAGATAATGAGGTACATGTCATGCATATCTGACAACTGTACACCTGTAGTGCTGGGTATTCCTTCAATCTAAAACAACAAAGGAAGCCCAGACTCCACTCAGGCACAGCAACTAAACACGGCCAGGTCTGTTTCACGTGCGCGCGCACGCGAGAAACGGCACATGCTAGCTGCATAACTAACACAATGTACTGGTACTACTATCGTGGATGTCTGGGATGGCTAAGGAATGCAACAGCAGCGCACAGTGTAGATGTGCACACCTGCTCACAACTAGACACAAGACAGCTTGGAGAGTGTCATCGAACTGACCAACACTCAGCACTATCCAACACGGCTTGGTCCCGTGTGTTGCGAATTGGCTAGAACCCTCACTGCATTTGTCCGTTCTGTTGTGATCGCAGGGTGATCGACAGTCTTGAAGCTTTCGGAGTGGTCTATCCTCCTCTGGACCAGCTCTCATTGACGTTTGCTACAAAGCAAGTTTCCCAGACACTGATAGATGTTGTTGCCGATGAAATCAGTGGAGTGGTCTATTCCATTTATCCCAACTCGAGTGCGGAGACGGATATGTTAAACATTGACCTTTCAGCGGCCACACACGAGGCAATCCAGTACTCGGAATCCTCGAAGGAGAAACTTGTTTCCGAAGAAGAGCTCGAGGAAGTCTTCATGGCAGTAGAGGTAACCGCCGAGGCTCTGATGGTGTCGGGATGTCATGTAATGCAGCCTCCTCAATCGGATGCCAACTGCACACGGCGTATTCAAATGAACGTGTTTGAGGACGAGGCACTGTTTGCGACGTCACTGCGCGCATCCTACGGCAACGGCTCTGACATCGGTGTACTGAACAGTGCGGTGGTTGGCGTGGTGCTCAACAACTGGTCTGTGATACAGCTTGACGACCAGCAGCGCGCCATCAGTATTAAGTTCCTTCCGCAAAAACAGGTACGTGCACAGATCCACTCTGCTAATCTTAGGACACTGTATCCTTTTGAATTGAATCTTCGTCATGTGTACTTTGTATAGCACTTCGATCACCGATGTGATTCCAATGCCCTCTACTGGTTTATGTTTCCTGCTATTGAATAATTTGTAGAGTGGTGTCTCGCTCCTATTTGCTCAGCTTGCATTCCATTTTGACTGTGTGCTTTGTGCAGGCCACTGCAAGCGAGAGTCATCGATGTGTTTACTGGAACTTCACACACAATGGTAAGCCAGATACAAGTGACAACAAGTTGAAAAATTTCGAAACAAGCGATGATAGAAATGCACACAAAGCGTGCACTGGAGAACCACCACGTTGTTTTTGAAAGCCTTTGAAGTAGCGTACCTCTGCGAGGTTGCCCTTTGGATCCATCCTTGGCACACTCACGACTCTTGATATTTGTTCTAATGGCTTGCAATGAGTATATTGTCCAGCCACTCTGACCACTGCTGATGGGACGTCGAGTAAATACTAAGTACAGTCAACTTCGCTAATAACGACTTCGGATATAACGACAATTCGTGAATAACGACAGAATTTCCATGCCCAGCGCAAAGTCCCATCCCACTGTGATACATATAATGAGACTTCGGGTATAACGACACTTCGCGAATAAGGACACCTTTTTGATGCCCCGCCGAGTGTCGTTATAAGCGAAGTTGACTGTAGTCCCTTAATTAAGAAATGATGATTAGTTAGTGATATACAGTACAGGTTGGATTGTCAAAGCACTGCTCTAACATTCGTGGATTTTCTGGATTGTTCGTTCAGGAGGTCGAGGCGGCTGGAGTGACAATGGTTGCTGGTTGCATCATGTGAAGGCTGGCTATGTGACGTGCAGCTGCAATCATCTGACCAACTTTGCCATCCTGCTCACGCCGCATGCCGTCATAAGCACGGTACGGAGAGGGACATTCCCCTGTTGGACAGGCTGTGTGCTGGTCAAACATCCGTTCAAATCCATGTGAACATGTCACTTGTGGGCCCTGTGCAGTTGGTTTTTTGTTTGTACGAATGCCCATATAAATGTACTACGAAAACCAAAAAGCTTGCAGATACACATACACATACCGTAAAAGCAGAAATTTTTGGTGGTGTAATTTTTTCGGTATTCTCCAAATCGGTGGTTCGGTGGAGGGAAATTTTCGGTAAACCCGTTTTCCAGGTAAGTGTACTAGTACTAGTGCCGAAATTTTCGGTGCGTTTAATTCTAGGTAAAAAATTGTCGGCACCGCAGTTACCGAACATAGAACACCTGTTTGTTCTTCGACTCTAAATAAACCAAAAAAACCAAAAAACACCACCGGAAAGTTCTGCTTTTACAGTACATGCACACGAGTTGCACCATGGTGTCAACACATGATCACACTAATACTATGACAATTGTCTCCATTGTCCAGGAGCTGAGCATCGTCACATACATTGGTGTTGGCATCGCTCTGGTGTCTGTTCTGCTGACGATGCTCATTCAGCTACTTGCTGTCTATTCTCTGGATCACGGCAACGCAAAGTGAGTGATCATGTCCATGTGAACAGCATTTGAATGCTCTTTGATCACCGGTGTGAACGGCCGTCCACTATCTGCACACACCCATACGCCCACACAAACCCATACACACTACCACACACACACACATGAACGCACGCACACGCGCGTGCACACACACACACACAAACTACCACCACTATCACCACCACATGCACTCACACACGCGCGTGCGCGCGCACGCACACACACATTTATACTTCAAGTACACACAGTGACTGGATTAAAAAAACTCAGAAATTTGACGAGTTGCAGCCCATGCATCACCATGGTGAATGCACTAACAGAATTTGCAGCTACGATGCCACTCCAAATAGTGGGTTGTTTTGTTGTTAATGTTGCTGCTGCTGCTGCTGCTGCTGCTGCTGCTGCTGGTGTTGTGGTTGTTGTTGTCGTCATTGTCGTCGTCATTATCATCGTCATTGTTGTTTGCCTACACTACAGGGTTCAGGATTTGCTCCATCAGTGCTTCATTCTCTTTGGTCTCTGTGTACAAATCGTGGGTGCCCACGCCTTCTTCCTCGTCCAAGCAAACTCTGAGCCAGGGCATCTGTCCTGCTGGATTTCAGTGGTTGCCGTGCACTATTTTGCGCTTACGATGTTCTTCTGGACTGCTCTGGAAGGCTTTTCCATCCACCGCGGTGTTGCGAAAGCTTTCGATGCTCCACCGAGGCACTTCAAGAGCAAATCGATGCTATTTGCACAAGGTGAGCGCTAACACTTTGATCATTTAGATCAATTTGAGTTTTCAGCTCCCTCAACCTAATGAAAATTTTACATTTGTCTTCTTTCAAAGTAGAAAAGAAAAGGACATATGGAAACGAGTTAAGAGTAACTCTCCACCACTGTAACTAGATACTATATACAGTCAGAAAGTGCAACAACTAGGCACAAAACTGACAGAGTAGTGAGACATTCGACGTCCTGGCACCTAGCTTCAACACATGTCCGTAGCGCTAACCGACAGCCTTCCAACTCGGAAGGTTTAAGGTTATGGAGAGACCAAAGAGGGGAAGGTAAGCACGACGAAAATGAGCACAAGCCAGTGGCGTGCACCGAGTCTTGAAAGGGGGGTTTCTAGAGTTAGTAAATTTTTTTCTGGAGACCCACTGTATAATTATGTATTTGTGCACATGCGCATCCCCCGAACATCCTGTCGTGGATAATGGTAGTTCACTAGTCCACTCCAGGCATGTTCGTTTCATCAAAGCACTGCTTACATTTTCGACGTATTTATCTTTCTTTCTGTTCTTATGACGAAGTTTTCAGCATGTGTTATTGGCAATGTTCCACATGATTTCAATAAAGAGTTATGGACCTTGCTTCGATGGAAACTCGCGGAAGAAAAGTGAAGCCCCGCGTCCTTGAGTCGCGGCCGGAGCAGCGCTTCGTTCTGAAGCAGCGCAAGTGGATCATGGACGCACATGTTTACGTCTTCCAGTCGACAACGTTTTTGACGAACATCTCTGCTGTGCACATGAGCGAGAACGAAAGGCTGTGGAGATCTTGATTTGAGTGAACAGTTTGGAAGGAGATATCGTCAATCATATCCTTGAACTGACTTGCATCGCGCGTGCTTGACTCAAATTTCGAGACAGAACGGATTTCTTCAACGTCAACGCCAATCCAGGAGCGGACCAGAGCTAGAGATCGATCTCTCCGTGGCTACTCTCCACTGAAGAAAGAGAGAATAATGTATTTTGAACTGCATGCAAAGCAACTCTCTCTCTCACTTCGAAATAAGGACATAGTCACTGTTCTGTAAACTGTCCGTTGATCGACGTGTATGCACGATAACCAATCCAGTAGGCACGCTTTTCCTTTGGCAAGATCGCCCGAAAAAAGGTGGTTTCCAGACTCCAAAAAACTCATACGGTGCACGCGCCTGCAAGCTACAGTCCCAACGGAACAAAGAATGTCGATTGTTACTGGACGATGACGAGACCAGTAGGATACTTGAACACTTTTTTTAACACAATGCCAAAATGCTTACCTTCCCCTCTTTGGTCTCTCCATAGGCTTGAACCTTCCAAGTTGGAAGGCTGTCGGTTAGCGCTATGGACATGTGTTGAAGCTAGGTGTCAGGACGTCGAATGTCTCACTACTCTGTCAGTGTTGTGCCTAGTTGTTGCACATTCTGACTGTGTATAGTATCTAGTTACAGTGGTGGAGAGTTACTCTTAACTCGTTTCCATATGTCCTTTTTTCTTTTCTACATTTATTATTGGCTCAATACCCGAGTTTCGAATTGCACACCTTCTTTCAAAGTTTTATTATTTCCGCTTTCAATTTGGAAAATGAAAAAAACCCTATAAATTTGTGGTAGCAATGTCCCCATAGATCAGGAAGAGTTCTTCCAAAGGGTACGTTTCCCCAGAAATACAAACTTTGTAATCTGGAGCCTTCTTTGTAGTGATTAGGCCTATTCGGGTAGCGTTGGTCTAAGGTGGCTTGTTTATGTGCATTTTGTTAGGTATGCATAGCTGAATGGAAGCTGTGCTTCGAAATTCAAGTTGAAAGTGTACTGATCGGGTGCATTTACTGTGCTGTGTATTTTTTTGATGTCAGGAAGGAAAGCGGGAAGGTAAATAATGAATACAATCAGCAGAATGATATTCTGCCATTCCACTCATGCCATACTTTCAGATTTCTGGATTTTCATGCATGTGCATACATGTTGAACTGCAGGGCTACCAGCAGCCATCGTAGGAATTGCTACAGGACTGACGCGGACATCCTATATCGACGCAGAACGGTATGTGTGTGGATGTGCGTGTGCGTGCGTGTGTGTTTGTGTGTATGTGTGTGTGTGTGTGTGTGTGTGTGTGCGTGTGTGTGTGTGTACGTGGAAAATATGTGGGTGCACATCCAGTGCATTTGTAGATTTGCGTGCTTCTCTTGCGACGGGCGTATACATGGTACATGGTACATGCGTGCGTTGTGTGTGTCCTTTGTTTTGCGTGTGCATGCGTGTTTGTGTGCATCTGCATGTGTGCCGCTGAGAAACACTTGCTTTACTGTCTACTCACCCTGAATTTGGGTGGAATAAAGCAGGAACAAAGGGAAGCTGGGAAGAGGATGTCATTGCATGATTCAGTTCTTGAAAATGGAAGGTGAAAGGACCTCTAGTGCATATTTTGATATACATGTACTTGGTCCGCGTCAGCAATATTGTCGCTTATCTTTCGACAATTTGAACTTAGACTTAGGACATCAACGCGTGCACTTGAAGTGATAAAACTTGGTACGATGGAAGGTAAGGTATAGAATGACAACTAGCTACGAGGAATTTATTGTCCGAGGAAGGGTTCATACTTTTTCGGTCCTCCTCGTCGCTGCTCTCGGCGCTGGTGACAGATATTTTTGCTCGGGATCGACTCTCTTGCCTTTGCAAGCTCATCTCTTGTCCTCTTCGCTGCCTGGCTATTTTCTAAAAAGAAGTCGATCGTGAGGATCGCCTTCTCTATAGGACTTCGTGTCGGTAGCACGACAGCCTGTGTGGTTCAAATCAGACGCCATTCTTTGCAAGATTTCATTGTGAACGACGACGACGACGCGTACAGTACATGTACTTGCAAATCTCCACGACGCGCTGGATACTCCAAGCGTTGAGCTGGAGGTAAGGGAGCTGCGACCTCAGCTTGACGAGCGATCCCTGAGGTGAGTGATCTTGGCTGTTCAGCAAAATGGAGCTGATTCCGAGTAGCCGATTATTTTCTTGCGGCTTGCGCTGCTCTTGCCTGCACAGCGTTACAAGATAATCTATTTTGATGCGGCGCTGTATCAATCAAAATCACCCACCCGTCGCTCTCGAAATCCACTCGAAATCTAGCTAGACCTTTCAGGTACTAGCAAACTAACCTTACTAACCAAAATTGGGATGAAATGGGCTGCCAAGTGAGCATTGGCGACATATAAACAAAGCTGAAAGATAAGCGACAATATCGCTGACGCGGACCAAGTAGACGTATTTGGTGAGAGATTTTGTCTTTGTCCTTTTCCCCATTGCAGCTGCCGCATTGACCAGGGGGTGGTGTTCTATGCTGCCTTCTTGGCACCCATTTCGTTGATGATCCTGTTCAACCTACTGGTCTTCATACATGTCCAGTGGACATTGCACAAGGTTGCAAAGAGAATCGCCAAGGAGAATCAGAAGATCGGACGGCATGCTCAACGGGTCCGTGCCGCGATGGGAATCTTCTTCATCCTGGGCCTGGGCTGGCTGCCTGGCTATGCGCTGGTCGCTCTAGACAAGCCGCTGGAAGTAATGCAGTGGGTGTTCAGTATACTGGTCACGTTCCAAGGTGTGGTGCTCTTCGCCACACAGGTACAGAGCAAGGGACAGCTTGTCCAACGCACCATCAGCAACGTATCGCTCAAGTCTATGATGGTGGCCAGGTCACAGCAAACCTCGTCCAGCAGGAAATCCTCCTCGTCAAAGTCCTATTCGCAGGAGGAAGCGCCGAACCCAGCCGTGCGGTGTAGCTCTCCAGCGCCCATCAAGTACGCGCGTGGCCTCTCCGATCTCACCATCCTGCAGGACAAGACATCGCTGCAATCTGCACCGACGCCCGATCCATCTGACACGGGTGATGCTGACTCACAAGGGAGCACAAGCGCTGGCAGCAAATCGAATAAATCCACTCCTAGCAGTATACGACGGGTTGTGGAAGATGAAAGCGGCGAAGATGAGGAGCGAGAACATTGCCGAGGTTCATCATCATCATCATCATCATCATCATCATCATCAGTACCTTCCAGCAAGACGGCATCGCTTGATTCAGCATCCTCCACTAAGCCACTAACAGGCCGGGAGAGGTGAGATGATGCGGTCAAGTTTACTCGTTTGTCCTGTTTTCTTCTGCTCATATGTTATGGCATAGTTTGCCATGTGACTCCTTAACTCTCCTCCCCCCCCCCCCCCCCACACACTCCCCTATTCGACAGGCCCCTACATAGTGGGTGCAGAGAAAGCCACTATATTATTGATTTCTGTGCGTATCAATATTGATTGCTCAAAGTGGTGCAGTGTCTTGATAGCTTTGGCTTCTGTAGATGTTCGGTAACGTTTGTCTAATATCTCGACTTGATCTAGCAATGTGATTGAAAGTTATACATTGATCCTTATAAAGCATGGTTTACCACTCCATCCGGGTACATGTACGTTGATGACCAATATATTTTTTATAAAGATAATTCGACACCTAATCCAGGTATATTTCGGGACAAGAAGTGACTGGTGTCAAATCTCCAATCAGCATAATTATCTATTCACTTCATCACATGCTTCTAATTATTGTGATGTCTTCTCTATTACTACTTTGTGAAATACTGCACGGCATGTACCATCTTGTATATTATTCAACTGACTTGTAGCTACAGTTTTTGACGGGCGGTTACTGCCGTGATTCGTTTGGTGTGGCCAGGACCTGTGCGCGGCTGTGTGACAGTGGTCCGCTACTATGCTGTCCGAATGTGTACTCTCGACACCCACGGTCAACTGGGTACTCACTACTCGGAGTGAGGGTAACATGGATGCAGCTAACGAGGTTAGCCCCCTTGTCGGGCATTGGTTGTGAGACTTACCACCTCACCCTCGCCGTTAGGCGCTGCATCTGCCACCCTGGTATCACAGGCATGGTGGTGGCCTGGCACATGCGAAACTTCCTAAGCTGGTTGTGTTTCTCAACGCAATTGTATAGCCGGTGGTAACGCGGACGTGCGAACTTTACTTGTACTTACTCTCGATTTATAATTATACCCTATCATTAGGTAGTGCTAGCAATGAGCCTTGGCAACGGGATACAGGATTGCTCTATAAAAGTATGAGACGATGCGGCTCTATACTGTCAGTAGCTCTTATCTCTCCACGGTCGGTCCATGAACCATGCCGATGAACCGTGGAGATAAGTAATAATTATAATTAAAGTATGATGGACATGACTGTTTGCCCTACTAGTACTAGTCACGGACCGGTGGTCATTGTAGTGACTTTGCAGCTGGGAGTCGTGTAATACCGACTCCCAGCGCATGTGAGATCACAATCCGAACACTCTGCTTGATTTGTTTCTTGGATCATGGAATCCGTCAGAATCCGTGCAATCCGGATCCGGTAGACACGTTGTGTGACACTTATCGGAAAGAAAGTATTTCATCAGCGGAGCGTTCTTGCACACCAGAAAAGGCACTGGCGAACGAAGGCTCAAGTCTGTCAAGAGTTTGTCTGAACCCCGAGCTCCTTGGTCAATGCAAATGACCAGGTGACTTTTCCCCTCTCTACAACCTACACAATGCTCGACTCTGGTGAAAGACTGCCCATGAAGAGCCTCAGGAAGGAGTCGGAAAGAAATGTGTCCACTGTGATGTTGGTCACGGTAGATTGTCCTCCATCATACTTTTGGCTTTTTTTCATTTGATCGCCTGCACTTGCCCGCTAACGTAGTCAACACACGTCTGAATAGTGAATACAGTAGATCTACAAGGGCAGGGTGTCCTGGCAATGGCATGTTCGTCCTCCAGGCCTGCTTTGAGGAAGGTATGTGCATATTTACGGTCAGAAGTACTTCGAAGTACATGATTGAGTGTTACTTGAAGTGAGTTCGTACACGCCTGTGGACAAGTGCTGCCAGTATTGACTGGACACCTGGACACGGGGAGCAGATGCTGAGTTGGTGGTGGAGATTATACATAGCTACATGACTGTACAGGATCTTAGTCTATATCATGAGGGAGTCGTATAATACTAGACTAGTCTATACGACTCCCTGGTCTACATTGTACTTGACACTGTCACACAAAGTCAGACATTGCTGGAGAGACTCAGACTGGGAGTCTCACCTCAGAGTATCGTGGCCCAGGATCCTCTCGGGTCCCACTTATTCTTTGTAGAAAGCTTGAGGGCACGGTGTGGTGTTGTCGAATAGAGAAGTCGTGCACATTCCCTCCCCTCTGTAGATCTACGAGATACCCGAGACTGAGATGGCTGTCACTACCAGCGCCACCAAGCAAGAACCGCGAAACTAAAGTGTCCCGACGGCGAACACTTGTCGCTTTTCTACTATTCACAGTTTGTCACCAAAATGCAGTTTCCTTTCACCCATTTCCTCAGAAGATTTCTAGTTTCACGAAGATCTACCACGTACCTGTAGCGTGACGAGAGAAATTTGTGTCGATATGGCTAAGAAAGGAATCTTTGCGGGAAAGCGTCAGAAATACGTTACGTAGATCTACGAGCTACACTAGTCACTACTGCTACATGTACATCACCATGATCACCGTCATCAGTCACTGACTGTGCCATCTTCGCTTTGAGATGTGTTACTGTTACAGTGTTAGTGTTAGCACATCGTTTCTTCCTTTGCCAGTTTGGTCATCAGGTAAACACACTGCTACCGTGTGCAGACTTCTTTGTAGTGTGCACTGAACTACCTATTCTAGTTACAAGCCGGTGATCAGTATCTCCATCATTAATTTTTTTGTTCTTTGTAGACCTACTCGCAGTGTCTTGTCCGCAACGCGTCGCCGTCGGTCTGGACTTCGCCGGAATCCACATCCAGCACGCACACCTCCAGCACTTGTCTCCTTTCCGACCGTTTGCTTTACTATGAGTATGAGCGCCTGCATTCCCGTGTAGAACGCCCTGACCGACTGTCCGTTCGAGGAAGGTGCTCATTTTACTGGCTATTTCGAGGCTTGTGTCAGAAAAGTTCTTTAGCCTTTTAGGCCGCGGAGCAACAATATTGATTTACATTGTTGGGTTCATCGGTATATCGCCAGGCTGTGCTTCCAGCCAGAGCTACCAACAGCGACTGGCTGGTAACAGTATTATTGCTCACCGCTGAGCTGGTGAAGATAAGTGGTGTGGAGGCGAGAGCAGCAAGTCGGCCTGTGCCGGATTCCGGGTCTGAGTTGAGTGGACAGCACTGGGCAGGCATGACGGATCGATCTGCAACCGGTTAGTACACAATAGGGCTCTTACTCTTAGTATTGACACCCATTGATCTTTGCTATACCGAAGGAGTCAAATATTCATTTCCGGTTATATTGGCTGCTTATACCATGGTACGGTACGGAGGGCCTGTTTTCAGCCAATCAGCGCTCGTCTAGCCATGGTTATATTGGCCAGTATAAATCCCGCGCGGGATTTATATAGAATATAAATCCCGGTGCACGGTACGTACGCTAGGGCACTGCCACCGTACATGTTCACTGCCTGAAAGGCAGTGAACTTGTACGGCGGCAGTACTCCAGCGCACGGACCATACATAAACAGACACAACGGACACCACATGCACGTGTACACACCACACAGAACGGCACACTGACGAGGAACAGTACACAATGGAAAAGAAGAATGACCTGGAATTCGTCTACAGAGTATTCTGTTATACTGAATCTGAGGATAAAGAACGTCGAATAACCACGAAGTATCCCGAATGGGTCAGCAATGTACATTGTACTTCGAAGAGTTGAAGATCATCAACAGACTGTCTCCTTCGTAAATAAGTTTATAATACCAGTGTACATGTACTTCAGCCCGATTGGAAAAGGCTACAATAGATTGGATTGAAATGTGATACAAAACAGTGCATGCAAATGCATCTACTTGCAAGCAAAACTGATTATAAGATGCCGCATGTGAAAATCAGCACTGTACCATAATTATAGTAACACTTACTCCCAAAGAGTCTGTAATCTAACTAGTGACGGTAGTTTGATTCAACGACAAACTCCAACACCGCAGCAATTCAGTCGACTTCCGCACCGCTCACGACTCAAGACAAGATCATGAAGATGCTACAATATGCACTGGTACTGAAAGGAAATCTTATGCCAAACATCCACGGAGGAATCTCCTTCTGACCTTGCTCGACCATTCTTTCAACTAACAACTGATAACCATCAGAAGATGTTCATATACTGCATGATGTAGGAGATCTCCAAATAGGTTCGTTGTTCTGGAAATGCGTAGGGGTACCTGGCATAAGTAGGATATGACCCTCGTAGTCGGGTTATACCGTACCCTCATATAAATCCCTCCTGCTATCGCAGTCGGGATTTATATTCAGCCGGTATAACCCTCTGACTCGGGTTATATCCTCTACTTATATTTGACTCCTTTTTAGGGCTTGAACACAGTCTAGTCATGCTTTGGTTTGTCGTGATAAATATAATACCGTAGAATCCCGCGGATAAGCCCACCTGCATATAAGCCCATGCTCGCGCATAAGCCCAGGGAAAGCTCGAACATCACAAAGCTTCACCATACAAGCCCACGGGCCTAAATTGTAGCAAAAGTCCATAAATTATGGACTCTTGATCGTACCATGTACGTACAGTCCATTTCAAAACTATAGACGCGCAGTGTTTTTGAAATAATTATTTCAAATTTGGCTGGAACTTTTTGTGAATAGTTTTCGGAATATTGCTCAGGACCGCTCCACAATTACTCTCATATAGTTTCTAAACGATTGGATAACAGACGCCCAATTTGGAAAAATTTATGCACATAGTGATCACAGATTTTATGTGGTATAGATGCTGGCATAACGGTGTTTGCCTAGGTACGCGTCAAGTATAGTTTTGAAATGGACTGTAGTCATGTAGTTTTTTTGTTTTGTTTGTACATTTAAACACAATCATCGGTTGTTTTTGTTTGCACAGTGGCTTTCACCAATGCACTTCTCAATTCCTTGGTACTTTTCAATAGCACAATGTTGGTGTCAGCGTATAAGCCCATGCCCGCGTATAAGCCCATGTTCTTGTATAAGCCCACCGAAATGTCCTTGTGAAACAGACAAGCCCATGGGCTTGTCCGCGGGATTCTACGGTATTGACTTCGTACTATTAGGTCAATACGGGAAGTAAAACCTCGTAAAAAGACCTCGGCTCCACGGCTTCTATTTCCTATATTGGTCTCGTACACGGTCAATATTATTAGACACACATCATGCAATCATAGTAATGGTCGTAGATTAGGGGTGTGCGGATAATGCTCGAAAAGGTGGCAGATTCTGCTCGAAAAGCAGTGAAATTGGCAGAACAATACAAACCTTATGGCGGGCATTTCCTCGAATTCTGCTCCATTTCTTTATGCACATACCAAACATGCATGAAACTTACCAGAAAAAGTACCGAATTCAGCCAATTTTTCTTCCCGCATTATCCGCATATGTCTATCGTAGATGTTATCACCAGTCCATCAGTATCAGTGCCAAGTTTGAGTCGTATACCATTTCAGCATACAGTAAAACTGACTAACGACCACCCCCTTGGGGCCAGAGAAAGCGGTCTTTAGTGGCAGGTGGTCCTTAGTTAGAGGTTTGCAGCGCACAACCATAATGAATGTGAGACCGTCTGTGCCTGGCGAAGTGGTCTGTAGTACCAGGCTGGTTGCTAGTCATGGTGCTGGTCTTTAGTTACAGGTTTTACTGTATGTAATATTCAACATGTCCCAGACCGTGCTGCACTGTGCCTCTTCTCGGCAATGCTGTCTCGGGGAACGGGGTTTACCAAACGCTGCTTTCCTGCTAGTTCTCAGCGATATTGGCACTGAGTAAATGACACATGTTCAACCAAAACCTGAAAGGCTGCACATGCTGGATGAAATTTTGTCTGAAGTCCAAAATAGCACTGATATTTTTAAGTAAACAGGTTTTCATTAAGCGAAAGGTTTATTTGTGAATATCGTGTTATAACTTTTGTAGGGGTGAAAGGATTATGTGGTTTAGTCGATAAATTAGTCGAAAAAATCTAGTCGCATACGATTTTTCTTATCGCTACAGCATTTTCGTACGACATACTATACGGTACGACGAAATATCCGACATGTGCAGTGTGTCTACATGACTTTACTGCGTGCAGCACATGTACCAGAGTATGAGTGGATGCGCGCGTGCAGCGCTCACAGCGAGTTGCTCATGCTCTGGATACACACTACACGCGTAGACTCTACCCGGTAGATCTACCTGATGTACTCTCTAGATCTATTGTATGACACGCAGCTCTTTTCTCTGCACCGTGCACTGATTCGTACCCGAGAACTTTCGTTCCGGTTGCTTCACGGAACTCACTATTCTGGACAAGTAGCCTTCAGAATCAGTTTGTGCCTGTGCAACGGTCGATGTTTCCTTTATTTTTGTTCTCTTCGAAGTTCCAAAATTGATTGTAGTTGATGCAAAATGGTGAGTTTTTTCGTCAGTGGTGCTTAATCGATAATAATCGATAAGTAAGCGATAAGTTTTTGATTAACCATTAAGGAATACCCCTTAATCCTTTCACCCCTAAACTTTTGGAGTGTGTTTCCAGATCAATATTTAGAGCCCGACAACAACAGCAGCAACAACAACGGCGGTGGCAACAACGACAACAGTAGCAGCAGCAGCAGCAACAGCAGACAAAAATGGATTTTTTGAAAACATCACAAAAAATTCACAATTGAGCCACAATGCACTAAGTCCAAACGTGGACAAAAACAAGCTATGAGTTTGAAGAGGAATGTGTCCACTAAATCGGATGCATAGTTATAATATCCAATTGTAATAAGCATGAGTCATGTGCTGTGCTGAGGAATACAAGTGCTAACTCTGAAATACTACAGAAACCGTTGAAACGAAGCAGTAAAGATGGGGAAACATGAACGCCAATGGTGGAACGGCCACGGGTAATATTCTACATGCATGTACGTCCATGTACTTGAAGCAAACACTTAGAAAGTGAATATGCAACACTGCTTGGGACTGGAAAGGGGTGCTGCCGGTACTCACAAGATAATTCTAAGAGCGATAGCTCCTGATGAAGCCAATGACTGAAATGGTGTTGAAAACAACACTATACAGAAACAAACCATATGATACAAATGATGTACATGTGCTAGTATTCTACAAGTACTTCGAAGTAGTATACATGTAAGCCACAGATAATTCCAGTTGCTACTTCCATGATCCATGCATCCATGCTTAACCCTTGTGCCAGGCCAGAAGTTCCCACACAGCATGGTTGGTAAATCCTCCACTTTGGAGCATGCAGTAGGCTTCAACCGGGTGCTTTGATTCTTACCCATGGTCTTGGACCAACTCACCATGACCGCCTGCCTCCTGATGCACACAATTATAATCATAATTAATTCTGAAGACTTCAAGTTCTGATCCTAACAGGTATAGGACTGCTATTGTTTTGGTGGAAATAGTCAAGTGCACTGCAAACTTTGTGTCCGGTTGGCATCCAAACTGATCAAGCCAGCAATCATGAATTAGTAAGTTAGGCCACATTGTAAAAAGGCAGTAAGTACCCTGCGTATTCGAAGTCTGACAAAACTGACACCTTCAGCATCAGCCTGAGAGCCAGTCAGAGTCTTTGAGTATAGAGTTGAGTGGTCTTAAATCCAAGAATGCTGCAACAAGGTGCTCCCCACTTAAACATACTCTAGAGGACTAATTGGCAACCTTGCATTCACTATCCAGGTGCAGTGTGTCATGTAGGTCACAAATACATTATCACTTCCCCATCTGGAGGGAGTACATCAGTACTGAATTTACTCCAAGTGGAGCATTGCAGTCACCTGGCCTCAATGAGCAGGATGTGATTTTAATTTATTTTATTCTTGTGCCACTCTCCTATCTAGAGAAGATGTGTGTGGCGTTGCTTGACGTGTGCTTCAACCTCCCACTCGTGCAGCTGCTAGTTCATCTGCCATCTGCAACTCGGAACCTTTCATTGTCGGATACTGTAATAGCCGGGTCACAGTGCAGTCCACAATACCAGAATTCCGATACCAACTACTCCATAGGCAATGCTAGTGTTCTGCTTGGATCAGCGGACAACAGTAGACTTCTTTCAGTCACTTGTAGGAATCAAGAACTCTTGGAGAGCAACCAATCAATCGAAGGCTTCCTCTCACGTATGTGTTTGCTTACTAAATTAAAATATGGTGCATCTTGATCATGATGATTATCGGCATGTGAGCCTGTAATGTTGTGCACTTTGTAAGTGTGTACTGTAATCCATCGGTACTTTGATACGGTATGATGTGTTAGCATATTTTCCAGAGTTATATAAGGCATAAGCCCGTGTAGTGCCTCCCCGGAAATCATACTGCAGATTTCTGATATGTATGTCAAAATGCTCGAAATTGCATGCTGACTATTATTGCACATGTTATTTGCAACAACGAAACATAGGTGGCCTGAACAACGAAATCAGTTCATTTCATCAAAACATTGGATCGACACAAAGTCATTGGACATTATTTTCATCTTCTACAAAGTTCTCAGAGTGAAGCAGTCTTCAATCGCTGCGGCTGACCTGAAACAATTTCGACGGAAAAGAACAGCGCTGCCTTCTCTGCGTCGTGAAAGCCCGTCGAAGAGCAGCACGTCGTTCTGAAGAACGGAAGTGGAGCATAAGCATAGGCAATTTTGAAGACGTCCAGTTGTTGTTCAGTCCCAAACTTCTCTGCACATGAGCTGGCATGCATGGCACGGCATGACAAGCCATTGCAGGGGCGGATCCAGAATTTTTCCAAGAGGGGGGGGGTTCAATTTTTTCCCATCCTACCCACAATGACGAAATGAAAATTAATGATGTATAACAAGTTAAGACGTTTGCGTTATCGGTACAGCACAGCCCACATGTTATCGGTACAGCACAGCCCACATGTTATCGGTACAGCACAGCCCACATGTTATCGGTACAGCACAGCCCACATGTTATCGGTACAGCACAGCCCACATGTTATTGGTACAGCACAGCCCACATGTTATTGGTACAGCACAGCCCACATGTTATCGGTACAGCACAGCCCACATGTTATCGGTACAGCACAGCCCACATGTACTGTATATTGCATCCTGTACTTGAACATGCCAGCTGCTATACAAATGTAGCTTCTGTACCCCTATTTTCAACACTCTGCAGCTAAAACATTATTGAAGACACGCAGCACATTCTATTGATATCGGCGCTGATTGTGCTTTCTGCCTCTTCTTCCTACTGTAGCGACCCCTGACAGCGAGTGTGATGTTTCTAAACTCTCTTGTGTGTGGCTGGCAACATCAGCCAACCATGATAATGAAACGTCTGAATCCTACATGGCACACGCCAACAGGACCGGGAATCAGACGACGGCGGAGT
>NC_088643.1:44921943-44969443 GCF_964019385.1 Sycon ciliatum
TGGGAGCATTTAGCGCCTGGTGCATTCTCGAAGGCTACAATCTGCATCGCACTACCATGAACGTCTTCACAAGTCCACCCAGACATTTGTTCTGAAATGCATTGCCATTGGGCAAGGTGAGTGTGCCGCCATGGATAAGTCATTGCTATTTTGATCTTCGAGTGTTTCCCATTTACGAGCCTCCCTCGCTATGACTGGCAATAACTCACTGGCCGTGTCTCGTAACGTTATAATACGTATTGCTAGATCATTCTGGGTGATTTGAGGCATGTGTACATGATTGTACTTCTATTGTGATTATTTACTGTACATGCACAGTACATGTACATGTATACCCTACAAGCTAAGTTGCCAATTACCAGTTCTGGCAGTAGTCCTCCATATTGCAAGGTCAGGGTTACTGTAAAAGCCATAATTATATATAACGAAGTGGAAATCTGTCGTTAAAATAGAAATCGTTATACAGAAATCGATACATATACTGTCCTTTTGAGCGTTCAGAATAAGTGAGAATCGTTACCTTTGGTACACATAAACCAATCAATTTTGGAAAATCGTTATAATATATGCGCCTCGTTAGAATAAGTATCTATTATTGCACGATTAAAGAGGTCAATATATTTCATATATTGACCGATTATGAGGGCAATAATAGATTTATCACGACATAGCATACCTAAAACTGTTTTTGCTTTGCTATAGGAAGAAAGGAATACTATTGTAATAGTATAATAGTATGTACATATGCCGTTTACATTGGACATTACTTCTGTGTAAACCGAAGTTTTAAGTTGTCTCTTGTAGTATGTTCCCCAAGTTCTTTGACTGAGAACCTGACAGTTTGGGTTCAAATCCCAGCATTTGGCTTCAGATCTTTCTTCTTTCAGTTCTGATTTTTTTCTAAGTTGAGGAAAAAGTTCTAAGTCCTCGGCTAAGGGCCGGGTTCCACTGCGGCTCCGCGGCACTTGGCTGCATGCAGCGGAGCAGCGCGGTTTCACTGACACTCGCGGGTCGTGGTCCACACTTCTTGATGACGTTTCACCTGCTATGCCTGCGCGCGCGCGCGCGCGCGAAATCCAAAAAATCCTCGTGTTCTGGCCTGCGCAACGAATTAAAATTTGAATTTTAAAATTCTGGCGTACAAAACAATGCAAAGTACGGGAAACAGGTCGAGCCGCGACCGCGGCTCTCAGTTTTTGGTCAAGAATCGTAGCAAAAGCTCGCGGTGAGCCGCGGTCTCGCTGCTCCAGCTCGAGCCGCGGTCACTATGATAATGATGACATTTCAAGCCGCGAAAGACGAGCAGCGGAGCCGCAGTGGAACCCGGCCCTTAGTGGTCAATATAAGCGGTCAGTGCGGCTGTTGCCAGTCTGCGAGGCCATCGGCACCGCGTGCCCTCAGATGCAAACGACTCTTTGCGGTTGCCATGAGCAGCATCGGTTAAAGCTCCCTCCCGAGGCTCCATACTAGACTGTTTTCACAGCCATTTTTGCTCTCTCGACTGTCTTGCTCTCTCGACTGTTTTCACAGCCATTTTTGCTCGTTTTTCTTCCGGTGCTGTTGAGGTTGCACTCGCAATTGTGTTTATTCCCGTAGCTATGCAGAAGACGTTACTTCAGTAACGTCTGGCGTTAGCCAGGGTCCACACAGCTTTAATTTGGCATTTGTGTGTTTGTTTGTTTGTTTGTGTCACGCCTGGCGCTATCCCGTATCTGTCCCGTACCGTACCGTACCATCAAACACAGCTGGCCACATACAGCTGGCTGCAATATTCAAATAGGGCTTTCAAACGCAAGATCATAACGTGAAGCAACTTGGAAGAATGGGTATGAATGCGAAGTGTATGGGGGAATGCATGTAGGGCGATAGTGCGGGTTCAAATCCCAGGATATGCCTGAAAAAATAGGAGAATTGAAAAATTTATAACATTCCTATGCTTTTTTGCCGTCATCAAGGCGGTAGACGGTGTCGTATTACCCTCGATCGTACCTGTCCCGTACCTATCCCGTACCGTACCGTACCATCAAAGACGGCTGGCCACAATGCATATTCAAATAGGGCTTTCAAATGCAAGATCATAACGTGAAGCAACTTGGAAGAATTATTGTAGTATGTATGCGAAGTGTATCGGGGGATGCATGCAGGGCGCGCGATAGTGCGGGTTCGAATCCCAGGTTATGTCTTTAAAAAAAAGGAAATTTTTAAAGAATTTTTAACATCCCTATGCTTTTTTGTCTAGTTCATCAAGGCAAAAAAGCATAGCGTAGGGCCCTGAGCTTCCAAGCTCTCTCGTTTTGCCCGTACAAGAGGCTTGGGAATCTGTGAAAAAAAATACATAAGCGGTCAATATAATTATGCTGATATTTGACCGCTTAGAGATCACAAGTTTCTGTGGGGGTCAATAATAAGAGAGTGATAATGGCTTTTACAGTAGATGACTAGGCACCGGCAGATTATGCGGGCATAATTATTGGTGGTGTTTCGCTAGGCTTCTGCCGAACGCAGTCCCGTAATGGGCCGTATACCAAGCTCACACTCGACAGAGTCACTCACAACACGAAAGACTTTATGGTTGATTAGAAGTAGAACGCCATGTCACCAACCGACTATTTCGTTCTAAGTAACTACATGTGCAAAGAAAAATCGTCTGGAAACGAAAGGCAGCGCAGCCAAACAATGGTACAGCTAAAAACCTCATGCCGCACGCACAAGAACACAACAACCAAAAAGGCTACACGGTGCCAAGGCTGGCTCAGCAAAACCGGCCGCAGCGGAACCTAAATGGTAGCCCGCTGTACAAATAATAATTCGATATTACATCAGGCATCAAGGTGCCCCCAAGGGGAGCACATGAAGACAGTAAGATGCCGCGCCAGGAGATAAAGGTCAAATCACAGAGAACAGACAGCATGACCGCAATGGCAATCAGGAAGAGAAAGCAGATCGCAACTGAACATGACATGAACGTGTAGACTGAACTCCGTGGCATTCTCGCCACGCCAATTGGCATAATTAAATTATTTCGTGGTTGAAAACTTGGAGCATAATTTGGCATCCTCTCGGAGGTAGGAGCATAACTACACGATTATACCACAGTTTTAGTATGTAGGCTACACAATTGTGTACAATGCACCTGATCAGTGCTGGTGCCAGTGGTGGTCTACATGGTAAAGCCTAAGGGTTCGGAGGTCATGCAGATAGTGTTTTCAATGAAAAGCAGAGTAGAAATCATGGCAATACAGTATTGTATGCTCAAACTCGTCTTCTTCAAAGTTCTTTCTCACACTGACACAGTACATGTAGCAGAAGATGCGAATGAATCAGCCTTTATCAGGTATCCCGTAGCGGACGAGATAGTGGCGGGTAGTCCGCAAAACTCCGTGTACATGTACATGTACATTACATTTGTACATTATGCATGTTACGAAGTCATGACCTCTTGTAGTCTGGATTTTAGCAGCCATGATATGACTGCAGGCTATGGATATTGCTCGAAATTGATGTATAGTTGATGTTCGGTCATGATGAAAGGAGAAGTGGAGCTGCGGGAGAGATGAGCTGATTATTCGCAGGGTGAGGGTGACATCGGTTGGACGAGTATGATGACTATGAAGACCGTGAGTTGAACATGATACTTTTCAAAGGTAACTCAAACTAATTTGGCAATGAAATAAATAATATTTTTACTGAAGTACAAAAGAAATGTAAAGAACTCTTCCTCTCCTCTCCTCCATGCGCTCTCACAGCCGACTCACTGCTGCCCGAGGCTCAGTAGCCATTACACACACCAACCAAGGAAGGGTTGCAGGTAGATACTAAATTCCTCCTGACAGCTGTTTCGCCTTCATAAGGCTCATCAGAGAAGGTGATATTGAATAGGATGATATCAGGTGGAGATGGTCAGATTTATACTACAAAACATGGGCGCAAGATTCAGCTTGTGATTGGATTACTCACCTGCCATTTTCTTGGAACCCTTGGCACTGTGTTGCTGGAGAATTGTAACTTCTCATTCTCACACTTTGCCCGTTATCTTGCGACCATGTTTTGTAGTATAAATCTGACCATCTCCACCTGATATCATCCTATTCAATATCACCTTCTCTGATGAGCCTTATGAAGGCGAAACAGCTGTCAGGAGGAATTTCAGTATGTACCTGCAACCCTTCCTTGGTTGGTGTGTGTAATGGCTACTGAGGGTAGCAGTGAGTCGGCTGTGAGAGCGCATGGAGGAGAGGAGAGGAAGAGTTCTTTACATTTTATTGGCCGAATAGCCGCACCATTCACCATTTGAAATAAGTACAAAAGAAGTCAAGTGAATAGAAGAAGTAATGTTTTCTCTTTTCCATGTTGAAATCTAACATGCATGGACACCTTGCAGCTTGGTATGGGGATACTCACGTATTGTGTTGTTCTTATGGCCACTTGCAACTTGCAAGTACGAAAAGGCACAATTTTCCGAACTTTGAGGCTCCATAAGCACAACAAAGTGAATATAATATCCCGAGTGCCAAAGCATAATATGAGGATTTTACGAGCATAAGGCGAGAATCCATGAAAGCATAATTCCATGATTTCGCGAGCATAATCCGTCGGAGCCTATAGATGACACGAGTTTGCAATGGAACGAGGTCCATTCAGCAAATGACTATGTGTACTGTATACGGCCTAAATGTGCCAGCTGTGTGTGCGCTACAAAGTGTGCCAGCTGTGTGTGCGCTACAAAGTGTGCCAGCTGTGTGTGCGCTACAATGTGTGCCAGCTGTGTGTCCGCTACAATGTGCCAGCTGTGTGTCCGCTACTGTTCTGCAGGTACACCGCTGCTAGTTGTTGGGACGGCGGTGGCAATATTGGGACGCTCATTTTCTAGTGAACGGCATCATTCGTAAGTAATTACTTCATCTTATGACTGTTAACGAGCTCGGATACTTAGATAGTACATGCAATAGTGCCGTATCGTTTCTGTATCCTCTCTGGATTACACAGAGGGGTGTAGGGCATCTGTCTTCAGTCGGTTTTGGCCGAGGTAGCTCGTTTACCTGCAGCTTGCCCGGGAACTCTGTAACTCGAGACATGCACACATGTGCAAGTGTAGCAGAGTAAATGTAGTCAGCAGTCATTTGACTGAACTTCCCCAAAATTCTGACCGGCCGACTGTTGAGCCGGTAACCATTACTTCTTGGTCCGGGTGAAACCTTACTTCTTGGTCCGGGTGAAACATTACTTCTTGGTCCGGGTGAAACATTACTTCTTGGTGAGGGTGAAACATTACTTCTTGGTCCGGGTGAAACATTACTTCTTGGTGAGGGTGAAACATTACTTCTTGGTCCGGGTGAAACATTACTTCTTGGTCCGGGTGAAACATTACTTCTTGGTGAGGGTGAAACATTACTTCTTGGTCCGGGTGAAACATTACGTCTTGGTCCGGGTGAAACATTACTTCTTGATCCGGGTGAAACATTACTTCTTGGTCCGGGTGAAACATTACTTCTTGGTCCGGGTGAAACATTACTTCTTGGTCTGGGTGAAACATTACTTCTTGGTGAGGGTGAAACATCACTTCTTGGTCCGGGTGAAACACCACTTCTTGGTCCGGGTGAAACATCACTTCTTGGTCCGGGTGAAACATTACTTCTTGGTCCGGGTGAAACATTACTTCTTGGTCCGGGTGAAACATTACTTCTTGGTCCGGGTGAAACATTACTTCTTGGTCCGGGTGAAACATTACTTCTTGGTCCGGGTGAAACATTACTTCTTGGTCCGGATGAAACATTACTTCTTGGTCTGGGTGAAACATTACTCCTTGGTCCGGGTGAAACATTACTTCTTGGTTCGGGTGAAACATCACTTCTTGGTCCGGGTGAAACATTACTTCTTAAAAAAAAATTATCGTGTCCGTTCCCGAAGGGAACTCACGACGGCCGCTAACACCTGATTAACCCTAGCGGCAGATGCAGCGCCTAACGGTGGGGGTGAGTGGATAAGTCTCACAACCACTGGCACAAGTGCCGAAAACGACCCCATTAGCTGCATCCATGTACCCCTTGTGCCTGGCCACAAGTTCCCAGTTGACTGTGGGTAGTAGCACGGCTGGAAAACCGCTCCCAGGCAGGACTTGAACCAGGTACCTCTCGTATCTCAATCATGGTCTTTGACCAACCCACTGTGCCTGCCTGGTCTTCTTTGTCCGGGTGAAACATTTCACGGTTCGCGTTAGACTCGGCTGGAGGCCGCGTTTTCAGCGTGCATAGGAACGCCCCAACCATCACCATAGGAACGCCACAACCATCACCATAGGAACGCCACAACCCCCAAGGATTTAAGGCGCAGATGCAGCTCCTAAAGCGGTGGGAGGTGAGTAGATCAGACCGACCAAAATGGTCAAAGACCGAAATTTCCATTCGCTGCCTCCATGCTTCCCTCTCTGTTTTCTCAACTCATGTCATGGTCTTAGACCATCCCACAATGCTTGCCTGCCTGCATGGTCCGAATAAGACCTCTAGAAAGTAGAATTCGCTGGTCAAGGCTGAGTTCAAATATTTTGACTACATGCACCTTTCAACTTGTACACAGCGGAGAGAACCAGCCACATTCTGGGCATATTCTGAGAGTCGGGTTTGGTAGATGTGTGAAGTGTACAGTTGCCTTCCAAGCAGTGCAGTGAAAGCTTGTTTAGCCATAGAACAAGACACTACATGCATCTCAAACTTGCATGATTTGCCACTACCATGGTGACTATCATGTGACATACCCGAATAAGGGATCGAGTTGTGTCCATGTATCGGTACTCGATGTATAGCATCCACAAACCGCCTAGCGGCTTGGCAGTGCATACCTGGTGCCATGAATGATAATGATGCCTCATGGGAAACACCCTATTATTAATATTATTATTATTATTATTATTATTATTATTGAATTTTGCCCTAGTAAAATGAAAGTTACTTCGAAGTAATAATATTAAGGGGTACTGTCACCAAAAAATTTCTTTGTCTTATCTTGTGGTTCTTTGGCTCCTGATCACGATGGTGTTTTCCGTTTTTCTCTGCGATGGCTGGAAGTGGGTGAAAACTTGAAAAGAAGGTGCCCAAAATTGTCCCGAAGTACCGAGTGACGTCACGCTGGACTTGACCTCCACGCGTACATTCATCGTCAAAAACGAAGTCCAGCCCGTGTGCTTGTCGATCGAGCTAGCTGTTCCAATGTACGGTGCACGTGGGCCTTTTGAACTGTAACACAGATGGGTAGACCCGGCCGGGTGCTCGAATGAGACACAGGGTACCAAAACAGAAACAGCTTGAAATTGTACCTAAACTTATTCCGATTTCGGTTAGTTTTCACAAATACCATCAACATACGGCCCGCTAACGGTATGCCAAATTTCAGCTCTGCCCGGTTTTTGAAATACTCGCGACCCACTTTTTGTTGGGTCCTTGATTCGAGGATGTGGGTCTACCGTACGGTGGGCCGGTGCTGCCAGCCAAAGACCTGCTGAATCTGCGGCTCCGCTGACCATCTTGCTCTCAAAAACGAAGTAGTAAGTTACTACTCCCTGCCCTCAACTGCCATAACAAGCGTTGACGATGGTAGACCCATGTGCTTGAATCGGAGACGATCTGACGAGTTCGCTGTTTCTGATTCGAGCACCCAATTTTCAAAAAAAATCCGAAGGAAATACGACAATTTTACTGCGTACCGTGGGCTGTGTTGTAGCGCACCCA
The DNA here is from genome assembly GCF_964019385.1 of Sycon ciliatum. Taxonomy (NCBI): domain Eukaryota; kingdom Metazoa; phylum Porifera; class Calcarea; order Leucosolenida; family Sycettidae; genus Sycon; species Sycon ciliatum. The sequence continues at coordinate 44,929,665 of NC_088643.1, forward strand.
GGTTCTGAATTCCTGCTGGGTGGGCCAAGCCAGACTCTCTTCCCTGTTCCATCGCCTCTCCAAAAGTATATTCTGACATTGTTGAGATTTACAGATGAGAAATTTCACACCTGCAAATCGTTTCTGATTCGAGCACCCGGGTCTACGTCGTACCGAAGGAGAATGCCAAAGAGGCAGAGACCCACGTGCAGCTACACAGCCAAATCAAAAAAATATAAAGCAGCTGAGCTTTCACCTTTTTGACTTCTTCCGCGAGATCTAAGTTTTATTTTGTGAGCACGGAAGTACGTCGTTGTTTTGAACTTTTCGTGTGAGGAACAACACGATGATGAGTGCGTATGCAGAAAACAGTACTCCTCCGGCCGGCGATAACACCACCACCAACCCGAGCCCCAAAGGAACGCAATGTAGGTACGTGAAGGCGATTCATCTGGCGATGTTGCTGAAGATGCAGATGACAAACTCGGACGTCTTTCATTTCAGAGCCGGTTAGGCAACACCGCCACCTTCAGCTTAGATACAACGACATCATTTCGAAGCATGAGGTGTGTGTGTCACACTAACAGCAAACAAACATACTTCTACTCCTTCGTTATCACAAATTAAACAAAGAGCTGGAGCTTCGTGGAGGAAGTACCAGTACGACAAACTGCTGTCGACTTTTGTTTATTTTGTCCCTTTTCGGCGTTCTCATTGTGTACAACGTACACATCGAGGGTCCGAGTTCAGAAGGCAAGCGTGCACCGTACATCGAACAGTTGGTCCGATCGACCAGCACACGGGCTGGACTTCGTTTTTGACGATGAATGTACGCGTGGAGGTCAAGTCCGGCGTGACGTCACTCGGTACTTCGGGACAATTTTGGGCACCTTCTTTTCAAGTTTTCACCCACTTCCAGCCATCGCAGAGAAAAACGGATAACACCATCGTGATCAGGAGCCAAAGAACCACAAGATACGACAAAAAAAATTTTGGTGACAGTTCCCCTTTAACTCTTAGGCTGCGTTTACACGACAACGCTGGGGGCGAAAACGCAACGAAATCCTTTCGGATCCATGGTTCATTTACACGGTGCGTGGAGCAAAACGTAAAAGTAACTTGTACACCAAAACGGAAGAAAACCAAAACGCTGGCCAAGGTGGAAGAATTTGGAAACGGAAATGTTCTGCCGGATAAATTTGGGTGTGTAAACAGTCGAAACGGTGTGCTGGCCTCGTTTTCCGTCGCGTTTGTTTCGTTTTCGGCCGTTTACACGGATCCGACAATCCAAAAAAATTGTTTTTACAATATTCGTCATGTGACGTGTGTTGTCGTGTGCCTGCTTTCAACCATTACTTGAGGGTGATTTGTGCTTCCACGGCAACACTTGGCACATGACGAACTTTGGCGGATCCTTTGCTCTCGTGTAGACGCTTGAAAACGATACAAACGGAGACCACCTTGGATCGGCTTTGATCGTGTAAACGTACGAAAACGAAAAAAGAAATGCGGGACTGAAAACGGAAAACTGGCCGTGCGTTGTCGTGTAAACGCAGCCTTAGTCAGGCCAATGTTCCCAAAAGGGAACATTTCTTTCCGCATGCGATTTGGTCAAGGGAAATTCATTTTTCCTCCGCATTTTCTGTTTATATACATATCCAGAAGGCTGATGATCATGAATCTTGGAATATTTGTCAGGCTTTTGAAATTTACAAGTATCGGGATATAACGCGAAATGTCGTGAATTTTCGGTATTCGGCCGTACTTCAGAAATTGAGAATTCTCGTGTGAAAAACAGTCTTTCTCAGAGTAATCCACACGTAAGAAGTGCACTCTGCTACTATGGCCACCCAACTGGCCTGAAGATTCACCGGAAATTTGATCATGGCACATAGAAACCCGCCGTCTTTCTTCGATGTTCCCAAAAGGGAACGTTGGCCTGATCCGAGACCCAGATATACCTCATTTTCACCTGACTTCAGGAACCAGTATATCTAGCGCATATTCCTTGTTTGTAACATCCGTAAACGTGGATATATAACTGATGGAGCCTTTTTGATATTTTGATGGTGATTGGACCGTCTCCATGGTAACCAAATTTGGTCATATATTTGTGATTCACTAGCATGCGGAATACAGCAATGCTGTGCTAGACTGACATTTGCCAAAGTAAAGATTGCTAAACAGTCTCCAAAGGAATATACTTCTGAAGTAGGTTTTCTTTTGTGTAACAAGATTCACTTGAACAATATTCAGCAAAGTATGGATGTTTTATGGCGTTCTCCTGGACTTTCGATGATTGTTTCCTCCGCGCGGTTGCATTTTTGTCAGAAAATATCGCTTTAGCTGTAATGTGGTACGGCAGAGAGAAAGGTTTACAGTAGCAGAGTCCTTTCTGGAAAGGGACTCAAAAGTGATTGCAATGGAAGCTGAGGACATTGTTGAGAACTCCAACACACTTCAGGACTTAGTCCTAGCGCCACCGATTACTGGCAATCTGAACGTAAGCGCTATAGGGGTAAGGCATCCTGCAGCTCAGGAACTCGAAAAAAAGTGGTGAGCACACTTGCTCCTTCTCTGAGCACTGCAAATTCACAACTGCATGGTGCTAATGATTCCGTGATTCTGATGCAGTGAATTTGCTGTGCCCAGGGAAAGAACATGTGTGCTCACCACTTCTCGTTGATCTGAACGTGGACGATGAAATAGAGTAGTAATCGGATGATTCAACGGATGATAAGGGTTTCATCGAACTTGCAAGAGATATGGACGTAGACAACTACCACGTGACGAATGGAGAGGGTAATGATGTTGGTGCCTTTCCAGTTGATAGTGAGTACGACCGCAAAAAACGCCAACCCGCTGAAGCAACGCGTTGGGTGAAATAGACTGGTGTTTACGATAGGCGTCCTGAAATTGAACTGGACAAATCCCTTCACGATCACCATGAGATCACTACAGCATCACCCACTTGCCAATCGCGAGATATACACACCCTGTACATCTCTAAACACTATTGGACGAGTAAATACTGCGTGATACCCGCGATACAGACAAGGCCAACATTAGCTCGGAGACCAACAATCTTGAGAGATTCCTTGTAATTCTTTTTGTCTGGCTCCACATTCTTACAACTGATCTGAGAGTGCCACTTTTTCAAGCAGCGGTGAGCCCCAAGCCGATGTCCTACATCCAGGCTCATCCCGAGATCGCCGTCCTATTTTATTATAGCCGACCCCGCCCAGAAGCACCAGTGTCTTGCTGTTCATGTGCAATACAAGCGCGTTTGACAACAAGAATGTGGACAACACAATGTCGTTGTATATGGTGCAGACAAACCACGATATGTTACTGTTCTAAGTGTGGAGTTCGACTGCATTTCGATCGAGGATCGAATGCCACGGTGTATACGAGACGCGAACGGTAGCAGCCGAAAACACTAAGAAACATTGCTGGACACTCTTTGACGACTATTACATATGTTTTCTTCTCCATTACTGCTTGTTCATGTTTGCATTGCTCCACAAACACTTAGAAGACAACATAATCCATTATATCATATTGCATCTTCCCTTCATAAAAACCATGGTCATTTTGGCATGCGATCCGGCCAACGTTCCCTTTTGGGAACATATATATATTTCCATAACGCATGGACATATTCAGTTCAAACTTATAAACATGCTTAATTGGTCCAATACAAGCCGAAACAAAAGAAAAAACCTGCAAGAATACGCTGAATTCTTGTGACGGCCAAATTAAGGTTAAATAACAACTTGAGAGAGTTGTGCTGGTGATGCCTGCGTCTTGGGATTTCCTTGCACAGGTGCAGCCTGGTCGGTATCGCCCGCTACAGTCTCGGCATAGCAATGCCAAGTGTGTTCATTGCCATCAACCTGTTTGTCTTTGGAAAGATTGCTCTGGTGTTGAGACGGCTGCATAAGAAAAACCACGCTGATGCAGCCAAAAGAATTATAAAGCAAGCCAATAGCTCTATCGTGCTGTTCTTTATACTGGGCCTTGGCTGGCTGCCCTCACTCATTATCGCAATCGTGGATTGCCCGGCATCATTTGCTGTGCACTACTACCCAATTGTGGCACTCCCGATCCATTCTGCTGCCATCATTGTGTTCCATGTGAGAAATGAGTGGGCCTCTATCGCAAAGTGCTTGCGTTGTGTGCAATCCCGCACTCGGCTTGCCTCTGTCCTCTCCACCAGAATGAATGATACAGAAATGTCCTCTGGAGGCTGTATCGTGAGCAGCAGGAACAGCAGCAGCAAACGATACAGTAATCAAGGGCCTGGTCCCACGCACATTTCCTGATAAGAAGTGTAAGAATCATGACTACTCAGTTCCAAGTGCTTTCATCATTTTCCCCAACAGCCCTAACTCTGGATCTGTTTGTTCTTTCAAGTACAATAAAGCCGTTACGAATTTTGGATTTATCCAGGTCCTTTTGATTGCTTTTCTTAAATTGTTGTAGCCTCGCCGCCCCTTTAGAAATATGTATTGCCTTTTTTTTTCCTCAGTTGAGTCCTTCACCAGTATTATAATTACTTTGCTTTAAGGCATGAAACTTGGGAGTAAGGACAGCTCCACCCGATATTTCCACTACATCTAAATGTGATAAGGCTCTGTAGTGTTTGCTAGTTGGTACTTGCATCATGATGCAATCCTTTATATTATTTGACTCAGCTTCCTTTTCTTGCACCCCACGTGCACACATTCCTGTGTCTTCTATGCATCGGCCCGGGGGAACTAATTCTAACTCTTTCCTCTACCCGTCCACCGGGACCGTGATGTGTTGGTTCTGAAAGCACTTTTTTTCTAAACTAACCTGTACAATAACTTCGGCTAATATACAATGCAAAGGTTATACATGTACATATAATATCATTATACAGGGAGATTGCTCAGATTGGATATAACGACCTTGCATATAACGACAGCCTGATTGGGTTCAGCGACACAATTCTGTCGCCCGTCGTTTAGTAAGTCCTTTGGGTACGTTTTAGATCGGGTATAACAACCGCGAAAATAACGACAGCGGATTTAGTGACACATTTTGGTGCCCGAAGACCTGAAAAATTGAGTGAAAATGCATCGACTATAGCGACTTTCCCTGCAATTCGGCTTGTACAGTCAACTTCGCTTATAACGACACTCAGCGAGGCATCAGAAAAGTGTCCTTATTCGCGAAGTGTCGTTATACCCGAAGTCTCATTATAGGTATTACAGTTGGATGGGACATTGCTCTGGGCATGGAAATTCTGTCGTTATTCGCGAATTGTCGTTATATCCGCAGTCGTTATTAGCGAAGTTGACTGTATCGTACATATTATCAGGCGGACTGACATGAACATGTCTGTGTCACATGCGAGGATCTCGGGTGCACGTGTGTTTTGCCTTGTGTAACGGTAGGTCTACATGTACTGCAGAGCAGAAGTACATGTACATGTGCATGTACATGCCGCAACGGCACATACATCTATCTATCTACATGTACATGCATATCTGAAATCAATAATTATGTCTTATGCACATGCGCATCTGCAATCAATTCCTGGCATTTTGATATCCATGTAAGTTCGGGTTTAGTGACAGGTCGAATATACGATCATGTGTAGTATGCAATTACATCATCGTACACAATGCTTTCGCATAGTCGGGTGTCACGGTGACCTCCCACCTGTCTCAGTCTCTCAGAGGATCACTGCCACTGGTCCGGGACTAGGCATTTCCCAAATCGGCCCGATTTTTTTCGCCTAATCGGCTTTTTGATCAACTGAGAGAATGTCCAAATTCGCCCATATTATGAGCCACGAAGTCAGAATTCGGCTCAAAGCAGTACATGAAGTCAAGGCTTGCCGTAACATGTACATTTATATGCACGCTATACAAGCATTGAAACATAGATTTTCGGCAAATTCAGAGGGAAATTTGTAAATTCGGCGCAATTATCGGCGATTTCTTGACAGCCATTGATTTCGGCATCTTTTCCTGCTGACCAATTTCGGAAATGCTTTAATTTAAGTCGGAGTCACCTTTCGCAGTACAATGGTTACATAAATTGCATTTGCATGCTGCAGAGTAGCCATTTCCCAAATCGGCCCGATTTTTCGCATAATCGGCTTTTCAATCGGCTAAGAGAATGTCCAAATTCGGCCATATTGTGAGCAACAAAGTCAGAATTCGGCTCAAAGCGGTACTTGAAGTCACCTCTCACAGTATAGATGTACATGTACATTTACTTGCACGCTGTAGAGGCACTAGAACATCCATTTCGGCGAATTCAGCGCGAAATTTGTTAATTCGGCGCAATTATTGGCGATTTCTTGACAGCCATTGATTTCGGTGTCTTTTCCTGCTGACCATTTTCGGAAATGCCTAAAGTCGCAGTCACCTGCTCGGCTGTACGTCATGCCGGGAGCAGTAGGCAATTTTATACGTCGGATGACTTCCCCTACCCATGCTGGTCGTGGGAGGGACCAGTCATCCGCAAGTAGTGTATCTAGCAATGATAACATCGTGGATCCTACCCAGAGTAGCCCAAGTCCGAGGCCGGCCCGAAAAGCCGGTCACAAGGCCAAGCCCTGCAGTCCTGCAGAGAGTCTCCTGGGCAAGGACAATGAATCTACGCGGAGAGCAGGTCCAGGAGCGAGCAAACGACTACACGACGAGCGTCACGTAAGTGATAGCATTGACGACAGCTCATTGCCTGTGTCGCGTGTGCTGCAGCTTCTCGACTCGTTCAGAGAGGAATTTCGGGGGGATATGAGAACTGCACTTGCAGATCTCCTAGCTCCTCTCGAAAACCGCATGACGAAGCTAGAGAGACAGATATTGCAACTGCAAAAACAGAGTGAGAAGCTGCAGACTGATGTCAACAAATGCAAGGCTGCAGGTGATAAAGCCAATTCTGATGTCGACAATGGCGGGAAATCCGCCATTGTTGTCGACCTTCGGCGCCAGGTTGACGGCCTCTCTGCCAAACTTAGTGACGTGGTAGATAATTTGCCAAATAAGGTTGACCTCGCTACATTGGTTCAGGAAACGACCTCTTCGCGCACACACCAAGTTCATATCATGCGTGACGTCATGGCAGAGGAGGTGGCGAAGCGGGACTGTTTTTTTGTGCGATTTCACGCCACTTAACAATATGGCCGCCGAAAGTCTCGATTGGGCTTCAATGGCAAGAAAATTTGAATTTTCAAATCGTCAGAACACGAGTAGGCCATGGTTTCCACTGGATTTTGGAGACTAGTCAGCCCGGACAGCCCGGGGAACACGCTGATCATCTGCGTCTCGTTTCAAGCTTTCCGCTCGTACCTCACATGACTGCCTTTCCTTCAAGAAACATTTGTTCTGGGTCGTGCGACTTTGGCTTCGTTCTGGAATACTCCTTGTGTCGTCGCTGACAAACTCGGCTCCGAGAAGCCCTTCCCGATTTTTTCCCAGCTTAGATCGATTTTTTCCCAGGTAGAGGACTATCCTCTGGTTGTCTTCCCCAAGTGTCATTAGAATACGCGCGTGAACTTCTAAATACGCGCGACGAGTCAGGAGCCTGTTTTCTCTTGATTTCGAAGACAAAATGGTGTGGCCCTGTAGTTGCTGTTGAGTGTAGAAGGCTGCTTCCTGCTGTAAATTGCTTAGTCGGCATATGGGATATTGTAGAAGAAGACAGCAGCCGGCCAAGTGAGCTTGAAATTGTGATATCTACCCTATTGTGCGTTGAACGATTACGAAATGTCTAACTTGAATGTTGTACACGCGAGCACGCCAAGCAGAGGCTGACAATCACTGGCGAGATCAATCTCCAGACTGCCAGGAGTACTTCGAGCAAGTTTGAAGCGGAAAGACAGCTAACTGGGCAGGCCAGGACGCCTTTCCACCCTCTTTCTCTCTCAAATTGCCGAAAAGTCGAGTATCTCGCTCGAGCGCTTTCAAAACTTTTCTCTTGGTTTCGCGTCCCAAATCGTGGAACCACGCGAGGATCGACGTGAGTTTCTTGCAAAAACGCAAACTCATCGCGTATTTGTAATATTCGCACAATATTACATAAATCGCACCGAACGACGCCATATTGATAAGTGCCTGCACGTGAACAGCCGTGCGCGCAGCAACAACGCGGTTCTCCGTGGCCTAGTGGAGGCTGACGGGGAACAACTCCAGTCCATTGTACAGGGTCTCGTTCCAGGTCTCGATGCTGGTGATGTCCTCAGCGCAGAGCGCATTACCCCAAAGAAGCGGGGTGAGGCAACTGGGAACGCCCGTGCTGGCCCAAGACTGGTAAAAGTCAAGCTCACAGAGAAGGGAAAGCGAGTGTTAATGAATGGAAAACGTGCTGCTAAATATGGCGCACGTGATGTTTTTGTCAACCACGATCTGACACCACAAGAGCAGGCCGGACGTCGTGAGTTGATTCCAAAGTTTAAGGCCCTCCGAGAGAAGAATTTCCCCTGCACCCTACCTCGGGACGTGATCCTGAGTAAAGGCCGTCCTATGAGCACGGATGAAATTGCTCGCATTCTGCAATAGGATGCACGTGGGAACCCTTCTGTTGATGTCACATGTCCTAGTCCTATACAAGATTCCGAATTGAATATTGCTCATATCAACATTTCTAGTATACGAAACAAAGTGCATGATGTTCACAAAATATTACATGACCATAACATACACGTTCTATCCGTCAATGAGACATGGCTAGATGACTCCGTCACTGACGCAGCCATCCACATTCCACAGTACTCCGTCTTTCGCAATGACCGTAATCGGCATGGCGGTGGTGTTGCACTCTACATCCAAAGTCACTTGGACGCAAGATTAATTGAACTCCCATCGTCAATTACCACGGCATTAGTACGTCCTGAGGTGCTCTTCGCTGAAATCAATGTGCCACATGCAAAACGAGACCAACTGATCACTGTTGGTACCGCTTACAGACCACCAGGACAGCCTGTCGCATTTTGGGAGGCCTTCTCCTCCGCTGTAGACCACGTTATAGCGCGGAATGACAAGACCATCATTCTAGGAGATTTTAATGTTGATGTCCTAAAGAAGACATCACCACAATACGGACACCTACGTCAACACTGCCAAGAATTTTGTCTGCGGAATGTCGTGACTCAACCGACCAGGCTGCCCTCGGGTACCTGTCTCGATATAGCGCTATGCTCTGACGACCTCAAAACTTCCGCATGTCATGCCATTGCCCTGCACGGCATTACTGACCATCAGCTGGTCTTAGTAAAGACTGTCTTGCCTATGACTAAACCTACGCGAGTTGTGCGGCAGTTACGGAAGCCGCCATTGTGGAAACTGCCTGCAGACGAATGCACCGATTCCATGCTTGATGCACTCACTGATTCCGCCTTCCGCAGAGTACCCCCAGATGGCTCACCAGACGTTAACACAATGGCAACTAGCTTCTCTATTCTATGCAAAAGAGTTCTGAACGAAAAGTCGCCTGTGAAACAAATTACCATCAGTGCTAGGGCTAAGCCTAAACCACAGCCTTGGGTAAGCGATCAACTCCGAAGGTTGTTAGAAAGGCGCAAGCACCTCCACGCGAAGGTTTTGAAACATCCCGGAAATGAATCTGTGAAACAACAGTACAGGGCAACAAGGAGGGAAGGCACACTGTTAAATAGAAAGCTGAGACGAGAGTATTACAACAGGGAGTTTCGAGATGTGAAGAATAAGCCAAGGCAACAGTGGGCGCTTCTAAACTCGCTCACAGGGCGCAACTTTGTCCGTGAACAACCAAAAGCTACGTTAGGCGATCTGAGTGCCACATTTGCGTCCATTGTCACTGATCCTAATCCTTGCCCACCCTTGAGCAACCTAATACCTGACATCTCGACAACAGCTGACGCAGACGCCCCATCTTTTAAAGAATTTCGTGCCGTTTCAGCTCTGGAGATAAGCGACCTGTTGAAGCATTTGAACTGTGCCAAGGCAGCTGGATCGGATGACATTCCTCCTCTGCTCCTACGCCTCTGTGAGCCTGCCGCTGCAGGTCCCATAGCGCAGATCATAAACGAGTCCTTGAGTACTGGAATGGTGCCAGACGTCTACAAATTGGCTACAGTGTGTCCTGTCCACAAGTCAGGGGACAAATCTGAAGCGTCGAATTATCGCCCCGTTTCACTTTTGCCGATTGTTTCTAAGATCCTTGAGAAGGTAGTACATCGGCAAATGATTAGGTTCCTTCAAGATCACGCTGAGCTTCGTATTCTCCCAGACGAGCAATTCGCCTACCGCAGAGGGCACTCCTGTGAGGATGCGTTAACTCTCGCAGTAAACCGCTGGATGATGAGTGTGGACAAGGGCGAGTATTGCGGGGTTGTACTCGTGGACATGAGCAAGGCCTTCGATCGGGTACGCCATGAACTACTACTTAACGAGCTTCAAGCTATTGGCATAAGCGGAGTAGCACTACAGTGGTTCTCCAGCTATCTCCAGGGTCGACGACAACAGGTGAAAATTGGAAATAACAGAGGAGACGAGACACATTGTACACGAGGCGTTCCGCAAGGGTCGGTGCTAGGGCCTCTGTTATTCTCTTTGTACGTGCGACATGTCCCTGGAGTACTTCGCCACGCAGAGTCCCAACAGTATGCTGACGATATCGCCTTTTATATACACTGTCAGTCTACTGGAGAACTTCAGCACAAGTTGACAAGTGAGTTGAACAGACTAAATACGTACCTTGGAAGCATTGGTCTCATCTTGAATGCCCAGAAAACGAAGTTCATGGTGCTTCGGAAGAAGGCTCTGCCTCTTCCGCCGGATCTTACCATTGCATGCGGTGGTGTCGATATTCGACCTTCTGCCACAGCGCGTTATCTTGGCCTCATTATTGACCAACACCTCACCTTTGAGGATCAAGTCAACCATGTGTGTACATCTGTTTATAAGAAGATAGGAGCATTCCGCCGCTGCCGCCGTACAGTAGATCACACAACTAAGCGAATATTTTATTTATCCCTCATCCAATCCACTATTGAATACGCCAGCAACTCGTATGCTCACTGTCTTACACCATCTTTATACTCTCGCCTTGTTACTTTAAGTCATATCAGCATGAAACAGGTTTTTGGTCTCCCTCGCCGTACCCCGACTGTCTTTGTTTTGCGGCACGCTAAGTTATACTCCCTCGAATCTCGTCTCAACTTGAGGCTTTTTATTTTTGTTTTCCGCTGTATTCATCAGCTTACAAGTCCTCTTCTTTCCTCAATGTTCACCCTCCAGTCGGCTGCTACTTGCACCGAGAGGCGCACTAGAGGGCAATCATTCTCTTCACTTTCTTTGCCCGCTGCTACCACTAGATATGGCATGTTCTCCATTTCTTTCCTTGGCGCTGATAGGTGGAATTCTCTGCCTGTCTCGTGTCGTCAGGTTGAGCATCTATCCGTTTTTGTTTCGCTCTGTAAAGAGCACTTAGGGTTCCCTGTAACAAGACGGCAACGTCTGTAGGGCCTTCCCTATCAAAATAATAAATTCTACTACTACTACTACTACTACCTTTCGCAGATAATGACTACAGAAATTGTATTTGCATCCTGTTGAGGCACCAAAACATCGATTTTCGGCGAATTCAGCGTGAAAATCGCATAGTCGGCGAAAAGATCGGTAATTTCTTCAAAAACCACTGTTTTCGGCGAATTTATCGGCCGGCCGATTTGGGAAATACCTACCCGGGACCAAGGACAAGGGATGTTAAAAAATTAATTCTCATCAACATTGACCACCTGTAACACAGGGCCCACGTTCGTGAAGTCCCTTCTTGGGCCTTGAGGAAATCATCAAAATAGACGCCATGCATTCTGGTACACATGGTATGCGGCGTGCTGACTGCTGACTGTGCACCATGGTAGATCTACACCCCGAGTGAGGTGTGTACCAGGTGGGTTAACTAGTACGATACATTAGCGACCTGGTGACCATGGCGATTACTGTGCCAAACTCGATATTTTCGCCAGTCGCTGGAGCCGGAGATGCGCCACTTCCGAGCAGGGAGTAGTACAATACCGGTATTGTACTACTCCCTGCTTCCGAGCACTGACTGTCTTTTGTCACTTCTACAACTTTTCTAAAGACTGACAGCTAATACATGTATTATTGTAGTACATGTGCGTGTAGAAGAAAGCGACAGAAGCAAATCAACGGGGACGGGACGAGGACGTCAGGACAGTGGAAAGCAGTTATGCTCAAGCCTTGTGATCTCTTCCTTTCTTTTCTCTCCCTCTTTCCATCAGTCTTTGTGTCTCTTTCTTTCTTTCTTCCTTTCCTCTCTCCCTCTTCTCTCTGTCCGGGACTCCCTCTGACTCTCCCTCTTTCTATCCTACACGCTGGGTCTCTTTCTTTCTCTCTCTCTTCCTCTGGCGTATTTCTTTCTTTTTTTCTCTCTCTCTCTTCCTCTGTCGTATTTCTCTCTTTCTCTCTTTCTTCCTCTGGTGTGTATATAGGGCAATGGTTGCCCGTTGCAAGTTTCTTCGACCGTGACCTTGCTCGTATCCACGCCACAATGTTAGCATTGGTCCGTCAATAATCACTGCTGTTCGCAACTCAAGAAGCATTGTGTCTGAGACGCTGCGTCCGAGGCAACCTGACAGTTTACACCTAGTACCTGGCGGGCACGTTCTGACGAGCTGGTCTACAAGGACAAGCCAGCTGCCTGACCTCCAAACCCAGAGCATGCAGTTAGCCAGCCGTAGGACAACCAGCGACGACACGCTTCGCAGTTTGTTATGGTGTACATTCTACATCAAGTTCTGATTTGCCCGCAAAGTATTAGTTGTCCTCCAGCCTCCGTCTCGCGTTCAGGTACGTAAATCTACGATATACATGTACAGTCAACTTCGCTTATAACGACACTAGGCGAGGCATCAAAAAGGTGTCCTTATTCGCGAAGTGTCGTTATACCCGAAGTCTCATTATGTATAACAATGGGATGGGACTTTGCTCTGGGCATGGAAATTCTGTCACTATTCGCGAATTGTCGTTATATCCGCAGTCGTTATTAGCCAAGTTGACTGTACATGTATGTACAATTTCATGACTACACTGCAACGCCATAATTATAAGACTTCAATTACAATGTCATTACATGACTTTTGAAGTTTTGTACAATAAAGTGCCTGCTCCAGAGCCGGGTCAGCCTGGTCAGCGACCCGGTTTGGGGGGGGGGGTACTTGGACCCGTTTGGAAAAAGAACACCGGGTCACGTGTGACTTGTGACTCGGTTGAAAGTACATATTCTACATGTACATCAGACAGGGAGTCCTAAAATATTTACAGCTCTCTGGCGTACATGCAGTAGGCTCACTTGAACGTACCCGACGGCTATGACCCGGCTATGACCCGGCTCTGACCCGGCTCTGACCCGGTTGGAAGAGTTGTGCCAGGTACACGTGTACCCGGTTGGTTTGAAATCCTAGGGTAGACACTGGTACATGTTGCTGCAAGTCCTGATTATGCTAAGTTTTGTGAATGTAAGCCGAACCAAAACAGTTGCAACTGCTGCTGAAAACAGTCCGGCAGCAGAGATGGGGTGGGGTTGACACCCGACGGGGTTAAGTAGTCGTCACGTGGGTGCTCCTTGTTCGGTCACTTCCTAGTCTTCCCCAGGTAGGCTTTCTCCAAATCGACCGGCCGAAATATTCGCCGAAAACGAGATTTATCGAAAAATCGCTAAGCTTTTTGCCGATTTTGGAGAGTTCCTTTGAGAATAGCCGAAAATCTACCAAATGTTGTTGCAAAGTGCGAACGAATGATGTTTCTGCAAGCATGACCGCTCGAGCTCTCTACAGTATTTCAGTACTTGTAGTACTAGTGTGTTGAGGTTGTGTGACTCGTGTCCTTTGACCTCCTCTCAACCAAACATTAGCCGAATCTGATTTATTTTCGAGCCGAGCGAAAAGCCGAATAGGCGAAAGAAACGGGCCGATTTGGGGAAAGCCTATCCCCAGGTATCTCCACCTAAGTCAAAGCCCGTGTACATGTATTGTAAGTCCACTCACTCACTGAAGTCAAGATTCTGTAAAACCGGGAATTTTCGGTGGTGTAATATTTTCGGCATTCCCCAAAATCATCGGTTCGGTATCGCAAAATTTTCGGTAAACCGGTTTTCCAGATCCAAAAATGCATTTTGCACACTGTGTCACGTAGGCATGGGCGGGTAATGCTAGTTATTTACTGCGATAATGCTGAAGGCAATGCTCATAATATGAGGATATAATGCCACTTATAATGCTCACACTACTCCATAATGTCAGTTTGAAAGTTGGAAAAGTCGATTTAAGAAGGCCGTCTTGATCAAGGCCAAAGCGTAGAAGAAAAAACTGAAACAGCAGTGAGCATGGTGTCTGAAACAATCCACTGAGAAGGTTGATTTGCAACGTCAAGTCTCTGGACGAAGCCGGACGGGTTCAGATGCACGATTTTCGGAACTGGACCTAGCCAGCTTCATGCATGACACCGTTGTCGACCGGCAATTATGCTTGTAATGCCAATTTTGCATGCGACATGGTGTTATAATGCCAGCAGTATGCCACCTGGGAAAAAGAGACTATAATGCCAGCCATAATGCTAGCATTACCCGCCCATGCCTAACTGCGTGGCATGGCTTTGTTGAATTTTAGGTTGTGTTTTATCTTAGGCTATGATCGTTTGGTCGGATCCGGATCCAGATCAAAATCTCAGATCCGTCGGATCCTTCAGAATCAACCGATCACTTCTTTTCGGACCTTGGCTGTTGCCATGTTGACGAAGTAAAAAATGGCGCCGACAGGTCACCCAAAAGGGCAAAAGTCGTACTGATCGCGCGCTTTGTACGAAAAGTCAACAAACGTCCACTAGACGTCTAGACGTACGACAATTTTTTTTCGGGGGTAATGGCCTCTTTTACGGGCAAAATAAAGTCATGTAGACGTGAAAAAAATTGAGATACCATGAAAGGTAAAATAGAATTTTATTCAAGTACAATACATTGGGAAACTCCAAGAAATTCCACGTAAAACAGACGAAATTCAGTTCTCAATGGCCGATGCCTACCCCAGCACCATCCTGCGTCGACAGGCCTGTCAGGCGCCTTCTAGACCCGCGTAGCCAGAGGTCGACTGCATGGATCACTGCAAATTGGCTGCGAACTCGCACCCAAGCCATGATGATTGAAATGAAGACGTACGACAATGAGTACAAAAATGATTTTTACCCGCCATATACGCACAAAGGTCACATTTGGATCCGATGGATTCAGTCAACCCTGCTCCCGGGGCAGGGTTGCTCGGATCCAAATCCGAAGGATCTGGATGCGGATTCGACCAATCGATCACTGCAGATCCAGTGAATCCGACGGATTTGGATCTGGATCCAACCAAACGATCACGGCCTTTAATAGGTGAAAATTACGTGTACCGAAGTTACCAAAAATAAATCTCCACCGAAATTTACCGGTTCTAGAGTAGTCCAGATAATCTATTGCAACTGTGCAGGTATAGTGGTAGCTCTCTGCTTTCCAAAAGCGCATCTGCATTGGCCCATACATGTACATGTAGCCTTGTAGGCCAGACTGAGCCCTGAACTGCTTGGGTTGCCGTTGAAATGCTCAGAAACAGTCCACAGGCTACGTGTTCACTGCAAGGAACTAGTAGTGACAGTACTGACAGTAGTGACAGTAGTGACGACGATAGCATAATCATACGGGTAGCCCCATAGTGACATACATGTATAATTATGTACATGTACATGATGCTTACATTTTGTAGTGGAGTCCTGCAGAGGTGACATGACATTGTTATGCGATTACATCATCAAGTTATCAGCTGAGATGCTTTGGCAAGTTCACGGCACAGCGATGCACTACATGTAGCGACTCACTCACGACTCACTATACTTTATGCCCATAAGTAAAAAAAAAATTAATTATCGTGTCCGTTCCCGAAGGGAACTCACGACGGCCGCTAACACCCGGTAAACCCTAGCGGCAGATGCAGCGCCTAACGGTGGGGGTGAGTGGATAAGTCTCACAACCACTGGCACAAGTGCCGAGAACGACCCCATTAGCTGCATCCATGTACCCCTTGTGCGGTTTTTCCAGCCGTGCTGCTACCCACAACTATGCCCATAAGCGGTACCGGAATTCGCTGACTCATCATCATGACTTCTTTCACATGACCTTTATAAGAGAACTGCATTAAATGTTGGTGTTTGTCGATTGTTGAGCAAGTTCCCAAAGCCTGGCAAGGGCATACTTGCCAACCTCTGGCAAACAGTTTCCTTGACACCGAAGAGGTTTTTCCTTGAGTGTGCCCATTTTTCCTTGATCTGCTCTTTTACAGTCGTCATGTTCGCAAATTCTCCAGCATGTTCGACAAAAAAGTACATGTACTTGTCCAAGCACTCAAGATGTCTTGCTCGCTAGAGCTTTGTGTGGGTGAAGCGCTGCTCGAGAGCGTTAAAACACTGAAAAGTCGACAAAAAAGGTGCAGACGGACATTTTCGGAAATCCTGTAGATCGTATAACTGTCCCGGAAAATCCGGTAGGATTGGCTAGTATGCAAGGGCAGTTACAGTCAGACCTCGTTTATCCGGTCCTCTTTTATCCGGATCCCTCGCCATCCGGAAGAAAATCGCTGGTTACCGATGTGCAACATACGTGAGGCATAACATAACCGGACCTCGCAATCCGCATACCGGTGCATGATTTTGTGTACAAACTGGTGGAAATGTGTACAAAAAGCTCCGTCGTACTAGAGTATCCGGTTGCACGTGGCTTGCAGAAGCTAAGCTGTG
Organism: Sycon ciliatum; assembly: GCF_964019385.1. NCBI lineage: Eukaryota > Metazoa > Porifera > Calcarea > Leucosolenida > Sycettidae > Sycon > Sycon ciliatum. The sequence goes on from NC_088643.1 coordinate 44,946,446, forward strand.
AGTTTACATGAGAAATTTCAACCCGGGTCGAGTTCAGCCCGGGTTGAAAGACTGTAGTACTCTGTACGATAGACAAAATAGGTGAGCGTTTACATGAAGACAGTTGACCCGGGTTAGGCACCGGCGGATAATGCTAGTTAAATGTGGAAATTGTGCTACTAGCACTGCTAGTTATTTGGAGCGATTGAGCTAGTTATGATGCTAGCAGTGCTGATAGTGCTACAAAATGGCAATACTTGCGGTGGGAAATAATGACTTCCCTCTGCCGTCACTCGGAGTATGGCAGTATCGCAGGGCGAACACAGTGAAAGAATGCTTACATTTTCATTACATTGGTACAGAGGGCTGCCAGCGTCGCAGGGAGCACCAGTGTGTCTCTCTGCGCTCTAAAAATAGCGCTACTTTTCACTGTGGTGCCAACAGATTGGACGTAGTGCTACTTTCACACATCGATTGTGCTAGACAAGGTCACATTTGGAGACTTTATGCTAGGGCAGTGCCGGTCTTCCCCACATGGGTCATTATGCTAGTTATTCTGCTAGCATTATCCGCCGGTGCCTAACCCGGGTCAAATACTGATATGCCGCCAAAATTCCACTTCTAGAGTCCTGTCTGGTAACGTGAATCCGTTCGCGCGAAATTTGCATGTGCAGTGCTGTTCAAACCTGGCGCGAGATACGCACGGAAGTACGTTTGTACGATTTTCTTGACCCGGGTTGATTTCAACCCTCCCCCCAAGGGGAGGGTTGAAATCAACCCGGGGAGGGTTCCCCCTTGGGGGGAGGGTTGAAATCAACCCGGGGCAAAATTTCAACCCGGGTCAAGCGCAATGCATCATGTAAACGCGCCATTCATTTTGTGCACATGGCGGGTTGAAATCTGACCCGGGTCGAACTCAACCCGGGTTGAAACGCCTCATGTAAACACAGCCCTAGAATCAGGGAGTTGTACAAACAAAATGAGGTCCTTGACTTGCTGGATGCATACGGATAGCACCCAGTTGCATGCACTTGTCATTAAAATTATTTTCTCGCTTGTTTTACATATTGCGCATGCGCACGCTAGTTGTACTGCATATGATCCGTATACATGTACGTACGCTGCCACTCTGACTGCTTTTGATATGCCACATGCATAACACAGTATGTGTGTTCACTGTCCAGTTATCCGGTCCCCTCGCCTATCCGGATATTTTCGTGGAGAACGAATGTGTGTGGTTAAGCGAGGTCTGACTGTACAATAATGAACCGATGTATCGACTGAGGTAGGGAGACTGAGGTAGGGAGACTGAATGAGGGAGACTGAATGAGGGAGACTGAATGAGGGAGACTGAGGTAGGGAGACTGAGGTAGGGAGACTGAGGTAGGGAGACTGAGGTAGGGAGACTGAGGTAGGGAGACTGAGGTAGGGAGACTGAGGTAGGGTGACTGAGGTAGGGTGACTGAGGTAGGGTGACTGAGGTAGGGAGACTGAGGTAGGGAGACTGAGGTAGGGAGACTGAGGTAGGGAGACTGAGGTAGGGAGACTGAGGTAGGGAGACTGAGGTAGGGAGACTGAGGTAGGGAGACTGAGGTAGGGTGACTGAGGTAGGGAGACTGAGGAGGTAGGGAGACTGAGGAGGTAGGGAGACTGAATGAGGGATCAAATACAACCTCAACCCGTAATCTTCTGGTAGATGAGTCAAATGGTCAGCAGCAGGGTGTTGAGTACCACCACCACCGTGCACACCTCGTACAGTGAGACCAACGTATGCTAATCTGGACAGCAAAGCAAGGATCCTAAGCACTTTGTTATTCTCTTATTGTAAAGGTACACTTGCCTCTTAGTTTTGATTTAGCATGACGCTTCACAGACCAATTAACTACGAATCAGTACAGAGATTGTACACTCAGACCAAGAAGGAGGTCAGTGGTTATTCAAACGAGTAAAAAAATTAAAAAAAGAGTAGCAAAGCAATAATTATGATCAAGAACATGTTGTTCTAAACAGCAGGTAGAAAAAGCTCATAAAAAAGTAGACAGGAACACACCAGCAACACAAGCAACACACAGTGAACGCGGTCAAAGACTACGTGTACAAAGCAAGTACAGAAAGAAGCAACATGTTTAGCATTCCATGCAAAACATGCTAAACAGGGCCAGTGTGTGCAGTGGGGAAAGTTTAAAACATCTTGAACGGTGTGAGCTAAAAAGAAAAGTATCCAGAATAAGGCGGTGTGTCAGGCTGGCTTTTATTACCTATGAATCATTCACCCCGGCGTCTGGGTGTGGATTAGCGACCCGGAGAGCTGTTGCAAATGAAAAACATTCGAAGAAAAACCATGCAAATGAACAACAACTTTCAAGTGAATCAAACTGTACTCTTACAACGCACTGAATGCCATGGTAAACTTACTTCTAAGTACAAAAAGTGGAGCCTTTTTTTACAAGATTACAATGGCGTTGTGCAGCCAAAGGCCGTTTGCACATTGCTAAGAATATACTAGTATGTACATGCTAGACGCTTTGCGTTTGTTTGGCTCAGCGCCCACGGAAAACCATGACTAAAGGATGAACCAACCTTGAACACACAAGTGAGCAGCACAGTGCAGAGCATGGAGCGCCCCCGAGCTTCCATTGCCCTACAGTTTATTCATTCAATCAAAACTGGCCACCCTAAACCTTTCAAAGTTTTGGTGTCTCGCAAGTAAAGTGGCAGATATAGTGACAACAACTGGACATCCTGCATTGTGCGACCCATGCAATTCTTCACTGTTCGAGGTCAAATAAGTCAATGGATGAGGCGTTTTAAAATAATTCGCAGCCAGGTTTTACCAAAGTTGGAACGAGTATCGTAATGTCGAATATTATTAAAGCTGGGCTTATTCCTGTAGAAGCCGATGTCAAGGCTAGGCTTCCATTAAAATCAGGTTTTTGTAAAAACCAGGTACTTCTATGTAGTGTGTCAACACTAAACTAGGCTTATGTGCCGACAGGCTTTCATACAAGACACAAGCAAATAGCAGACAAGCTTGCGAAAGTGTACTCTATTTCGTCATCGTTGTTTAAAAATGACACCTTGTCACGGCCCTTGAAGGCTATGTCTACTGAATAGTACAGTGAATAGTACAGTGAATAGTACAGTGAATACTACAGTGAATACTACAGTGCCACTCAGTGAAATACATGATTGCACAAGTCAAGTTCATACGCCCTGCATCAGTGCACAGTCCAGCATTCACACGTCTGGGCCACGCTCCAGTAGTCACAGGTCTGGGGCTACAAAGCCCCTGGTGTGGCACTGACTGGCATGATAGGATTTCGTTGAGCAGCACCGTAGTGCTGTAGGCCTCAAATGAAGAGTGACCTTTCCCCAGCAGGATGGACCTTTCCCCAGCAGGATGGACCTTTCCCCAGCAGGATGGACCTTTTCCCCAGCAGGATGGACCTTTTTCCCAGCAGGATGGACCTTTCCCCAGCAGGATGGACCTTTTTCCCAGCAGGATGGACCTTTTTCCCAGCAGGGTGGACCTTTTTCCCAGCAGGATGGACCTTTTTCCCAGCAGGGTGGACCTTTTCCCCAGCAGGATGGACCTTTCCCCAGCAGGATGGACCTTTTCCCCAGCAGGATGGACCTTTTCCCCAGCAGGATGGACCTTTTTCCCAGCAGGATGGACCTTTCCCCAGCAGGATGGACCTTTTCCCCAGCAGGATGGACCTTTTTCCCAGCAGGATGGACCTTTTTCCCAGCAGGATGGACCTTTTTCCCAGCAGGATGGACCTTTCCCCAGCAGGATGGACCTTTTCCCAGCAGGATGGACCTTTTCCCCAGCAGGATGGACCTTTTCCCCAGCAGGATGGACCTTTTCCCCAGCAGGATGGACCTTTTTTCCCAGCAGGATGGACCTTTTCCCCAGCAGGATGGACCTTTCCCCAGCAGGATGGACCTTTTCCCCAGCAGGATGGACCTTTTCCCCAGCAGGATGGACCTTTTCCCCAGCAGGATGGACCTTTCCCCAGCAGGATGGACCTTTCCCCAGCAGGATGGACCTTTTCCCCAGCCGGATGGACCTTTTTCCCAGCAGGGTGGACCTTTTCCCCAGCAGGATGACCCCTTTCTCAGCAGGATGACCCCTTTCTCAGCAGGATAGCCCCTTTTCCTAGGTAGCCTAGCATCAGTGTAGCAGGCCAGGGTGGTGGCTAAAGCCCAATGACACTGTCACTCACCTTCTTCGGTACTGTTGCGGAGTCCCCGGTTGAAATAATCATCCACCTTGGCCTGTTGAAGACAAGGAAAAAGAAAAGAAAAAGAAGGGAAGTAAAAGTACACTACACGTCAATAGAAATTCAAGACAGAAATGTAGTCATCCTCTGAACGTGTGTGTGTGTGTGTGTGTGTGTGTGTGTGTGTGTGTGTGTGTGTGTGCGCGTTTGTGTGTACGTGTGTGTGTACGTGTGTGTGTGTGTGTGCATGTGTGTGTGTGCATGTGTGTTGTGTGTGCATGTGTGTGCATGTGTGTGCATGTGTGTGTGTGTGTGTGTGTGTGTGTGTGTGTGTGTGTGTGTGTGTGTGTGTGTGTGTGTGTGTGTGTGTGTGTGTGCGTGTGCGTGCATCACTTTCTCACTTCTCCTCCTGCAATCACACACCCAAGCGCATGGACCCCCTCCCTCTCAAATCTCGGTGTGGATACAAATGAATGCATGATGCCCAAGAAATACATGACAGCGCTTGTGAAGTGGCGAGTACTGCCTACTAGTATAGAGAAAAGACGGAAAGCAGTAGTACACGGCGGCGCTACTCACCTCTGCTGTCTGCGAGGCTTGCAGCCAGATATCGTAACGCACATGAAGCCTCATCAGCAAGTCTTTCACCTGTGCCACCGCCGAAAGCAGTAAGAACACAAACAAACAAACGGATCATGATTCATGTGGTATGCAGTTGGTTATGTAGGAACTTTTTTATTTTTTATTTTTTTATGAAGGAGTAGAACACAATTCAAGTGCTGAAAACATTTGCATGAAAGGAAGAATGTGATAAGTAAATTACGTAGGAACTGGTTGCAGATTTTAGAGCTCTGGTCAAAGTACCCCTTGTCTTCCCCCAGCATGCCGGCCAGTCAGGCAAGTAGGCTGCCAGTTGCGAAGTCGTCCTCTCTCCGCCAAACTCCTGAGAGGTTGAGCAGAAAGTCTCCCACGGCGGATCGCTCACCTCTTGACGGGCTTCGACAGCAAATGGACAACACTTGTTATGACGGTAGCGAGGCAGAATAGGATGACGCCGCATCAATGCGCGGCACGTTAAACGAAATATTCCGGGGGCAGAAGGATATGAGCATGAGAGTGAACAGCATCTTCCAAGAGATCTCCCTGAAGTTGGAAAATGCAATGGCGGAAAACCGTTCCTTGCGGGAGAAGCTGAGTGAGTTTAGGCAAGAGTGGAGGAGATGGAGAGGACCTTCCGTACTCAGGGTGATGACTCAGGGTGATGACCTAGCATGCCATACTAGGAGTGCAGTGCAAAGCAAGGTGCGGTGCAAAGCAAGGATGCCCTATGTGGAAACGTGTGGCAGACAGTTGGGAACCACTGTACAACACAGCTTGCTGAGGTCGTCGCCGAGGAGTTAATGGTGAAGAGGTCCGAGAACCTTATTCTCAGGGGCATCTCAGAAGAGAGAACTGATGAGGACAGCATAACACTGCCATCTAGGCATGTGCAGCTCCTGCAGATGAATGCTGACCAAATCATCTCTGCAGAGCGCATTGGCTACGCCAGCAATGCCACACGAGACAAGGCCAGGCCAGGGTAGTGAGGCTACGCATGAAAAGACATGGGGCCAAGCAGTCAGCGCACCGTAAACCCATTGGTTTGAAACGTATTATTTTTCGTTGGCTGAGCGTAGCGAATGAAACGAAAAATGTATTTTTGCCAGCATTTCACCATAGTTACGGCACCAGGATGGCGTCAGCTGGTTTTTCGTCAGTGTTCTCAAACTTTTCTCTTCATCGTGGTCTTTCTCTTTTCGTTGTAGTTTCCCACCCGCCCTCCCCTTTATTCTCACTTCTGGATAGGTCCTGCAGGCTACGTTTTTTTTTCATTTATCTGATGGGGATATTCTAACCGGTTTTTCCTCAGGGATGTGCCTCCGCCGGGGTCCTGGGTTTTTTTTCCGCCAGCTTCGGGCTGGTTAATTATCCGGCGGCCCCATTCACCACAGTGGTTCACTTTTGGCATCATGTTGGTCTGGTACATACGTGCACATGTACATGTATATGTGTGAGGTGGCATGCCCTTCTTCTTGCTCATGTATACACTACGCTAAGCTCTTCCATCTTCCACCGTGAGTGAACAAAGACCACACTACTACTGTGATCTGAATCATTCTGTTGTGTGTGTAGGTGTGTCTGCGGTGTACGCAGAGGCCAGCTAGCTGGCAAAAATACATGTAAGCGATCAAGACGTGTACCTGAACAACGACCTGACCAAGCAGCAGCAGATTGCCAGACAACAGGCTCTGCCTAGGTACAAGGAACTCCACCAAAAGAGTATCTGTTGCTCGCTACTGTATGGTGAGATTTTGAACTCGGAAGGCACGCCATAAAGTGCACGCCATAAAGTGCAACTGAAATCGACGAACTAGTCACACAATAGGTTCCATCAGAGTGTCCAAGAAATCACTACCAAATCAGAGTGTCCAAGAAATCACTGCCAAATCAGAGTGTCCAAGAAATCACTGCCAAATCAGAGTGTCCAAGAAATCACTGCCAAATCAGAGTGTCCAAGAAATCACTGCCAAATCAGAGTGTCCAAGAAATCACTGCCAAATCAGTGTCCAAGAAATCACTGCCAGATCAAAGTGTCCAAGAAATCACTGCCAAATCAGTGTCCAAGAAATCACTGTCAAATTAGCAGCATTGTTCCCTCTCAGCAACTCCACCTCATCTCTGAGCAATATCGTTAAGCACAAAGAGCTAAAAAACCTATGGCCCACACCAACATCTGTAGCCTAAGAAATAAGACTCGCGAAATCCACGGTATATTGTACAAGTACAGAATCGATGTGCTAGCAATCAGCGGAACATGCTTGAACTCCACTGTGATGAATTGTGAACATGCCATACCAGCCTACACTCTCAATCGCAGGGACCGAGCTGATCACCGGAAGGATGGTGGCGTCGCTACTTCAAGTATGTTACAACTTCAAGTAAATGACAGGCTAGAGACCGTATTCGTTGGGTTTCATGCCAATAGCCGTACAAACCCATTTCTAACCATTGGCTGTGTCTACCGTGCTCCCGATGTGGATTTCTGGGAGGAGCACAATAATAGCGTACAGATGGCCTCCGCAACATGTCAGGACATCCTCCTCCTCCCCGGCGACTGCAATGCAGTAGTGCTACAATGTCAACATGCTCTCCTGCCCACCTCAACCGAACGTTATTACCCCGTCGGACGAGGTAAAGTACATGTATCTGGGACTGACTCTGGGACTGACTCTAGATTCACGTGCCCACGTGATCACGTGAAATATCTCAGGAAAGACATCGGAAAGAAACTAGGTGCTTTTCGGCGTGGAAGGAGGAACCTTGCTGTCCAGGCCAGAAGACAGTTCTACTTGTCAGTAGTCCGAGCAAGCTCGAGTATGCAAGCACTGCCTACGCACACCGTCTCGCTGACAACGTGAGAGAGAAGCTGCTGTAAATAAGTAAAAGAGCACTTAGATGTATATTTCAGCATGACATATTCATACGCACATCATACTTGCTTTTAAAAAGGTACCACATAATTGGCGTAGACACACAGTATTATACTAAGTCCACATTCTTCGTGTTCTGTTGCATTCACAAGCTCTGCAGTTCACTCCTCTCTGATATGTCCTCCCTTCGCCATGCCTGCGCTCGCACAGATAGAGTCACCCAAGGCCAAGCCAATAATCCCCTTTCTTTGCCCAGTGTGCACACTCAAGCTGGATACTGATCGATTCCATTCATTGGTGTTGACCGCTTAAATGCACTCCCCGAATCCCTTCGCACAAATCATATCCCTCTCCCTCTCACTTCCTTGCCGTGGAAGGTCTCAGTACTCCTTGTCAGTCTGGTGCTACCTTGTGCACGTCTGACTGTTTAAAATCTAGTTTAGTTGGTGGACTCTAACGCATAACTTGCGCGCCACCGTTTTCCTTGTTTCCAACTTATCATATCCCCACTTTATTTCGCCAGGAACTTAACACATAATTCATCTTGGGCACCCTGTAAGAAGACCTTAGGGTCTGTTGGGAATGCCCAAGCGAAATAACAAAATATAATATAAATACAAACGTGACATGCCACATGTCCAGGGACACAGGAATACATGGCAAACACAGACCGTGGTGTGTACTAGTGACAATCTCAGCAACAGGTGCACGGGTGCATGTAGTTATTTTAACTCGCACATACTACAGTCCATTCAGAAAAAGATGGACTTCTAGCTTTTGGCCATAAATGGGTCAAACGTTGAGTTTTTTAAGAATTTTTTTCTGCAATCCCCTATGGAATCCTCTTCCAATTATGTTTCTGAAGTCTATTTCTCCAAAAAGCAAGCCATAGCAAGAATAGGATTTCGGCCAGGTTTTGCCCCAAGAGCACTGAATTGGGAAAACCCATCAACATCCAGGCCGTTTGACCCTGCCTGCAACAATGCATTGTACGGTTCGAACCCCAGTTCAGGTACCCTTTTTGGACCCTTTTTCAAATTTCAAATTTCACAGCACTGCACTGTGTACGATAAACTCTTGAAAAATCGCCTAATACGGGAGCTCGCCAGAGCCAGGGACCATCTTTTTGTGAATGGACTGTAGGCCGATATTTTCAGACGACGATGACGACGACGACAACAACAACTCCGTATGCTCGTGTAGCGACCACCCCTGCCCGTACACTGAAGGAGTCATTAATCCCTGCCCACCCAATTCTTCCTCATTATTTCTCCTCTCTCACACTATTATCTCTTATTGGCCACTGGCTATCGTGAGAATAACGTTTTGAAACAACAACAACGATGAGCCCGTCGCCACCGATACCATCAACAACAACAAAAAAAACACACACACACAGAGTTTGCACTACATGTGTCATAATTGCCCCTTTTCATTGGCTGACCTTCATTCTGTCCATGTGTTGTCCGTTCAAATCACGAATGTCATGCTTCAGCACGTTGAGCAGCTGCATAAGCACTTGGATGTCACCCTGGTCAGGAGAGGGCAGCAAAAGTCAAATACACATAATAAATATGATTGTACTGTTACTTGCTCACTGTGCAAAATTGGTCACGTGGGTCTCCCCGGAAGAGCGGAAAGAGACTCAAAAGGAATCCTAGAAAGATGACTCAACATGATTGTACACATATGGGCCAGAGCACGATCACATACACAACAACCGCATACACGTCAGAGAGCCGATGACCAGGCATGCATGCTAGGACACACATACACACCCGCATAAATACAATGTAACCATGCCAATCACATGACTATGAAGCCGATCTTGACATGGAGCCAGTCTCTGGTTTCCATTCCGCTGACACTACGGTGACATACACTCGGAAAGACGGTTGTTCCCGAGCATACAGCACACAGGTGAGCGAGTTCATCATCAATAGTATCAATACTGTGCCACTGCTAACTCTGCCAAACTGGACTGGAAATTTCACCACATGGCATTTCCCTAATTGCATAGCACATGGGCAGCCATGCCATTATCCACGTCAACCCAATGAAACTATAGTACTGTCTGACGGGGCTACTAGCAGCTCTAGTACTACACACTAACCCACACTCATGCACTCCCCCCCCCCCCCCCCCCACACACACACACATCCTGTCCTGTCCTGAACATTGCCGTTTCCGGTTACATGTCCCCTCGTGTGAGGGGCCGACAGACATGGAGAGTTGGGTTGAGGCGCTGTGCCGCATCAACGACCTATTTGCCGATTTGCTGACACACACATACACATGTGGACACACGCATGTGGACACACGCATGTGGACACACACACACACACACGCGCGCACACACATGCAATACTGTCACGCTCACGTACCTTGTACTTGGGCAAGAGCATGTCACTGCCAACGCACATATCCAGTATGAGAATAGACGAGTGAAACGCGTAGTAGTCGGTCTGGAGCTTGGCACCAACTTTCCATTTGCGGATGTGTCCCACTAAACTGGAAACCTTCAATGCAAGAGAACACAGCACATCACAGAACACAGCACAGAACACGGTACAGAACACTTTACAGATTGCAGTAGGCACACAGGAAGGCAACAACACAGACTACACACAGCCTACCAGCTCAAGCTATGCATCACCAGTCACAGTGCTTAACCTAACTCGACCAAAACATGTGCAGTCACACTCGACAATTCATATCCATACGTCATGTAACCCAAGCAGGGTAAAAAAAAACACAAAAACATAACAGTATAAGCCCTGCCATGATCAAACAGCGCAGAACCCTGGAGTCCTGCCCTCCTGGATGAACTACAGTCAAACCTCTTAAGGACGAACATCAAGGGACCGATGATATTTGTTTGCAATAACGGGAGTTCTTCTTATCCATAATATGTTTTACCCAGTGAATACACAGGGTTTTATCCAATACAGTTACGAATACTAGTTCTTCTTAGGCAAATATTTGCCTTGTCAGTGTTCTTCTTAACGAGGTTTCACTGTGTATGCAGAGATCCTTGTACCGGGACCAGGTGAACAGAATAAACCTCTTTTCTCTCGGCTTGCAAGGTGTTGCAGTATTAGTGGTGAGCTGCAAGCTACTGAAACATCTTACCTGGATAGTCACCGGCTTGCTTGGAAGCTGCTCGCAGAACACAGAGGTGACGGGAGACACAACGAGAACATAGAGGTGACGGGGACACAAGTAAAACACAGACGTGACGGGAAACACGAGCAGTTATTCTATCTGACTCCGGGCAAAGTACAACTGTTTGATAATGGCCACTAGCACTCCTGATCGTAACCTCACATTATAATTATTATGACTAGCACTCCTGATCGTAACCTCACATTATAATTATTCCCGTAGCTATGCAGAAGACGTTACTTAAGTAACGTCTGGCGCTAGCCAGGGTCCACACAGCTTTAATTTGGTATTTGTTTGTTTGTGTGTTTGTGTCACGCCTGGCGCTATCCCGTATCTGACGGCAAAAAATCATAGGGATGTTATAAATTTTTCAATTCTCCCATTTTTTTTCAGGCATATCCTGGGATTCGAACCCGCACTATCGCCCTACATGCATTCCCACATACACTTCGCATTCATACCCATTCTTCCAAGTTGCTTCACGTTATGATCTTGCGTTTGAAAGCCCTATTTGAATATTGCGGGCAGCTGTATGTGGCCAGCTGTGTTTGATGGTACGGTACGGGAGACGGTGTCGTATTACCCTCGATCGTACCTGTCCCGTACCTATCCCTACCGTACCATCAAAGACGGCTGGCCACAATGCATATTCAAATAGGGCTTTCAAATGCAAGATCATAATGTGAAGCAACTTGGAAGAATTAGTATGTATGCGAAGTGTATCGGGGGATGCATGCAGGGCGCGATAGTGCGGGTTCGAATCCCAGGTTATGTCTTAAAAAAAAAGGAATTTTTTAAAGAATTTATAACAACCCTATGCTTTTTTTGTCTAGGTCATCAAGGCAAAAAAGCATAACGTAGGGCCCTGAGCTTCCAAGCTCTCTCGTTATGATTCTTTGGTTCTGCATGGAGAAAGACGGCGAAACTGCTCTGCAATGGAGCTGGATGGGATAGGGGGCAAAAATGAGCCCCTGCGGAAAAAATTCCAAGACGCTTATTTGCAGTTTCCATCCTGCCGCTCCAAAGTCCAGAAAAAAGACTCCCTGTGCTTAACAACGTGCACTTAATGACTCTCAGGTGGCTGAATCATGCATGTCCAGCGGGATACTGTAAGACATGTATATATAACGAGGAAGCAAATCTAACGTTTTAACGGATGACATTTCTTCGTTATAATAAGATCCGTTGAGGCTGTACTGCTTCATATATGCTGTGTGTGGATATGGCAGAATACTGCAAGATCGTTAACATATCTTCTCGTTAACCTATGAATTTTGGACAATCGTTAAATTTGCGACTCGTTATAATAACATGTCTTACAGTACTTAGTGAACTGATCATGGATGACATAGTAAACTGTGTTACATCCAACAGACAGTGATTTTCTCTACGCTGTAGTGTACAACGTACAGGAAAACCGCTCAAGACAACCACCCCGAGAAAGCGACCAGCTGTCCCACGCCACCACTACAACCAGGACTGGGTTTTACAGGACATGATGCATACACGTATATGTCAACGTACAGATGTCAATGTACAGGTTTTACAGCAGTGAACTAACCGTAGCCACTGGCCTTTCACCCTCCAATGGCTCATTCAGCACGATGCAGAACAGGCATTTGAAACTGCACATGCACATCCACACAACACAACGCCAAACAAGAGAACATTATCATAGATTCCACCTCTGCTTCAGGTACAAGGCAACCATCAGCTGTTCCTCGGAACAATTTCACTCAGACATTGAACAAAAAAAGCAAATTTTCATCCCCGTTCCCGAGTAAACTCAGGACGGCTGCTGACACCCGGAAAACCTGTTTGCGTACAATATACAAGTAGTTGTATTCAAAAGGGACATGACATGTTCAGTTTCAATTCCATTAGCTGTGTTAGCAAAAGGTGCACATGCACGTGCATTGGTACAAAGTAGGAAGGTAGAAAAAACCGGAGCACATATGAGCTCATGTGACCCAAATCCAAGTTGCAAGTTATTCTTTGTAATTAGGAGCAAGATACATGTACCGGTACCTCAATCTGGTGCTTTTACATAACACAAACAGGTGTGTGTGTGCGTGCGTGCGTGCGTGCGCGCGCGCGAGAGAGAGAGAGAGAGAGAGAGAGAGAGAGAGAGAGAGAGAGAGAGAGAGAGAGAGAGAGAGAGAGAGAGAGAGAGAGAGAGAGAGAGGAGAGAGAGAGGGGAGAGAGAGAGGAGAGAGAGAGAGGAGAGAGGAGAGAGGAGAGAGAGAGAGAGAGAGAGAGAGAGAGAGAGAGAGAGAGAGAGAGAGAGACATACGGATACCAGAAAAGCGTACCAGTATTGCTTTTGCAGTTGTCTGGACAAAATGAGAGAAAGCAGATCACAAAACAACAACAAAATAACATTAGCAAGCTCAGCATTGGAATAACCCCCCCCCCCCCCCCCTCGTCAAGAGAAGCTTCAGGCTACACACAATATTATTACGAATCAAAAATATGTTGGTATTCACGAGTTGTCGTTATATCCGAGGTCGTTACTGGCAAGCTTGACTGTACATGCTGAGATGCAAAAAAACAGTGGTAGCAGGGCAGAGGTATCCAGCTACAAGTACAGTAAAACCTGTAACTAAAGACCACCGTGACTAGCGACCAGCCTGGTACTAAAGACCACCGTGACTAACAACCAGCCTGGTACTAAAGACCACCATGACTAGCGACCAGCCTGGTACTAAAGACCACCGTGACTAACGACCAGCCTGGTACTAAAGACCACCGTGACTAACGACCAGCCTGGTACTAAAGACCACCGTGACTAACGACCAGCCTGGTACTAAAGACCACCGTGACTAGCGACCAGCCTGGTACTAAAGACCACCGTGACTAGCGACCAGCCTGGTACTAAAGACCACCGTGACTAGCGACCAGCCTGGTACTAAAGACCACCGTGACTAGCGACCAGCCTGGTACTAAAGACCACCGTGACTAGCGACCAGCCTGGTACTAAAGACCACCGTGACTAGCGACCAGCCTGGTACTAAAGACCACCGTGACTAGCGACCAGCCTGGTACTAAAGACTACCGTGACTAGCGACCAGCCTGGTACTAAAGACCATCGTGACTAGCGACCAGCCTGGTACTAAAGACCACCGTGACTAGCGACCAGCCTGGAACTAAAGACCACCGTGACTAGCGACCAGCCTGGTACTAAAGACCACCGTGACTAACGACCAGCCTGGTACTAAAGACCACCATGACTAGCGACCAGCCTGGTACTAAAGACCACCGTGACTAACGACCAGCCTGGTACTAAAGACCACCGTGACTAACGACCAGCCTGGTACTAAAGACCACCGTGACTAGCGACCAGCCTGGTACTAAAGACCACCGTGACTAGCGACCAGCCTGGTACTAAAGACCACCGTGACTAGCGACCAGCCTGGTACTAAAGACCACCGTGACTAGCGACCAGCCTGGTACTAAAGACCACCGTGACTAGCGACCAGCCTGGTACTAAAGACCACCGTGACTAGCGACCAGCCTGGTACTAAAGACCACCGTGACTAGCGACCAGCCTGGTACTAAAGACCACCGTGACTAGCGACCAGCCTGGTACTAAAGACCACCGTGACTAGCGACCAGCCTGGTACTAAAGACTACCGTGACTAGCGACCAGCCTGGTACTAAAGACCATCGTGACTAGCGACCAGCCTGGTACTAAAGACCACCGTGACTAGCGACCAGCCTGGAACTAAAGACCACCGTGACTAGCGACCAGCCTGGTACTAAAGACCACCGTGACTAGCGACCAGCCTGGTACTAAAGACCACTTTGCCAGGCACGGATGGTTTCACATTCAAAATGCACTGTGACAAGCGACCACCTGCTGAACGCGACCAGCGACCGCCTCTTCTTGTCCCAATGTCGATTTTTTGACCCGTAACTAGCGACCGCGATGTAGGAAATCAAATGTTGTTCGAAGCTCCTCCTTTGAAATGTTGATGATTTTCCATGGTCCTGAATGGACCCTTTCGATACTACAGCTGAACAAATGAGCGCAGGCTCATTTTTTACTGGGCTGCATGCACGGCACCTGCCATTAGTTTCAAGTGCTATCATGAGCAAACATGATAGGAAACGTCTTGGAGAGCGCATCGAACCTGCCCTCTGACGGATGCCACTGCTCAAAGGACAAGTGGCATTGCGCAAGTGGTGGGGAATGGTATTAGCTGCATTTTGACATACATGTCATAGAATGGGATCCACATATGCCTATATGGTCGCGCGGTGCAAACCTCTAACTAAAGACCACCTGCCACTAAAGACCGTTTTTTTCTGGCCCCAAGGGGTGGTCGTTAGTTACAGGTTTTACTGTACATGTAAATACACCAGTACACACTATACCCATCAGGTTACACTGACTCTATGCCTGGACTACACACTATACCCATCAGGTTACACTGACTCCATGCCTGGACTACACACTATACCCATCAGGTTACACTGACTCTATGCCTGGACTACACACTATACCCATCAGGTTACACTGACTCCATGCTTGGACTACACACTATACCCATCAGGTTACACTGACTCCATGCTTGGACTACACACTATACCCATCAGGTTACACTGACTCCATGCTTGGACTACACACTATACCCATCAGGTTACACTGACTCCATGCCTGGACTACACACTATACCCATCAGGTTACACTGACTCCATGCCTGGACTACACACTATACCCATCAGGTTACACTGACTCCATGCTTGGACTACACACTACACCCATCAGGTTACACTGACTCCATGCCTGGACTACACACTATACCCATCAGGTTACACTGACTCCATGCCTGGACTACACACTATACCCATCAGGTTACACTGACTCCATGCCTGGACTACACACTACACCCATCAGGTTACACTGACTCCATGCTTGGACTACACACTATACCCATCAGGTTACACTGACTCCATGCCTGGACTACACACTATACCCATCAGGTTACACTGACTCCATGCCTGGACTACACACTATACCCATCAGGTTACACTGACTCCATGCCTGGACTACACACTACACCCATCAGGTTACACTGACTCCATGCCTGGACTACACACTATACCCATCAGGTTACACTGACTCTATGCTTGGACTACACACTATACCCATCAGGTTACACTGACTCCATGCCTGGACTACACACTATACCCATCAGGTTACACTGACTCCATGCCTGGACTACACACTATACCCATCAGGTTACACTGACTCCATGCTTGGACTACACACTATACCCATCAGGTTACACTGACTCCATGCCTGGACTACACACTATACCCATCAGGTTACACTGACTCCATGCTTGGACTACACACTATACCCATCAGGTTACACTGACTCCATGCTTGGACTACACACTATACCCATCAGGTTACACTGACTCCATGCCTGGACTACACACTATACCCATCAGGTTACACTGACTCCATGCTTGGACTACACACTATACCCATCAGGTTACACTGACTCCATGCCTGGACTACACACTATACCCATCAGGTTACACTGACTCCATGCCTGGACTACACACTATACCCATCAGGTTACACTGACTCCATGCCTGGACTACACACTATACCCATCAGGTTACACTGACTCCATGCTTGGACTACACACTATACCCATCAGGTTACACTGACTCCATGCCTGGACTACACACTATACCCATCAGGTTACACTGACTCCATGCCTGGACTACACACTATACCCATCAGGTTACACTGACTCCATGCTTGGACTACACACTACACCCATCAGGTTACACTGACTCCATGCCTGGACTACACACTATACCCATCAGGTTACACTGACTCCATGCCTGGACTACACACTATAGTCTAGTGTTTAAACCGAACACGGATTCTTCGAACGAATAATCTATCGAATAATTTCGCCCTCCATCGAACGAATAATCTATATTCTATCATATATACGCATGATGATTGATGGCATTTTTCAACACTTTTTCAGCACTTTTAAGTATTTTTTTTAATTTTGCTGATTATCGGATTTTGTTATGTGGAGGTGCAAAACCGGTTAACTTGTACCGCCAAGAGTACATAACCCCCCAGAGTGTGCAACGCCTGATACAGCTCTGCATAGGGTCTTGGTCGAAAGTGGTCAAAGACCGAAAATCACATTCACTGCATCCATGTTTCCCTCGCATGGAAAGAACAGAAGTATTACTAGATACCGATAGGAGATTAAAACTTGGAGGAGAAGAGTTTGAGAAGTAATACTACGAGCAGATCTACGCAGTGCAAATATCAGTAGGGTCAGCACTGAGCATAGATCTTTTTTTTTTTTTTTTTTTTTTTTTTCGATTTCTCATAATTCCTACGACTATTCGATTATTCGTTCACCCCACGAATATTCTAAATTATTCGATTATTCGATTATTCGTTTCAACACTACACTATACCCATCAGGTTACACTGACTCCATGCCTGGACTACACACTACACCCATCAGGTTACACTGACTCCATGCTTGGACTACACACTATACCCATCAGGTTACACTGACTCCATGCCTGGACTACACACTATACCCATCAGGTTACACTGACTCCATGCCTGGACTACACACTACACCCATCAGGTTACACTGACTCCATGCCTGGACTACACACTATACCCATCAGGTTACACTGACTCTATGCTTGGACTACACACTATACCCATCAGGTTACACTGACTCCATGCCTGGACTACACACTATACCCATCAGGTTACACTGACTCCATGCCTGGACTACACACTATACCCATCAGGTTACACTGACTCCATGCTTGGACTACACACTATACCCATCAGGTTACACTGACTCCATGCCTGGACTACACACTATACCCATCAGGTTACACTGACTCCATGCCTGGACTACACACTATACCCATCAGGTTACACTGACTCCATGCTTGGACTACACACTATACCCATCAGGTTACACTGACTCCATGCCTGGACTACACACTATACCCATCAGGTTACACTGACTCCATGCTTGGACTACACACTATACCCATCAGGTTACACTGACTCCATGCTTGGACTACACACTATACCCATCAGGTTACACTGACTCCATGCTTGGACTACACACTATACCCATCAGGTTACACTGACTCCATGCCTGGACTACACACTATACCCATCAGGTTACACTGACTCCATGCCTGGACTACACACTATACCCATCAGGTTACACTGACTCCATGCTTGGACTACACACTATACCCATCAGGTTACACTGACTCCATGCCTGGACTACACACTATACCCATCAGGTTACACTGACTCCATGCTTGGACTACACACTATACCCATCAGGTTACACTGACTCCATGCCTGGACTACACACTATACCCATCAGGTTACACTGACTCCATGCTTGGACTACACACTATACCCATCAGGTTACACTGACTCCATGCCTGGACTACACACTATACCTATCAGGTTACACTGACTCCATGCTTGGACTACACACTATACCCATCAGGTTACACTGACTCCATGCCTGGACTACACACTATACCCATCAGGTTACACTGACTCTATGCTTGGACTACACACTATACCCATCAGGTTACACTGACTCCATGCCTGGACTACACACTATACCCATCAGGTTACACTGACTCTATGCTTGGACTACACACTATACCCATCAGGTTACACTGACTCCATGCCTGGACTACACACTATACCCATCAGGTTACACTGACTCCATGCCTGGACCCAGTAGCACACAGAAAACACAACACAATCAACACAGCCCTGCTATTCACAAACACTGCACGTGTGTATGTGTACATAAAACACGTAGCATGTCACAAGCAGCACATCACACGCAGCACATCACGCGCAGAGCTTCAGGCTCACCGTCCGCGTGCGGTGGGCGGCAACGCCTGTGCTACGCTGTACATCTGATGATGGTGGGGTGTCACATCCAGTAAAGCATCGCACAGTACACCAAGCTGCAGTAGCAACACAGGACAGGACAGCACAGCAGAACATGAACAGTGAAGGTACAGAGGGAGCCGGTGCTCAGTATGCACACTAGTCCTGCTTGTGCTTGAATGTTAGTACAAGTAAGTAAAAGTTAGTAAGTAAACCCAACGTAAGCTGTGAGTTTGCCGTGAGCAAGCCGGGCTCCCGGTTAGTCGATGTTGTTCAAATTTGCAGTGCTGTAGCATCACAAGGGCAAGCTGTGTATCCCAAACTTTTGCTAGTGTGTAATGAATCCGTCCCTATATGTGGGGCCTGTGAAAGCCACACCCATACCCTCGCATTTATGTCCCGAAATAAGAGAAACCCTATTTTTACAAACAGGAGTTCACTTTTCATTTGTTTCTATGAGGCAGGCTTGTATTAAACTATGATGTAAGCACATTTCAATTCTTTTTCTGGTATTCAGGACCACTATACTCATACACCGTGGAGGTAAATCCACTGGAATCAATTACAAGAGACTATCATTTCTTTGCATATTTCTGTAAACAGTGGGTAAACGAGTCCAAGTCATTTTCGGGCCAATTTTGCAAAATTTTAAATTTCAAAGCATTTTGGTACCATGTCGAATCGGGGTTAGGAATACCAGTTTCATCTCCTCACACGGAAGCCTGTACTTTCAACCATTGTATTTTCGTTGATAAATCTACCCTGACATGTTCTGATACTGGTAAGCAAGATATCTGGGAGCTTGCTGTGTCATGGGATGACCCACTGCCCTCCCACGTCCTCAGTCGCTGGCACCCAATAGCTGCCAGCCTTGACGAATCCAGCAAGTTGAAGTAGCAACCACCCGATCTTACGCTACATTGGCGTACCCACATGTCAGAGTCCGTCGCATCAGTTACACGTCTAATGCGATGCATCAGCGATCGCCTATGCTGCCGTTGCATACCTAGAGAGCACAGTTGGTGATCAGAGTAAGTGCCACATCATCTTCAGCAAGACAAAAGGTCTCTCCCGTCAAGGGTCAAACAATCCCACGGTTGGAATTGATGGCGGCGAGCCTAGGATCTCGTCTCATCCTGTATCTGCGCAAGCAACTTGACATCCAGTTCCAAGCTACTCATCTCTACTCCGATTCAACGACCGTTTTCCATTGGCTCAAGTCCACGAAGCTCCCTGTCTTCGAACAGAACCGCGTGAACGCCATCCCAGCCATTCCAGACGTTCTCTACCATTACGTCCCGACAAAGCAGAATCCAGCCGACCTACCATCCCGTGGTTTGAGTGCCGCAGCCTTGTTGAAATGCAGCACCTGGTGGAACGGTCCCAGCCTGCCGATTGAAGATACTACTACAGCAACCGTCACTGTTGCGCCGGCGGAGGGTCCTCCGGAAGTCACCTCAAAGGGGTCAGCCATTTGGTCAGGGTTCACAGACAAATAAAAAACTTGATGCGTTTCCATATGGCTTCTCGTCGTTTGACGTTAGTGCGCGTGTCTGCACTTTGTTTTCGTTTCCTCTGCAGCCAGTTTGTGCGCAACTTTGGACTGTTGATTGGGAGAGCTATTCGACACACAAGCGGATGCGTCGTTTTTACAGGCATGATGTCACGAAGCAATCGGTGAAGGTACGAAGCATTTTATCGTCATCAATGCAAACCTGTCTCTTTCTTAGAGAACGCCTTGCTTGGGCTACTTCGAGGGGCCATAAGCCCTCCAAAGTGCCCAAATACATACCCTAATAATTATAATTATTGATTTTCTCATTCTGGACACCCCTAGCATTGCAAAAAAAGAGGTGTAAGAACGGCAGTGCAGGCCGTGTACAGACCCATTAATCTACGTTCATTCACATGCACATGTTGGTGGGGACGTTTCTTCACGTCCGGTACACAGACCCGCTAGGGCGACCGGAAACATGCAGTCATATTGATTGTCATGACTCAATGATTGGCACGGAGAGAACGTTTGCATAGAATCCACTTGCTGCTCTGCGGCATGGAATGAGCGTGTTCAACACTGTTCATACACTCTGCACTTCATACTAGAAAACTCTGTATCCCTATACATAACACTTCACTCCTAGAAAAAATGCATTTACTTCAAAAGATTACCATGTACCGTATTTCCCCGATTATAGGTCGCACTCGATTGTAAGTTGCACCCCTATTCCCAGGTCCATGTCATTATCGTTTTGATATATTCACTTCAGTAGTAATCATGCTTGATTATAAGTCTATAAGCTTATAAGCACCCCCTTTGTTGGCCCTGAAGTTAAGGGGAAATACGGTAAAGCATTAGTTGCATCACTGACCTGTTCGTTCTTCCACTGGTCATCGGAGAATATCTCCAGCAGCCAGGCCAGACACGGTGTTAGTGATGTATAGCACCTGTTTGACACACACACACACACACACACACACACACACACACACACACACACACACACACACACACACACACACACACACGCGTGCGTGCGCGCACACACACACACACGCAAGAAAGCAAGAGTGTGTAACTCCACAAACTCTGTCCAAATGCCTGGATGTCTGGATTTAAAGATAATAGTGATGTAGTTAATCCACTTCCTGTCGCTGACTTGCATCAACTATGATTATGCTACTGTAAGTTCGCCACGACAGACACCCATGCAAAAAGATGTCACAAGCTGCATACCCTCGTTTTCATGAGCGATTGCTACAATAAAAAGAGCATCAACCACATTGCATAGTCATCACGAACTGAAAGGAACGGGAGTTTATATAAATTTTCTAGAGACTGGGGCAAAATCAAAAAAATAACAAACCGACGAAGATGGGATTCGAACCCACGCGGGCAGAGCCCAATGGATTAGCAGTCCATCGCCTTAACCACTCGGCCACCTCGTCAACCACGGAAAAGCATGTAATTCCGCCAGTTCTTGAACAAAAACTATGCATCAATGCTGTTGCTGTGGAGAGGTTCCGGGGTACGATTTTCTGTGCCAAAATCCGTATGGGCAATACGTTTTTTTTCGCTTCAACCGGACACCAATTCACTTGAACCGGACACTAGGCATCGGCGGATTATGCCGGCAGAAAAATTGGCAGAATTCGGTACTTTTTCTGGTAAGTTTCATGCATGTTTGGTTTGTGGATAAAGAAATGGAGCAGAATTCGAGGAATTGCCCGCCATAAGGTTTGTATGGTTCTGCCAATTTCACTGCTTTTCGAGCAGAATCTGCCACCTTTTTTAGCATAATCTGCCGGTGCCTACCGGACACACACCAATACCAGTCCTGCATGAAGGGTAATTAATGCACTGACTGTGCACACTCAACTCACCAATATAAGTTACTAGAGTTTGATGTACAAGCCAGATATGGGACAATGCCCCCCCCCCCCCCTACCCGAAAGTGGCAGCCATTCCAGTGCCTATATATACTAGCTACCATTGCTAACATACCAGTAGTTCATTTCAGAGAATGGGAGTTGTACTGGTAAGTGCAGACCAGAATCAACCTGTTTCTACTTGAAAATTAAAGCAAGAAAAACAGAGCGTAATCTTTAAATAACTCACGTCATCCAGGAAGCGTCCAAGGAGCAGCGCAGTAACAAATATAGAAGATAATGTGTATCTGAGGAGTAGAAGGATGGCCTGCAAGCACATAACAGAGAGAGCGAGAGAGAGAGAGAGAGAGAGAGAGAGAGAGAGAGAGAGAGAGAGAGAGAGAGAGAGAGAGAGAGAGAGAGAGAGAGAGAGAGACCGAGAGAGAGCGAGAGAGAGCGAGAGAGAGCGAGAGAGAGAGAGAGAGAGAGAGAGAGAGAGAGAGAGAGAGAGAGAGAGAGAGAGAGAGAGAGAGAGAGAGAGAGAGAGAGAGAGAGAGATATGGATGGATGGATACCAGAGAAACAATGCTAAACAACCCATATCCTTGTGGCACACTCGCAGACGGAGAGAGAGAGAGAGAGAGAGAGAGAGAGAGAGAGAGAGAGAGAGAGAGAGAGAGAGAGAGAGAGAGAGAGAGAGAGAGAGAGAGAGAGAGAGAGACGGACGGACATAGACAGACATGTACACACACACATACACAACACCAACACCAACAACACCAACACCAACAACACCAACAACACCAACAACACCAACAACACCAACAACACCAACAACACCAACA
>NC_088643.1:44971943-45024443 GCF_964019385.1 Sycon ciliatum
TATAGAGACATGCATTGGGTTCGTTCTTGGCAAAGACTTTGAAAGAGTACTTGAAGGACTATGACTGTGTCTACGGTATACTGGAACTCCCCTTACCCAGCTGATATGGGACTGGACTCTATCCACAACATTCAAGTTGTGTACACAATACTACACATGAAATTGAAACAAATGTAGGTGAAATCGAATGTTGAGCGGCCGCTGCTGGGAAGATGACTACATCATAGCATAGTAGATAGCGGTAGAGCATCAATGAGGGTCCTTGCCTCCTTGGTTCAAGTCCTGGTGGTGGTCAGTCGATGCCTTTCGGAGTGGAAAAATGGGACGTGATCGCGCGCGATCAAGTAAGTAGTTTGAACTCGCAGCTCCTGCTTGAGTCGAGAGGAGTTGAAGCTTGAGTGATTTGAGGAAGAAGCTCAGCCACTGGTGCACTGGAGGATTGGTTTTGACATCGGCGGTTTTTGGATAGCTTGGCTTTCCTGCCGACGTGTCGTGGAGATGCAGACGCAGCAGAGTAATCCATCATCCACGACGCGACCTGGGATTTTGCGTACTGGTCGATTCAAGAAGCCAAGGAGGGGGACGTTTTGCAAAGTCAAGATGATCGATCTAGGTCCTGAAAAACGGAAAGGGCGGCCCCCACCACCAATGCCACTAGATTCGACTCCCACGAACAGGTCGTTCAGTGCCCCTCTTCACGGTCGACAGATCGTTCATATCAGGTCTCTGGCTGCAGGGTTGTCTGCGTGCCAGAATCCTGGATGTGGCAAACCTCTGGCGCTCATTGATTGCGTTGAAGAGAAGAGGTACGGCCTGGGCAGTGTACTTGTCCTTCTGTGTCAGCAGTGTGGGATGGAGAATTACATTGTACATAGATACTGAGCTCCCAAGCTACAGCCTCACATGTATTTATAGTGCAGTAGTTGGGAAGGAGTTTGCTGCTCATGATGCTGTTACTGAGGTTGCAGCCCTAGCCGAAGTTGTCGAAGCTCGCCCTGATGCCAGTATCATGGAGCACTGCGTTACTTTGGCATCAGCATGTTCAGTGATGGAGTTTGCAAGACATCAGCAAAAGCGGCTGGCCACCCTTCAACCGTTGGTCCAAGCAAAGTGCTTCTCCAAATCAGTTGCAGCACGGGCAGCTGATAGTGTGTTGGACATGAAACACTTTGTCTTGGCCACAAACGAGGTGGCGAGTCAGCCGTTTCCAGACTGATGAGGGAGCAAGTCAGGAGTAAGAAGCGGGTGACAGCTTCAAGCAAGATAATCCTAGCGGTGGTTGAACACCTAGCCAAGAACTAACAGCAACCCACCTGTAAGCAATGCCCTGTGGCACAGTGCTTCACTTGTTTGTGCGCACCATAAAATACCATCGTGCTAGCCAGTGTGGACACATTCTAGCATACATACTTGAAGAACAAGAGGATTAATTGTCTGCTTCGTTCCAACCTGTCAGCTTTCATTGTAGTTTGATATGGGACTGTGGTTTCTAAGCGCTATCACAGCTACGTGTATTTTAACTAAGTACCAACAGGAGAGTAATCATGCAGAAAAAGTACCCATCGATAAAGCATACACCCAGGGGTTTTCGGCAAATTCCCTACCTATATTGTAGTTCAACTATGCCAGGTGACCCCTATTTTCGCCGTAGTAAACCTGCTTCTGTTCGGTTGGAGAAGGTAACGCTTTTCCTCTCTCTTCGGAGAGAGACAGTTTTTATATCAAACTGGCAGACCATCGCTGAGGGATGGACTGCAGCTAGCTCCAGCGCGTCCATGCTCCATTCCAGGCTGGCTTCCACGGATGATTTGACGCGGGTGGACAACACTGATGCGATTTGATGCGGGTGGATGTGAACACTGATGCGGATTTGTCATGGAGAGCCTGGAATCGTTGCTGAAGATTGACTTTCCATCAGAGCCAGTGGAGCAGGCCAAGGAGTCTGGACCACCACCACCCAGCTCCCCCACCATCACCGAATTCCTCGCAGGTCAGCTTGCCATGTCCTCACTGTTTTGTTTCTCTGTTTCTTCTTCGTTCGTGATTTGTCATCTGTGTATGCTGGTTCTTTTTCCAGTTTCTCTTTTGTTCACCTCCCGTTCGCTCCTCGTTCTACCTAAGTGTACCCTTCCCCTAGTCCCCTCCTCTCACGTCCTCCCTTCGACTCTGTCCATGCTCTGTGTTTTCAATTTCATGTAGTCTGTCTGCTGTTCCATTTCTCCTTCGTTGATTTTTTGTTTTTTTGTTTGTTATCGTTTCTGAGCTTCCTTTTTGCTTGTACGAATACTGTTCTTGTTTCGTTTCCCCACGATTTGTTTCTCTCTGTATGTTTTCGTCATGAGGCGTTGGCATAATCAGTTTGGCACATGCGAACCTGGGCAACCTCCATCCAATGGGGGCCCCAGCAACGCGTACGTGCATATAATAATAATAAACCTGATTCAACCCACTTCTACGAAGTATTCACATATGGGGCAAACTAAAAAAGGTGCAAAAAATAAGTTTCATTTTTTGCGTCTTTTTGTTCTTCTCCAGGAAATGACGACCTGGATCCCAATTGTACATGTGCTGGTGTTGATATCATCTTAGGCTGCGTTTACACGACAACGCTGGGGGCGAAAACGCAACGAAATGCCTTTCGGATCCATGGTTCATTTACACGGTACGCGGAGCAAAACATAAAAGTTGTACACCAAAACGGAAGAGAACCAAAACGCTGGCCAAGGTGGAAGAATTTGAGAACGGAAATGTTCTGCCGGATAAATTTGGGTGTGTAAACAGTCGAAACGGTGGCTGGACTCGTTTTCCGTCACGTTTGTTACGTTTTCGGCCGTTCACACGGATCCGACAATCCAAAAATTGTTTTTACAATTTTCGTCATGTGACGTGTGTTGTCGTGTGGCCTGTTTTCAACCATTACTTGAGTGTGATTGGTGCTTCCACGGCAACACTTGGCACATGACGAACTTTGGCGGATCCTTTGCTCTCGTGTAGACGCTTGAAAACGATACAAACCGAGACCACCTTGGATCGGCTTTGATCGTGTAAACGTACGAAAACAAAAAAAGAAATGCGGGACTGAAAACGGAAAACTGGCCGTGCATTGTCATGTAAACGCAGCCTTAGTAAATACCTCGAACAGTCTATCATTTTTATGTCATATTTTCTGTCCTAACTGATGTTATGGACGATTTCTCATCAATTTTAGGATTTTGCGTTATTTCGTGTTATCAAGGAAAATTGTGTTTTGGGAACGACCTATTTGGGCAATTGAAAAACTGACGCTACTGAGCGAAAATATAAGGCTGTACCTATGCAAACCTGATGTCAGATTGGAAATGCAGCATTGGCCTTGTTACCATTTACACGAGGCACAAATCGAAGCATGGCGTTGGATATTTTAAAACACCAGTTCCTACAACACACCTAGCTAGTACCTGTGCATATTGTCAGCTCCTTCTGCCGCCACAACATCACACGTAGCTCCTGCATGGCAGCAAAGATAAAAGAGAAAATACACGTCACATCACCAGACACCGTTATACGGAAAAGAAGTACAAACAGAAACTCAGCTGACAGGCCTCGCAAACATGCACACATAGATAGCTATGGTGCATCCTAGGTATCATTCTAATCAATAGCAACAGCATGATGGTCAAGCAAAATCAATGCTGCCTTGCAAGGTCCCACGTGTACAACTGAGAAGTCTACCTGTGCTCTAGTGGTGTTCATGGGCGCATGTGCGTGTGTGCGTGTGTGTGTGCGTGCGTGCTTTGCTAGGCTTAGGGCTACCTGCCAGGCACAGCAAACAATGCAGATCAAAAAAGGAAAGAGAAATCTTGATCTAGCAGCCCTGAGAGACCGTACCGTATGCTTTCATCATCCACACGACGTCATCCACATGCAGCAGACACACTGATTCCTGAATCACACAGCACAAAACACACAGCACTGTCAAAATCATACAATGAATCGAACATTGTTCAAAAAGTAACGCTGCTGGAAAGGTTCTACGAGAGTACTACTGGAGAGCGCTACAGAATGCAGTGCCCTAGGAGCAGAAATTTCATTAGCCTACTCAAGCTCAACTGATGAGGGGTGGGTTCCCCGAAACACTGTGTATCGAGCAGGGAGTGGTGCTTTCTTGCAGGTTCGCCGAGTGGAAGGTTAGACGGGCTTCTTGTGTGCTCCAGCGCAGTCGTGAGTCAGTCAAGTGACGGCAGTCGGCAGGAAGCGCGAGCCCTGACGTTCGTAGCAGACACTTTCTTCTGGTATTTTTCACATATCCTAATGACTACATTACCATTCTGTGCTCTACACTGTAGTAGCGACTACACACACGCACGCACGCACGCACGCACGCACACGCACACACACACACACACACACACACACACACACACACACACACACACACACAAAAGCAAACAGAACAAAACCCAGCGTGCCAGCATAGCTACATTACATGTACATGTACATGTAATGTACAGAACAAGACACACGCAGCTGACCTTATCGCCCCACTTCTTGATGAGCAAGCAGACTTGCTCGCGTGCCTTGTCCGCCATGCACATGTCAGGATGAACAACCGCTGCGCACGTACAAGACAGCAGCACGGCCACACGCAGACATACACACGCAGACATACACACGCCGATGACTGGTGGTGGTGATCGACCTTTCTATTTCCGCTATCATGTACGTGGTTACGAGTTGTGCAAAGACGTGTTCATGGCAGTTAATGCTGGTGGAAGTCATGTAATGAAGCGCCTTCAAAAAAAGGCAAACAAAGGAGTCGTTCAACTGGCACACGATGGCTTGACTGGGAGAACACCAGAGCACTTGGCCATTTCAGCAGACATAGAGCAGGATGTCGTGCAGTTTATTTAGTCATATGCTAACATGTACGGTCTACCTCAACCTGCAGCGGAGCGAGGTCGTGCTGAGGACCCTCAAGTATACTTACCAGCATCCGAGAACAAGAAGTCTGCATACAACATCTATACCAAGACCGTCACACAGTATTCGCCTGTTCATTACAGGTCATTTTGCCACATTTGGAGGAGACAGGCAGCACACATCAAAGTGATGAAGCCAAGGACAGACGTATGCGCACTGTGTGACAATCTGTGGGACAAAATTCGTGTCGCCCGTACAGAGGAAGAGATGGAATGTAGTGTCCAGGCCCTGCGTTTGCACATATCACTAGCACAAGAGGAGCGGCAGTACTACCGAGATTTAGTGGACGGCGCGCAGGCGTCACTGGATGAAGCTGAGGGCATAGTTCACTATACATTTGAACTGTCTAACTAGCAAGAATGAAGATATACAAAGAACATTACAAACTGTGTACATAAATTCGCTCTATATCGCTCAATTGATATGCCAATATTAAATAGGTGGTTAGGCACATTTTACCACCGCAGATCAACTTGACACTTTGTTTGAGCACATAACCATACCATACCAACATTTTGAGAGAAAAAATTTTTTTCGCCAAAAAGTGCCATAGGGTGGTTTCTGTAGTCCCTGGCTCATATAATCAAGACTACACAAACCAGAGTGTGCAGCTCCGGGAAAATCGTCCCACGGCGAAACTTTTTGTTCAGGTCATAGTGCTCCATCTCACAAGGTTCACATGGTCATTTTACAGTATCAGAGGTATCAATCACCAAGGTAATTTCTATTGCGCATTGCTGCTTGTCGTGAAAAACGCATGTAAATTTCCCGTAATCTTAGAGATACGGTGTTTGAACACTCAACCCACGGCATGACGAGGTTTCTATGATTCATGATGACCTAAAAATACTTCGCTGTGGGATCGGTTTTGTGCAGCATAGATGCGGAGCTGCACACTCTGGTTTATGTACCCTTGCTAGGATGTGATTGGCTCAGCATGAACTGGATGTACATTCGACTGACTCTACTCACCTGTGCGAAAGAGCCAGACGAAGATTTCACGTCCGCATGGCCGTGAGGCATATGCTAACTTGAACATATCAAGCGAAACTAGCTGATCTGATACAGCACCATCTGCACACAGCAGTAGAAAACAAACACCATGGAAGAAAGTATGACCTGTGTGTGTGTAGTGATGCCACAGATAATGGTATGCAAAAATAGTACACACTTGCATGCACGCACACGCACACACACACGCAAGCACGCGCATACACACATGCCCATCGTTGGTTGAAGCGATGATAGCGAAGATAGCGAACAAGCTACATTAAACATAGCAACATGTGATGGGACTATACCATTCATTAATTTTGATCTCCAACACACAGCTGATTGAAGGGGCCTTTTCTGGCCTGTTTTTAATTCTTTAATTTTTCCTCTTCTTGACACACACGCACACACTCATGCAAACACATGCAAAAGACTGACTTGAGAAAAGAACCCAGACTACTGCAAGTCAAATTCCACATCAGTTACACACATACACACACACACACACACACACACACACATACACACACACACACACACACACACATCCAGACAACCAACATACAGTACTGTAAGACATGTATATATAACGAGGAAGTAAATCTAACGTTTTAACGGATGACATTTCTTCGTTAAAATAAGTTCTGTTTAGGCCGTACTGCTTCATATATGTTGTGTGTGGATATGGCAAAATACTGCAAGATCGTTAACATATCTTCTCGTTAACCTATAAATTTTGGACAATCGTTAAATTCGCGACTCGTTATAATAAAATGTAATGTTACAGCAGCAGCAGCAGCAGTAGTAATCAAAAGCACTCACTGTTGTTCAATGCCTGAACAAGCTTTTCAAATTCGTTCGGCTCATAGTCATTGGGATACGACAAGTTGGGAACACCAGCAATCTGCAGAGAGCAGTACACACAGCTGCACAGGTAAGGCTTGTGCAAATCAGACCGTGTACCAAACCAGCAGGTAGCCCTCAAGAGTGCTGCAGTCATAACTCCCAGAGTGCAGAAGCGCACATCGTATTCGCATGGGATTCCGTCGCAGCAAAATCTAAACTTCTCTTGCGAGTACAAAGTAGTGGTTAGTACAAATGCGCTTGGTGAAATACAACCCAAAGTGAAAAACTGGCACCCTGTACCAGTTATGACTACATCATCGTATTCGTACATGTGTACGTACAGCCGCATTCGTGCCACTTCGAGGGCATCAACGCGTCAAGGGCCATGCAAATTGAGGGCGCCAAAATGTGTACACTGGGTCGGTCCTCGTTTAAACACAGGTTCAAGTAAGACAGCTGCCCCAACAGTGCGTGTGCTGTTGTGCTCTCACTCGCCCTAGGTTGTCGGACATAATAAGAACGGTGTGTTTCCGAACTTTCCATATCTCCGGGGTATTTGCCATGATGGCGTGCAGGTCACAACACCGATGCAGAAACATAGCACAGAAAATCACATCACTGAACTAGTCTCTCTGTCTATCCTTGCATGGCAGGTGTTCACCCTCACAGCATTACCACGGGCTGTTTGAATACGCCGCAAGGAGAGAAATACACATGGACTACACTGTACACCTACACCTTACCTTGTGACCTCTCATGAAGATTTCTTCGCACGGCGGGAAATCAGGCACCAGCGCACTCGAGTCCGTGATAAGCTGCATGTAGCCAGAGAGAAGACAAGAGAATTACTAGTAGTAGAGTGGGCGCACTTCAATAGCACGTTAATTGGAAACCACACACGCACGCACACACGCACACACACACACACACACACACACACACACACACACACACACACGCACACACACACACACACTAGCTGAAAAAAGTCAATCAATATTATTTGTAAAAAAATCAGACAAGCCTGGACAACCTGAGACAAAACAACACGAGAATGTGTGTCTGGCAATGAAAACAAGGCAGATATCAGCTGTGCGGTATAATATACTCACATCTTCCACAGCAGTCTTCATCAGGCCAAGCTCATCAGGTACATCAGCATCCATATCTGTGCCATGGACAACATTGAGGCACGGAAGCAAACGCACAAAGCAAGTGGTATTCAAACAGCCATGGTGAGAATACATGTATATGTGCCACACATACAGTATACTGTGTGTAGCAATGCACACAAGACCGCTGGAACAACCCCAATATTATGATTCACAATCAGATCCGCAGATCTGTAACATAACAGGGGGTACACACTCTTGCTAAAACTACCGTATTTCCCCGTAAGTAAGTTAGTATGTACTAACTTTCGAACTTAGCAGCCACATGAGTACTAACTTCCGGTGGTGGTACTATCTTTCGGGGAGTACTTTTTTATCGGGGGTAAATGACACGCAGTGGGAAGCCTGCGCAACTCTAGTGTCCGTGCATATGATGTATGTACTGTACGGTGTCTGTACATGTAGGACGGGTACGAACTTACTATCTTTCGGGGGAACTGTCTTTCGGGGTGATAACATCGGCAGTGGAAAGTGTATTTTTTATAGGGGGGTACTAAGTCATTGGGGAGAACCAACTTACGGGGAAATACGGTAGCATCACAGTGCAGTAAGGCAGTACATGTATCAAGGAGAAGGTCAACCAATACATACCTTCAGCTTTTTCAGACATTGCTAAGAGGCCTCCATGCTCGATTTGCTCCTGCAGCGAATAACACCAGGACATCAGGACACTCGGTAGTTTGCATGTTGGCGAATTCAAGTCAGCCATAATGCATTATCAACTGAAGAGCACTATGCCACTAGTCACTAGACACAGCACACAGCCAAACGTATACATCATGGCAGATACTAGATAGGTAGCTTGTTTGGAGGGTTCTCCACTGACAAGCAAGTGTCCTTGAAGGACATACTCCAGGCAAACTCACAAGGGCCTTCCAAATCCCCTTACCCGCAAGTCCTCATCAATTGCCTTCATCTCTTTCTGTAAACAACAGACCAAAAAGCAACAGTTACTAATACAGACAAGACAGTACAAAATGTGGAACAGAACTCGCCAGGGACTGAACGAATAAACTTTCTCACAGGCACTGCTCAGAGATTTAAAGTGACTTTGGCTGCTGGAAGTATGAACATAACGGCAGAGCAGTGTGAGCTCGCACTTGGGTGGAAAGCGTAGCACCACCGCTGCATGTCACAACCAGCCTCCAAAGACAGTATCATTTAGTGGCACCAGCAACACGAGCAGGCAAAGCTACAAGACAAGCCCAGTCATGCCACCAATCCGGCCGGTGTTAACTGCAACAATATTAGCACCTCTGCAGCAGTGGGGCCAAGATATATCACTACACCTCTGACTCTGCAATAGAGAATTGTGTTGTAAGTCGAAACTCACAGCTACGCATTCAAATTCATATACACGGGAGATGCTAAGTCAACAGTCTGCCAACTGCGCGCCGAAATCACACTAACAATTATTGCAACCAGAGTGCTAGCAATGGAAATGTCGCGCCTGCTGCTGGTTGACGTGTTTCACCTGATGGTGATCGTGTCGGAGTGTTTATGAAGTGCTAAGGTTGATTGAGTGTGTAGTGAACAGAGCAAGCTAGTCAATAAGTTATTAGGATGGGACTCATCATGTCACTCATCACTGCATCAATAGGCTAGAATGGTTGGGCAACGGACATATTCGGTACACAGACCAATTCCATACAGAACCACTGGAACGGGTGGTCTGTGACCCTAGCAGGCAAAGCGTTGTGCTTTGGACATGATGCGTGACACATTAAGCAGGTCTGCACTGACCTTCTTCGAGTGGGTCTTCAGTAAATTGTCCAGGGAGTACTTTGCAGCCACGGCACACGGCTGTCGAGTGATGACGGGCCGCAGTGGAGACGACTTCAATGGACTCTGTACCAACACAGGAACATGAATATATGCAGATCTAGGACATCCTGTGTTATTAACGCAGCATTGTTATACTTCACACGGAGTGCACGGAAAACAAAAACAAACGAAAAAACAAATAAAAGTGGAGGACAATACACCACGTAAGGTGGATTACTATGCTGTTTGTGAGCACTGTACTAAACAACACAGACTGCAACGTGCTGTGTATGTTTGATAAGTGTCCTCGAATGTGCTGTCAAGACTTTTTTGCAACTGACAAAGGGCACACATAACTACAGTCAACCTTGCGAATAACGACCCTCGACCGTGTATGAGAAAAAAGTGTCCTTGTCAGAGCGGTGTGTCGCTATTCATGCGGTTGAAAGCATGCAGTCAGATGGTCACTAGGTCTGAAGATAGTGACATTATTAGCGAGTCGTCGTTATACCCGCTACGTTGACTGTATCAAGTGAGACAAGCGGCACGCCTTACCAGCATTTGCTCAGAAGCCGTCTGACTGCTGGCCGTTGCCTGGGCTCTTGTCTTTATCGGCGAACGCAGTGGTGCTGGTTTGCTGATGCCAAGCACAGATCAACCAAAAACAGAGAAACCATAGTGGACTATATAAGTGCAATGCTCATCCTGTGCACATGCCATAAAAGCAAAGAGCTCTCACGCCAACTATTTTAACAATACGTTTGTCATTCCTTCAATCTGACGAATAATAATAATTTTTCATTGATTGGCGCTTCACCCTTGTGGTCATTTGCAGCTTTGGGAGTGAACAAAGCCGTCATTATAATGTGAACTGATATGTTGTAACTTTGGTGGTGATAATAATTCATTAGAAGATAGCTGCTCCTAACGCTGTAGATCATGCATGCTTGACTGATTCATGACGGCAATCCCACTAAATAATGCGGTACTCCTGCAGCACACATTTCAGTAGCCTACTCAAGCTCAACTGATAAGGGGTGAATTGCCCGGAACACTGTGTGTCGAGCAGGGAGTGGTGCTTTCTTGCAGGCTGGACATTGTGGCCGAGTGGAATGTCCAATGTGCTCCTTGTGTGCTAGTCGTGCGTCAGTCTCAAGTTGCGAAAATGTGATCCATGGCCAGGAAAATTGAACTCTACATTGTAGAACGTAGCATTTTCTACTTGGTGCACAACTCAAAGGCAAGAGGTTTGCCCCCATTGTGTAGTATGAGAGCATTGTGCTGGAGAGGTCTGCAATCCGTGGCTGACCTACGGTCTCGGCTTCATAGGAAGAGCAGACGCTCCAGTGATAGTATTCCAAGTGGTAAAGAACTCCACTGGCATCAAAACAGAGGCCATAGTCACGTAATGGGCAAGGGAGTAGAGTACTTTGAAGTGCATGCAATGAATAGTGTGCAAACATTGTTGCACAGTATTATATTTGTGGGGACTAAAAAGAACACACTGGCATCAAGACTTCAGTAAAGTGATCAGTGAAGACCTTGTAAGAGGGCCTATTCAACTAGGCCCTGCTTTGACAATGCATGAAACCTGCCAACACACTCACAAAATGGCAATGTGTTGGTGTTGTGATATACTATTCTGATGTTCAATGAGAATTGCTTTTTCCTGCAATGAATGAGTCTCCCTGGGTTCTCCACTAGTATTATTCTATAGTATTTATACTCCGTGCGTGAATAAATTCCATGACTAAGTTACGGTAGCCCATTTCGTTACGAAAACCATGCTTATGAGGACAACATCGATTTCTTTCTGCACATATGCACATGTGTGGCCGTACAATGTCATGTAATGCAATTCTCATACAGTACAATCGATGGAATTAAATCTTACGTTGGTGACCAAAGGACGTCGCTCATAGATGGCAACTCATCGTCGCTGTCACTGGACGGTCCCGGTGTGTGTTTCTCACTGTCATCCATGATGACCTCAAATCAATCTTCGCAAAGACAAAGCAAAGTCCTTGTCTCCAGCTTTCAGACCAGAATTCGAAAACAAAACACTACAAAATTGTAGTCTTGCAGCTCGCGGGTACATAATTCATAAAACATGTTGCAAATGAGAAGGGGATTCCCCAAGTTTATTCCACTCCCGCCATTCGAAGAGTGTTCGGTTTCAAGTCACCATGGTACCCAAGCATGGCGTCGGTGGAGAAGAACGAAGTGTCCATTGAAGCTCCTCGTCTCGACGACTTGCTCTCTTTGGATCCCTACCTGAAGGACCACAAGCATGACCTGTGCTTGAGGTAAGCCTCCTGCGATCTTGCAGTCGAAGGCGCATGTCATTTCTTTACATCGAATCTACTATCTGTGTTCGTCTCCTTTAGATACACTCAATTTTCGAAATGGATCAAGAAATTGTCGGACGCTGGTCATGATTTAGAGTCGTTCAGTCGTGGATATGAGGAGCTTGGTCTGATTGACAAGCCAGATGGCTCTCAGGTGTACCAGGAATGGGTTCCAACAGCAAGAGCAGTTAGTCTGGTGGGGGACTTCAGTGAGTATATACCGTATATTCTCTATTATAAGCGCCGTGCTTATATTTTTTCAACACCCCTCTACCCCGTGCTTATATTGGAGACCGCGCTTATATTGGAGACCGTGCTTATATTTTTTCAACCAATACATC
The DNA here is from genome assembly GCF_964019385.1 of Sycon ciliatum. Lineage (NCBI taxonomy): Eukaryota > Metazoa > Porifera > Calcarea > Leucosolenida > Sycettidae > Sycon > Sycon ciliatum. Next base: position 44,984,367 of record NC_088643.1, read on the forward strand.
CATACAGGGCAAGAAGAAATACGTGCTAGATATCATGCATGCCGCATTGATTTCCACCAAGACCGTGCTAATAATAGAGACCGTGGTTATAATGTTTCGAAAGGTGCTCACAGTGTGCTAGTATTAGAGACTGTGCTAGTAATGGAGACCTGTGCTTATAATAGAGAATATACGGTATTTGCCATTTTTGACATTTCCATTGTTTGATTTTGAAAATAATTAAATTCCATTCAAAATTTCAAACGCATGGCATTTTATACCCCGGTATTAGCAATAGGATGTTATAGTTTGTTCGATTTTCTGTTGATTGAAATCGCGTGCAAGTGTGCTGATAGATGTGTGTGTGTGTGTGGCTCTGCTGGATGTGGTCGGCAAGGTGGTCGCTCGCGTTGTCCAAACCCGGCTGCAGACAGTGGCTGAAGAAGTCCTTCCTGATTCCCAGTGTGGATTTCGCCGCGCTAGATCCTGCACTGATATGATCTTCTCTGTACGCCAGATCAGCGAGAAGGTCTTGGAACATCATGACAGAGCCTTCTTACTGTTCATCGACCTGAAGAAGGCATACGACAGCGTCCCCCGTGCCGCGCTTTGGGCTGTTCTCCTCCGTCTCGGTGTACCGGAGAAACTGGTCAGCATTATCAGAGCATTCCATAAGGACATGGAGACGTGTCTACGCATTGATGGTCGGCTGTTGGACCCGCTAGAGGTACAGAATGGCCTGCGCCAGGGCTGCTCCATGGCACCGGTCCTTTTCAACCTGTACATGGCTGCTGTCTTTCATACCTGGAAGCAGCGGATGGAAGGCGTGGATGGCTTCGGTGTCGATAACCGCTACAACATCAATGGTCAGCTAATGCAGAAGCCTCGTCGCACAGCAGTGTCAGACACCGTAACTGAATGCCAGTTTGCGGATGATTCCACACTGTTTGCGACATCTCGATCCGGGCTCGAGCGAGCTGCAGTGACATTCGATGAAGTCGCCTCCGAGTTTGGACTGACAGTTAGTCTCTCCAAGACCAAGTTCATGGTGATCGGCAGAGACATTTCTGATGCGGACCTCGCCCCTGTTTGTGTTGGTTTGAACCAGATCGAGTGCGTAACGGAGTTTCGCTACCTTGGGTCGATCATCGATACGTCTGGCCGGTGTTTGATTGACATCTCCTCCAGAATTGCGGCTGCCTCCCGTGCGTTTGGCTCCCTGCGGAAGCCAGTTTTCAACAACCACCATCTGTCCGCCCGCACCAAGAAGAATATCTTCAATGCGTGCGTTGTCACCATTCTGCTGTACGGAGCTGAGTGCTGGGTACCCCTCCAAGCCGACATCCGGAGGCCCTCCACATTCTACATGCAGTGTCTGCGTACCATTCTTGGCATAACAAGGTTAGACGCCTGGCAAGAGCGGATCAGCAATGATCAGTTGCTGGAAATGTGGGGCGACAAGCGCCCACTTGCTGTCCGGATTCGCCAGCGACGACTTGAGTGGCTGGGTCATGTTGCTCGCATGCCACCAGAGCGCATCCCGAAGATTCTGTTGTTCGGTCTGCTCCCATCCCGCCGTCCACCTGGCGGTCCACGCAAACTCTGGAAGGACTGCATTAGTGCAGACCTGAAGGCCCTGAATGCTGTGGAGGGATGGTACGATCTGGCAGATTCTCGCCCCGACTGGCGCCGCATGTACCGCTGTTTCGAGCCCGAACCGCCCACACCCAATGTCCATTGCCAAGTACTTCGAAGTATGTGATCGGTACTTCTCTCGCCCATCAGGTGAGAAGCGTCACAAATGCTTGGCAGAACGGCAGAAACCAGTGTGCAATCAGGCTGGCGCTTGCCAATGCCGTCTCTGCCAACGTTGGTTCCGCAGCCCCGGTGGATTGGCTACCCATCGGTGCGATTACGGACCTGCTCCCAACATCGAGCACCCCGGCAACCCGGTCACTCCGCAGTGCAGCACCTGCCACCGGAGTTTCAAGTCCAGCAGCAGCTTGGCCAGACACAAGTGCGACCGCACGAAACGTAGGACAGTGTCGGAAAGGGCCGACTTCCCGTTTGAGTGCCCTTGCCAAAGGAAGTTCCGACTACGTCACCATCTAGTGCGCCATCAAAAGTACTGCTCCTCAGCCTCTTCCACCCCTCTCCCCTGACGGGGACCGTGTAACCTATCAAGGCAACGTGTATCAAGGTCAAGGTGTGTGTGTGTGTGGTGTGTGTGTGTGTATCATGCAGGGCCGGCGCCACTGGTACGGCCGGTACGCCCATGGCCGTACCAAAAAAAACAAAAAAAAAGTCGGTCCACGTGGAATGTCCAAAACCGGGGAGAAAAAGTCTCGATGTATGATTTTGTACAGGGAGTCGCCCAGAGTGCAGGATTTGCCGTCTAAATTCCAAAAAATTTCTGGGGGAGGAGCCCCAGACCCCCCTTAAAGATGGCCCTTCGGCCGCACCGCTCCGCGGAAGCAGCCTCCGGCCCTGGTATGTGTGGTGTGTGTGTGTGTGTGTGTGTAAAAATGAAAAAAGGGATTCACTGGCCAGAAAAAAGTCACTTCAATCAGCTGTGTGGTGGATACCAGGCTAAAATTAGTGGTGGTCAATTCATCGGCCTTGCAAGCTGTTGAATGGTGTAATCCCAGCACAAGTTACTATGTCTAACATAGCTGTTCGCTATCATCGCTTCCGCGATGGGCATATCTGAGTGTGTGTGTGCGTGTGTGTGTGTGTGTGCGCGTGTGTGTGTGTGCGCGTGTGTGTGTGTGCGCGCTCGCATGCTATGCATTTGTTAGATAACTGGAATCCCAGCAGTCACGTGTGTCGGCAGAAGGAGTTTGGCAAGTGGGAGATTGTGCTACCACTTCTTGATAATGGACAGCCACAAGTACCTCATGGATCACGCTTCAAGGTACGCTGCTTTTCCTTCGTGCCCAACTTGCCGGCAGGGGAGGGACAATTAGTTTTCTGTTTCAGTAGTACTGTACACTCGCTGTTCTGTGTACTATACTTGTTATACTTTCTGCAGTGAAACGCCGTTGAGAAGAACACTGATAAGACAAACTTTCGCTTTAGAAGAACTAGTTTCCGTAACTCTATTAGCTGGATCACTGTGTATACTATTTCCTGGGTGTAACATATGGATATGAAGAACTCCTGGTATGGCGAACAAATACCATCGGTCCCTTGGTGTTCGTCCTAAAGAGGCTTGACTGTAGGTGTTATTTGCTATGGAGAAGTTCATTATCCACCCGGCACTATGAGGCCATGTCTTCCCGACAGATTGTTGGGCAACTGAGGAGATACCCAATGCTGAATGACAGCCCTAAAACAACTGCAGAGTGCGCGAGAGCCAGTTACACTTATTTTTCCGCGTTCATGCAATATGTGTGTTTGTTGTCGATTTTGTTTTTGTTCGGTCTGTAGGTATGTATAACAACAGAGACTGGTGACACGATTTTCCGTCTGTCACCTTGGTGCAAGTATGCAACCTTCAACAAGGAAGCTTGCATGTACGAGGCTGTTCATTATCGCCCCAGCGAGCCGTACACGTTTGTCCATGACCACCCGTGCAAGCAGGGTCCGGCTCCAGCGGCTCTTCGCATCTACGAAGCTCACGTTGGAATTGCGTCACCTGACGGCCACGTCTCGACCTACGCCTACTTTGCTGACAACGTGGTGCCGCGCATCGCTAAGCTTGGCTACAATGCCATTCAATTGATGGCCATCATGGAGCATGCGTACTATGGATCGTTTGGCTATCAGATAACAAGCTTTTTTGCTGCGTCAAGGTGTGTACCTTTCTGTATGGCTACTACTTGAATGACTTGATTGCATATCCTGAATCCGGGTAATGTACTCGCATTGTGTGTGGGTGGGTAGGTGTGTGAGTGTGTGTCTGTGTGTGAGTGTGTGTCTGTGTGAGTGTGTGTCTGTGTGGCTGTGTGTCTGTGTGTGTGGGTGTGAGTGTGGGTGTGAGTGAGTGGGTGCAGGCAGGCAGTTCTGAGTTGTACACTCTTGGGAGTTATGTTCTCGTGGTCTTCTCTATCTACCTACCTACCTATGATTGTATTTGCATCGCCTTGGATATTGGCCTTTTGAGATTGAAGAATGGCTCATGTACCCAACAGCTGGTTTGTGGCTGCTCTCTCGGTGGCTGTCTCTTCAGATGTGCGTATGTGTTTGCTGTCGTCTCTCGTATATTGTCCTCGCCTGCAGTCGATACGGAACACCTAGCGAACTGCAGCGTCTGGTGGATGTGGCCCATGGTCATGGGTTGGTAGTATTGCTGGACATTGTGCACAGCCACGCCAGCAAGAATGTCCAGGATGGGCTGAATCAGTTTGATGGCACCAATACCTGTTACTTCCATGATGGCGCTCGCGGTGAGCATAGTCTATGGGACAGTCGACTCTTCAACTACCAGCAGTAAGCTGTGGATTTGGTTTGCACTCATCTGTCCTATCTATTGTTAACATTATGCTTCCTCCGTGTTCATAAGGAACCGAGTTCTGCAGTCCTGGCCAATGAAACCTGAACTCATGAATGTGTTGCGCCCTCCACCAGAGTACAGCGCAGTGTTAGCAGGTCTGAGGCTGGCCACACCCGCTGCTATTTGCCGCGCATGTTAAGATGTCCTTGAATAGTACTGTAGTGTCATTCATATTACATTGCCTTGCGTATCAATGCTTGACTGACCGGATATCCCACTCTGTACCGGATCTGAGCATGTTTTCTAGCGGCTTATACTCTTTCGGAAATACCCTTCACACAATACCCTTCACAGTTGTGCTATCTTACGGTACAATCCCATTTTGCATGTTTTGACAAATGCAGGTGGGAAGTGCTGAGATTCCTCCTGTCCAACTTGCGCTATTACATGGAGGTGTTTCGCTTCGATGGCTTCCGCTTTGATGGCGTGACCAGTATGCTCTATCACCACCATGGCATCGGTACTGGTTTCTCTGGTGGCTACCACGAGTACTTCAACATGAGTGTGGACACGGACGCTCTCGTCTATCTTATGCTCGCCAATGAGATGCTGCACACTCTCTACCCTGGTGTCGTTACTGTGGCGGAGGTAAGAGTGTTGTCTGCTGCAGCCAGTAGTATTGGATTTCCTGGTATCTCCCTGGCTCTCTCTCTCTCTCTCTCTCTCTCTCTCTCTCTCTCTCTCTCTCTCTCTCTCTCTCTCTCTCAACTGGTTGTACCAGAGAATTTTTGTGAAATGAAATGTGAAGTAAAGTGTGTGCAGCATACAGGCTATTCGGAGAGAGACAGAGACAGAGAGAGACGAAGCTTAGATTGGTGGTCATGGAAATTTGCTCTGCACAAGTCACTGGAGAGGGCCCTGAGTATTGAATCATCATGGTAAGATTCCTTGCTTTCTAATGTATGCACGGTGCACAGTGCAACCTTGAACTACAGAATAGAGCGTGTTGACATTGCTATTTCACACACGTGACTGCGAGGACAGCACTATGCAGAACAATAGTCAATAGAGGTAGTTTAGTTCAGGGTTGTATTCTGTTTAAACCAAATCTGAAATGGACGCGATCTAATTGGAATATTATAGCTGGGAAATAACAATCCCTTTGGATGTCCATTTTCTTAATGGTTCTTGTTTCAACACTGCTCTCTCCTGTTGTTGTTGTTGTTGTTGTTGTTGTTGTTGTACCTGATCTCTGTAGGATGTATCTGGCATGCCGGCAACGTGTCGACCAGTTGCTGAAGCAGGTCTTGGCTTTGATTATCGCCTCGCCATGGCTATTCCAGACAAGTGGATCAAGGTAGGAAGTGGCACAGGGGAACAGTCCGCACACATGTGCACGACTAGTGTGTGTGTGTGTGTGTGTGTGTGTGTGTGCGTGCGTGCGTGTGTGCGCGTGCGTGCGTTCATGCAGAGCCACGGGATCTTCTTGACCGGCATTGGTGCACACTAATGACCATTTCCGTTACTTTCAATCATTTTGAAGCTGCAGCCAGTTGATTCTGGACTGTCTATCTCGATACCAGCGTGACGTTTTCTTGTGTTTCAAACCTTTGGATAACAGAAATCATGTAACATTGTTGTTGCTGATACATGGGACGTAGTTGCTGTTTGTTATTGCACTGGCTGCCTGCAGTACCTGAAAGAAGAGAGAGACGAGGACTGGAGCATGGGCAACATTGTCTTCACGCTGACCAACCGCCGGCACGGTGAGAAAGTGATAGCGTACGCCGAGAGCCACGATCAGGCACTAGTTGGTGACAAAACGTTGGCGTTCTGGTTGATGGACGCCGAAATGTACAGCAACATGTCCACGCTGTCAACATTGACTCCCAGCATTGAGCGAGGCATGGCACTCCACAAGATGATACGCCTGATCACCATGGGTCTGGGTGGTGAGGGCTACCTGACGTTCATCGGCAACGAGTTTGGGCATCCGGAGTGGCTGGATTTCCCCCGTCTCGGTAACAATGAAGTAAGCTCTTGTGTTGATTGACAGTGATGAGGTGTTGAATAGGTGCGGCTACTGTGCAGATTAATATTGGTATCGAATTCGACTGCGATGAGCTGTGTAACATCGTTATACGGTGCTTGTGTGTGTGTACGTGTGTGTACATGTTTGTGTGCGTGTGTGCACATGTTTGTGTACGTGTGTGTACTTTTTTCTGGCACAAGTTGCTGTGGCTTCTGCTGTAGCATCGCTATCATCGCCTCCGGCGATGCACGTCGAAAGGTCAAAAGTGTTTACTTGTGTGAACTTGTGTGTACTTGTGCAGAGCTATCACTACGCGCGTCGCCAGTGGAACTTGGCGGATGATGAATTGCTGCGCTACAAGTATCTGAATGCATTTGACAGGGCCATGCAGCATTTGGATAAGCAGCATGATTTCCTCTCAGCTCCACAAGCATACGTCAGCCGCAAGCATGAGGATGACAAGATTGTTGTCTTTGAGCGACATGGACTGCTCTTCATTTTCAATTTCCATTCGCACAAGAGCTTCCCCGACTATTCAGTCGGTGTCGATGCTGCTGGAAAGTATCCTTTGCAATACCGTGTACTTATTGTGTGTGTTTTCATGTGTGTCTTGCCACCGTCTTCATGTCTGTCTTGCCACTGTCTTCATGTATGTGTGTGTGTGTATGTGTGTGCCAGCTAGTTCGGTTGGTGGGTACACTTATGCCAGATATTGTTGGGTCTGTTGCCAACACTGATCAGGCTCGGCTGCTTGAGGTGTATTGTGGCACCTGCCACCTTTGTCAGTAAGCGAGATAAAAGTAAAAAGCAAGTACAAGTACACGTGTGCCTGTGTGCGTGCGTGCGTGTCTGAATGTGTGTGCGTTGCAGCTGCTTCAATGGTATACCGGTATAGTATTAGCTATGAAAAGTACGAATGCTGCAGACATCACCACGCAACATGACAATTTGTTAGGGGTTTGAAACTGTGTATTTTCGGAATCGATTTTCAAGCTCCGATCATCAGTGGAAACACGGAACTAAAGTGATCAAGTGAAAAAGAAAAAAAGGGGGTATATGTTGTGTGTTCCTTGACAGCTCTCTGTGTTACCAGATATACGATTGCCTTGTGCAGTGATGCAGAGGAGTTTGGTGGTCACAACCGCGTTCAGCTAGGTACGGAGTTTTTCACCGCTCCTGAGCCGTACGACAACCGAGCCAACCGTGTGCAGGTAGGCACAGCACTTTCAGAGACTGATTTGTGTGTGTGGATGGGTTGGGGGGGGGGGGGGGTACTTGAAGTGGGCTCAGTCACGATGTGCTTTAATGAGTTTAGGCAGGGGCGTCAAGAATGACATCAACTTGGGAATGCACTGACTAGTCCGTATGTCACTGAGTATCACATGGTACACACACGTAAAGTTCACGCAGAATAAGTATGACCAAGGCTGCGTTCGTTTTTAGCTACCTGGTAGAGTAGAGTAGAGTCACTCTACCGATAGAGTTAGATGGTAGAGGCAAGTGTACGAACGCTGTTCTACCGGATTTAGTAGTTTACACGATGTTTACGTGAAATGTTCCTTTTTTGGATGGAGTTGTGTACAAATCCTTGATCTTGCTGGAAATCCCGTAGCTCTACCAACTTCTACCGGATTCTACCAACTTTTCCTAGTAGAGCCGGAAGAGGAAAGTAGAATCTACCCTTTTGAGTAGAATTTTTTTTCAGAAACGAACACCTCTCCCGAAAGAAGTAGTTTCTACCCAAACATGTGGATCAAAAACGAACGCCCCTAAATCTCCCTACTTTGAAATGGTCGAATATTCAGATTACACCATATTCGAAGTACATGGAGTGGGATGCAACTGTACATGTGTTTGTATCGTGCAATTTTTTCACTGTTGTCTCTTTGTGTGTGCACGTGTGCGTGTTCTCTCTCTCTCTCTCTCTCTCTCTCTCTCTCTCTCTCTCTCTCTCTCCATTCTCACCTCTCAGGTTTATATTCCAAATCGCGTTGCACTGGTACTATCCCGTCAGACATGATGAAACAGCATGCAGCAGACTGAAGAGCTAGACATTATTTTGTGTTTTACTCTGGCATATGTAACTTATTCATTCTACTACAGTTGTAGCACTTGCGTTTTGCGTAACCCGTGGAGTTTTATTTGCTATTTCGATACCGCCACAATTTATTTCTGTTTTTACGTACCTGCTGGAAATGCTCTGTTTTAAATTTTTATATCTCTTTATGTGGAGTAGTGAGCCATATTAGATACTAGGATGCTGTATGTTATTTTATCACTATGGACTAGATTAGATCTAGCACTGGGGCTGTTTTTTTTGCCATTGGTCCGAGCATGCTGGCTCTTCTTATGTTATACATGTTACTGACACGTTTTGCCGCTGTGCCGATTTAGTCCTTCACTGTATCTAGACAGTTGCCGGGTTGTGCCTTTTCTTGCCGCTTTTACACTCCGTCCCAAGTGATGCGCACGTATCCGCTCTATTTTTCATCGTTTTCACTCTCGACTCACTCACGTGTATGATCACTATGCTGCTCAAGTATGCATTGGATGAACTAAAATTAATTACCATGCCATCTTCAAGTGAAAATGCAGTATTTGTCATTGTGACTGCGGGTTAGCAATGAAAGTAGCAGCATTGATATAAGCATGGTGAAGAAAATGTGAACAATGTGCATGTGTGTGCAGTCATGTACAATATTGTACATGCGGAGTGTTCCCGGACACACCCGGAAGTAATTTAGTCAATTCTTACGCCGTTAGTTACGGTAGCATTGTGCGTAGAGGCCCACATCATAGCTATTGCCGGGCCTGCAAAATGCCTACAAACTTCAACGGCGGGTGCTGCTCCATCCACCATAATGGTTGCACCCCCTGCCATGCCATGAGTACAGTACTGAGGTTGGCGTTCACATGGAAATTCCACAGCAACCTACTGGTAATAACTTAGTAATAGTATCCATGGCATCTGGTTCCACTAAGCATCAGCACAGTCAAAGTTTAACTCCGTGGCTTGCATTGTCAACTGCACATCTACCATCAAAAACACCTCAATAATAATTATGTTGCTGTCGTGCGCTTGGATTGACCGGCGGTGTACTGCACTCGGAGATACCATCTACCAGCGAACAAACCCGTCGGGGATAGGATGCTGCACCGCCATGATCCCGTTTTCACGGACACCAGCTCTCTCTCTCTCTTTTCGTTTCTACACTGTCAGGTGAACCTGTTGTTCAGTGACAAGTAGTGGACAAAGATCATCAGCTATTACTACTACCAGTAGTAGTCGATTTTGCAGCGCCATGATTCCTTCAAGTCCCGACTAACGGTATGTTCCCCTACAGCTTCAGCCGTTCGGGATTCTGGTGACCACATCAGATCTTGTAACAATCTTGCCTTTGTCCGAAAGAGGACGTCACTCAGTATACAGACTGACATACTATGTTCGCGTTAGCAACTTCTTCACCAAAACATATCCGGAACGAGTTCGACTCTTGCTTCCGATCCTTTCCTCCAGTCGCTGTCTGGGTCAAGTCAGAGTAGCGAACAACAAAACACACTGACAGTCACACAGCCTGATGCCAGCTGCAGCATCGGTCGCCACATCACGCGATTACCTGTCAATCCCAATGGTTTGCTTGTTGCACCCTCGGATTCGAAGTCTGCCATTCTCGACAGCAGCCAACAAGTAATCATGGCTATACAATGTCATGAGAGAAAGTAAGGAGAAAGCGACTTGCAATGACGGCAATCGATCGCAACGGTGCTACTACATTTTATAGTGCCTATGTACAGACCGTGACGTGCAGTCATCAATCTCGAAAAGCAGAACAACGTTGCAGGAAAGAGAAATACACTTCGCAGTCTGGTATACCATTATCTAACGTTGGAACTGGAGGGACGACGAAGAACTCGGCAATAATTTACTCAGATTTGGCTGCTTGCTCAGCTGGTGGTTGGTTACCTTTCTCCCATGCACCGGATGGTGGCTCGCAAGGCATCACCGTAGTTTGCTGCTAAAAGCAAATCCTTCTCATTGCCGGACACGATCACGTCGCCGGTATTCCTCGCGATTTCTCTGGGAGGGCAGGAACGCCTACGATCTCAAAATGAGTCCGAACATGCTGGCTATGGCCGCGTTGCTCACTAGCACGACTGTTGCTCTTGCGTCCCATCAAGGCGCAGGACAGCTAAACATTGAGGAGTTTCCGATGGTCGATGTGCAGTTGACGATGGGATCCGCTTTCATGCAAGCCACAGAGCTAAACTTGGAGTATTTGCTGATGCTTGAACCAGATAGGTTGCTGTACAGTTTTCGTGTGACTGCAAACCTTAGCACTCAAGGAGCTCAGCCTTATGGTGGATGGGAGGCACCGGACGTTGAGCTTCGAGGTCATTTTGTTGGTCATTACCTGAGCGCAACAGCAATGATGCGGGCTTCCACACAAAATGCAACGGTAAGAGACCGACCTGGCTGCAACTAGTGCTGTAACTGTTGTAGCCTAGTGTATGCTTGTGTGTGTGGGGGGGGGGGACCCTTGCATGCGCACACACGTCTGTGTGCATGTGTGTGTGCATGTGTGTGTGCATGTGTGTGTGCACGCGTGTGTGTGTGTGTGTGTGTGTGTGTGTGTGTGTGTGTGTGTGTGTGTGTATGTGTGTGTGTGTGTGTGAACAGGGATGCGAAGAGGTGTGTCTGCCTCACCAAGAATATGTACATGACGCAACGATCTGCAATGAACAAAAATAATGACAATCATTATATTTGTTCTCTGCAGATATCGTTGTGGCACATCAAAGCCAGCCCATGCATTGCCTGCCTCTCACATCCATTTGCTGCACATAATGCAAGCGCATGGCTGCCGTACCACTCGACATTGACATGGATACCTCAATCCAGATCCTGGCCCATCTCCCCCCCCCCCCCCCCCACCAGGCCATCCTCATTGGCACAAAGCATTCTTTCCAAGAGGACTACCTTGGCCCAGACAGGGATGACTGAATTACAAAACTGCGCTCACTCTTTTTCCTTTCCGTTGTGACATTTCTGCAGATCAAGAAGAACATGGACTATGTAGTTTCTGAGCTGAAGAAATGCCAAGATGCCATGAAGACAGGCTACCTTTCAGCTTTCCCCACGTCCTGGTTTGACCGACTAGAGAACCTGAAAGGTGTGTGGGCTCCATACTACACTATTCACAAGATCATGGCCGGGCTATTCGATCAGCATCGCCTCGCTAGCAATCCTGATTCGCTGAACATGGCCGTGGCTATTGCCAAGTACTTCTATGCACGTGCCACACGCGTCATTGCACAGAACACATCAGCACTGTGGGAGCAGATCATCAACGACGAGTTCGGAGGCATGAATGAAGTTCTCTACAACCTATACAAGGAAACTGGAGAGGCTGATCTGGCGGACTTTGCGCATCTCTTTGACAAGCCGGTTCTGATGGGGCCATTGGCTGTCAATGCGGACCTGCTCACCGGACTTCATGCAAACACTCACATCCCGGAAGTCATCGGAGCTGCGAGGAGGTAGGCACCATTCGGCCCAACATCATGCCTCATTCATATCCGAAGTTCACCGTCTGACAGTGAAGCATTGACAATTGACATTTATCTCCAAATCAGGAGCTGGGTCTGGTGGGAGCAACACATGTCCCAGGCGTCCATGGTAATAACCCCTAATGCAATGGTGTCATGCATGTGTGTGTGTGTGTGTGTGTGTGTGTGTGTGTGTGTATGTGTGTTTGTGAGTGTGTGTGTGTGTGTGTGTGTGTGTGTGTGTGTGTGTGTGTGTGCATGTGTGTGCATGTGTTTGCATGTGTGTGTGTGTGTGTGTGTGTGTGTGTGTGTGTGTGTGTTTGTGCACTTTTTTTGAAAGATTTGAAGTTCTGCAAGATCCCACATACTCGGACATTGTGACGTATTTCCTACACCTGATCAACGCTACTCGCAGCTATGCGACAGGAGGAAGCAATAGTGGAGAGCACTGGGGGAAACCCCATCGCCTTGGGGACACACTCGGGGTACGTACATGTACTAGTATCTGGTATGCATGGTGCTGCAGTGTGTGGGTGTCTTCCACCCATCACACCAAAGCACCAATGGTGAGTTGCATAGGGGTTATATCAGTGATTTGCTTTACCAGGGCATCAGCGATCTCTACAGGGGGGTTCCAGTATGGTCGAAACTGAATAGCTGATACATGTACATGGACACACATGATTATGGTTACCATGCAGTAGTACATTTACGAAATTCAGGCGGTCCCGCGGAACCCCTGAATCCGCCACTGAGCTTCATGCAGGAAGAGTATACATCAGGAGACCGTATGAGTAGCATAGTTTGGTGGTTCCACCTGCGTGACACTACATGTACATGTATTCGGTAAGTACATGTATACTTCGTTATTGAAGTGTGGAAAGTGCAGACTGTGTTCAAGTCTCCGACTGTACACACATTACATTGCACACTCCCACCAATAGGCTACTATATACTTTTGTATATAGCAGACTCAGCGGAGGACGTTCAGGTTGGTTGTAATTCTGAGTTTCATGCCGCTAGGCAATCATCTGACAACTGATACTCGGGTCTACCCAACAGTATGCTTATAAACACATAGGGCCACAAGCATGACAAATTTAGCGCTAAATCTTACTTTTCTATACGTATACTATAGTGTAAGTCGCGCACTCGTGATAAGCCGCGCATTTTTGTCTTCAAGACAGGGTGCGTGACTGATCGCGAGTAGACTGTATGCTTTTTTCTTCTTTGCTTGCCCCGTGTGTGCACAGCCAGCAACCGAGGAGACGTGCACAACATACAACATCTTGAAAGTGGCACGGCATCTATTCAAGTGGACCGGCAGTGCCGCGCTGGCCGACTTCTATGAACGTGCGCTGCTCAATGGTATCATGGGAGTACAGCGGCCAGGAAACCCCGGCGTGTCTCTCTACATGCTGCCACTTGGCGCAGGCAATAGCAAGCCTGCTGCTGCTCACGGCTGGGGAACGCCGTTCGACAGTTTCTGGTGCTGCTATGGCACTGCGGTGGAGAGCTTCTCCAAGCTGACCGATTCCATCTTCTTTAAGACGAACAACACACTGTATGTCAATCAGTATGTCAACTCCATGTTGCACTGGGACCCGTCTCAGGCAATCTATGCTGAACTCAAGTCAAACTTTCCTGTCCCTGAGTGGTCTGGCCGTTCTAAAGTTATGCCTCCGCCCGAAGCTACTCTGCAACTTGTCAGCCCAACTGGACTAATGATCCATTTCAATGCCACCATTATGCTGAGAATCCCAATGTGGACAAGTCAAGTTAGTATCAAAGTGAACAACCAGCCATTCGCTGGGCAAGCTATGCCTGGCAGCTATGCAAACTTGACTCAGCTCTGGATAGTGGGCACCATGATCTCCATCTCATTCACCCCTAAACTTCACACGGAGGGGATTCTCGACGATCGTCCCATGTACAGGTCATTGACGGCCATCTTCTATGGACCTCTTCTTCTGGTTGGCATGACAACGGGCGACCGGTCACTGACTCTTGAGGGTGATCATGGTGATGTTAGCAAATGGATCTCACCAGCACCGTACTCGGACAATCTCCACTCATTCCAGCTATCTGGCAGCAGCCCATCTCGTATGTACTTCCATCATTCAGGATTCGAACTCTGGTATACAACCATGCCCGCAGATCCGACACAGGGAACATTCCAGCCAGACTCGACTTTCCGCGTCATTTCTACCAATGCAGCAACTGGGGATTCAATGGCTGTGGTGGTGGTAGAATCTTTTAACTATCCCGGGTACTTCGTCAGCAGTGCAGGTTTGAATCAACAGCTTGCTCTGCTGCAAGATGATGGCAGCAGTGCGTTCCAGGAGAAGTGCCGCTTTAGCGTTGTGTCCTCTTCCGCCTCCAACAGTACGGTGATGCTGAAGCAAGGTGACGATTACGTCTCTACATACAAAACAAAGAACTCTGCAGTTACTCTTCAAGAAATCCCCGCTGATGCTGGTGAGCACAGTGCATTCATCACCAGCAGCACATTCATAATGGCTGACGCCAATACGCTGTATAAGAGCTACAGCTTCATTGCTACAGGCAAGAATCGAAAGTACTTGTTGGTACCATTGAATGCTGTTGTGGACGAAGAGTACACCGCCTACTTCAACGTCACCACTGCTGCTTGACCAAGGTCAGCTTCTTCGTGATAACATCACGATCTGTAGGAACTTGTTACCACTAACCTACTTCAAGTACATTCCAACCGGTTTCCGAGTCACTGTTGCTAGTAGTAAGCATCATACTGAGTACAAACTGGATTGTGCATACAATTGCAATCTATTTGTATAGGAAATGCTTTCTTACCTGAATCACTTTGGCGGCTTACTTGAGCAATATCTATCAGAATACCCTATTCAGTTGAGAACACGCAGTAAGCGCCTGCAAGCCCCACGGACCATAATTAACCCACTTGGTTGACCATTGTACCCCTCCTTCTCCCCCTCCTTTTCATGGTTTCTCTGACTAATAGTCTCAAATCTTTATTCTCACGATGCCGGTTTGATTTAGTCATGGTTAAACGGCTATACGGTGCTGCTCAATGAGCCGCTCGGAGATCCTATCTCCGTGAATACACACCCGGCGCTGTGCAGCCTTTACTGAGCGGATCTGTGAACACTGGGATATGCGTGTGAAACGATGCGAGGCACAAACTCAGATTTCATTTCATTTCAGAACTATAGTTACATGACTGTATATGTGCCTCCTGAGGGGCCATGACTAGGCTCATTGTAGAGTCTACCGCCCCACCATGCATGCACCCTTCGAACCGGCTTACCCACGGTGACCCACATGACACGCAGCCTTTGGAAGGCTTGACTCGCAGTACAGGCAGCAGTGCCTGGTGCAGTCCAGTTTCACGGCACCCTAGGCTATGGGGGGGGGGGGGGGGGGTATGGCTATCATGATGACCCTTATTGTTAATTGAAATTTGTTATGCATGGAGCCTGGCAACTCATACACACTCGGCACTTTAAATGATTTGATGAAATACAGTATAACACTGACGGGAAAGGGCACAGGCCCGGATACGTGCAAGGGATAACAATCAACCTTGCACACGGATTGAGCATGTGCTCTAGATAAATGTAAAACAATAAAACTGAATAATTATGCGCCACATACATGTATGCACATGCCGGGCTATGATGCTGGATAATGCCTGGATATACGAGTACTCGTATTATTGCCGGCTAGCTGCCTAAGTTCACTGCGTGACTTGCCATTGTAATGAGTACGATGCCACTGAGTTGCATAATAGAGCCTGGCAACTCACTGTAGTGCCCAGGGTGCACTCCAGTGCAAAGCTTTCCAGCCCCGTGGACCAGATGGCTTCCATGGCCCTCGCCGAGCCCACACTTATGGGGGGGGGGGGGGTCGGGTCAGTCTGATGGCCGGATCCACTCAGTCTGGGCATCCCCCCCCCCCACGGGCCCCTAGATAGCATAATGTTACTTTTTCTCTCTACTCTTGTGTTTGCACCTTGCAGCCAATGAAACCGTTTACAGACAGTGGTTTACAGTACTCCAGTCTCCAGGCATGCAGGCCCGGTACGGCTAATGACTGTAGACTGCATACGGAGAAGTCGTGTGCTACTGAGCCACGACCAAGACCCACAGAGCTATGTACGTCATCATGGTAGATCTACATGCTGCATGTAGGTCCGAGTACACCATACCAGTCTACTACGTACACGGTACATGTACGTGGCCTCACAAGTCACATGGATACCGAGAGTACATAGAGTTATGTACGTATATGTTTATATCGCACATGGTTGCGAGGGTGGCATATTATCATGATTATTGCCCCTCGAGAACCTCGAGGGGCAATAATATGCCATAAGGCCCGCAGCAACCATGCGATAACAAATTTATCACATGGCCCACAGAGCAGACCATTGCATTAGGCTGCTGTTGAAACTACTAGCCCACTCACACTGGTCCCTGTTTCCGATCCACTCTACTACATTCCATGATCACCATGTGGAACTCCCTGCCTAGCGAGATTAGGATATCTGAAACCCGTGGTGTATTTAGCCGGCACGTTAAGTCCCATTTCCACAGGTATAGATTCCATCCTCGAGGTTTTCTCACTTCCCGATTACCCCCCTTCTTTACCAGTACCCTTTTCGCTTGCTTCTACTCAGACTTCTTTTTTAACCTCTTCACATTAATCTTTTTTTATCTTACTATTTTCTTCCTTTTAAGAATTGCACCCTATTGTACACGCATTGTACACGTATATTTATTCTCGGAGACCCCCTTGATTTAGGGCATGTTCGATTGGTTAGGATCGGGATCGGGATCCAGATCTCAGATCCGTCGGATCCTTCAGAGTCAACTGGACACTTTTTTGAGCCTTGACTGTTGCCATGTGGACGAAGTAATAAAAAGTCGTACTCACAGCGCCAGTTGTACAAAAAGTCAGCAAGCTCTATCTCGATCCACGTGTGCGTACCACAATGTGTACAAAAACGAGTTTTACCCGCCATATACGCACAAAGGTCACATTTGGATCCGTTGGATCCGGTCAACCCTGCTCCCCGAGGTGGGTTGACCGGATCCAAATCCGAAGGATCCGGATCCGGATTCGACCAATCGAAAGGGTGCGAATCCAG
The DNA here is from genome assembly GCF_964019385.1 of Sycon ciliatum. Classification (NCBI taxonomy): domain Eukaryota; kingdom Metazoa; phylum Porifera; class Calcarea; order Leucosolenida; family Sycettidae; genus Sycon; species Sycon ciliatum. The sequence continues at coordinate 45,001,506 of NC_088643.1, forward strand.
TGGATCTGGTGGATCGGGATCCCGATCCTACCAAACGAACATGCCCTTAGGCTTCGGCCTTTGGGGAATCCCTCAAATAATAATAATAATAATAATAAAATGTTCACAAACATTATGACCACAATGTATAATTATTAGGGCTGAAACGATTATACCAATTACTCGGTAAGCGATCGATAATTCCTGATCAATCAAGTAATCGTTACGTTAAAGATTACTCGTTAGGGATTTTGAGTCCAAAAAGTACTGAAAGCCCTTGTTTTTGTGAAGTTTGAATCAGTTTCCACTGTGAGTATGCAGTTGCCAGGGGCATGGTGCATATTCTGAGGTTAAATTGACTTTATAACTGCTATGGTTCTGACCTACCCTGTCACTAATGCAAAATTTTGGTATTATGAAGGCCTAGCTTTTGGAAACAGAGTATTTTTGCACAAAATTCTGACACTGTTTGCTAACGATTATAATCGATTAATCGATCGTTAAGCTAAAGGGTAATCGATAGGTGAAAATCCACGACCGTTTCAGCCCTAATAATTATTGATGTGCTATCATTATCAAAACAGGAAAAATGAAGATATTTCTCCTACACCCTAACAAAAAGACTGCTACAGGCCATCAGAGAGTATACAGTACTGAAAGACGGAGACAGAAAAAAGTGCCGGCACCACATCGTCATAGCAATAGACATGGCAACCACAATAAAATACAGCAGAATCATTTCAGTTGAAAAATTAAGAGTGCTACCACAAAGAGTTCCTTCATGTTTACATGTGTATCAGGAAGTTGTCAAATACAGTACTGCAACAAGTGCAAGTATTTGACGACTCCCTGGTGAGTAATTCTGAGGACAATTTTTCTTCTTTTTTTCAGCTCCAGATAGCTGTATTTTTCTTTGCAAAACATTCCGGAATTGTTGTGTTTGTTGTTCAAGCAAAGGTGAAGGCAGAGGACAGATGAGCCTGGTAAGAGTTTTGCGTGGCACATGAAGACCACACACAGGCAGTGACTTTGCGAGGATCTGAAAACGCACGACGCTGAGTTGAATTTGTGTTATTTCAAATACAGTCGACCTACCCTTATAACGATAACCTCTATAACGATATTACCCTTATAACGATATTTTTCTGGCAAACCAAATCACTCCATTGACTTGTGTATACAATGCCTTACCTCTATAACAATATTGCTATAACGATATTACCCCTATAACGATATAAAATGGGCTGACCAATCGACATTTTCCATTTTCTAACAATATCTAGCAGGGGATATGTAAAGCCCACTATCAAGGTAGGGCAAGCTTCACTTGATAAGTCGCTGGGACATGACGAAGTGCAATGGGGGCACCAGTAGGCACCTTGCTGTGTACACAATGGGCATGTACGTCAGTTTTCTGCTATAAAGATTGTAAAAAATGAACAAAATCTATTCATTATGACGTATGTGTATGAAATGAACCAGTTACCCTTATAACAATATTACCCTTATAACAATATTTCTTGGTTTGACTCAAATATCGTTATAAGGGTAGGTCGACTGTAATTGTTTGTGATCACATGCACAGTACCACTTCGAGCAGAACTGAATCTTATCCACAAGCTTACCGCGTACCGACGGTCAGGCTGCCAACATAACTGAACAAATGATCCCTGCAAGCACCACACGGCAGATGTCCGAGGCCATGTCCCATTGCTGAGTTGTCCATCTCCAAAAAGAATTCCATCTTGGTCTCAATGAATGCTACATGATGTACACAGTCACTGCGACTCGTCGTAGAGTCGTACAGAGTCGTCGTAGTCACGCGATCACTGAAATAAACTAATCGCATACCGGTTATACCCGTACCGGTATGTATTTTTGCATGTGACATGTGCTGAATTTTCGTCAAAAAGCGAAAAAGTGCAAAACAGAAAAAGACGGCAAAAAAGTGAGCCTTTTCTCAGCCAAGCTTGCAAGGTCGCTTTTTTGCATTGCTGTTCGTGAAGGAAGTAACTTCTTTCTCATTCCTCCATCCGTTTTTAGTCAGGCTCCACACGTGATAGAATATGTCTGAGAAGAGGCCAAGCGGAGCTGATGCGGATACGGATTATCCCGCCGCAAAGCGAGAAAGACTCGAGTCGGGTGCGAGTCGATTTGGTGGAGCCGAGATTTCTCTACGATGTCTTATCCCAGCTGAGGTAATTGTGTGGCTTTGATATGTGCAACTCGGTGTGAGGTTTCTTACAGAAACTAATGCTGATCTTTATGCTCTGGGTGCTTTCTGGTGCAGGACGCCGGAGCCGTTATAGGCAAGGTAAGGACTGTTTTGAAGAGCTACAGGATTTGAATTTTCAGTCACATGTCGAGAATTTTGTTCACATTATTCAGGTTTTTGTATTTTCAGAAAAATAATGATTTCAAATGTACTGCGAAAACTGTACTTTAGCTGAACAGTTACATTGAAGTGGTTTGGTCATGTAGCAATGCATCATGACAGCTACTCGCACTATTTCTTGGAGGGCACTACATCTAGGACTTTGTCGCCTGGTCCCCTTCCGTACCTCCCGATACACTGTCCTACTGTCGTGGACATGGAAATCCGGTCTAGCGGCCAAAAGGCGCTGGCCATGCAGCCCTGGACGCGGGACAGTACACATATGCATGTATGCGCTTCAGCGCGCTGGTCGCATCTGATCAACAAAAAAAGACAACAGGTGCACTGCATGCAACTTTCTGTGGGCGCTGGGGGCGCCGGCATTTCCATGTCCACACCAGTAGTTCGGTACTGTGTTTCCTGCGTGTGTTACACGCTTCCCACACATTTCACATGCTGGCGTTCCCGTCAATCCGTGTATCCTCTCATGAATATGTTGCATTTAGCCCTGAACTGACTAAGAGACAGCATGCTCCACTTTAATACTGTTAGAATAAAAGTGGGGCAACGGCCACTTTCATTCTAATGACTGCATGACCATGAAGTAATAGTTCATACTGCAGCTCCTAATATACTACCGGTGATGACACCGTGTAAAGTGTGTTATACACCTGTACCCGTTCATACCGCTGAACAAGCGTGACTCCAGAGTCCTAACCCTGTATGCCAGTTTCACTGCCAAATATTTATAGTCTACCGGCATCTCTGTCGCTGATGGCTTCGGAGCCTTCTCCTTCTTGGTTTTACGTGAGTTTTGGCGAGTTTTCTTTCTCGGTGGTTCCTCTTCTTCCTCGGTGCGATGGCCGGCATGCCAGCCCAATATCCGGAAGGATATGAGGGACAGAAAGTCCGAATCCTCCTTCAATTTTCTGATATGCCGTCCTTGGTCTGGGCGACCGACGCCGTCGAATAGTGCTATCGCCCTTTCGAGACACTGCATAGTTGGCGTTTCTCGTCCCTGGCCTGCTTCCTGGGTGAGGGAGTTGATCTCCTCAATCATTTCCTGTGCCATTCTAGATAAGACAAAAACGCCACGCCAGAAAAGAACCGAGGATTAGTCCACATTGAGTGACGGATCCTGGTCACGGCTCCAAATGTCATGACCTGACCTCAACGGTCAGTCAAAAGCCTGCGTTGCGAACAACACCAAATAGGGCCGCCACGAAGTGTGACCAAGACCCAGAATCCCAAGTGCACAATATATGCACGCCATTACTCAACAGCCCACCAAGAGTTCCATTGCCAAGGACACACCTTGTAGATAGGTCAAGATATGAGAGGATAGAAGAGATAACAGACGAGAAGGCAGTGCCGGAGTGAGAGGACGAATGCAACAAGAACAGGGACTTATATTCGGGAAAGCAGCCAATCAGACAAAAACACACTGTACTCACTAGTCGTAACGGCTAGTCATAAAGGCGGGATAAGGGAAGGCATAGAACGGTAGAAGCTAGTTTCATAATTAATTGCAATACAGTTTCGTAAGAGAGCGCCGCATATAGGCGGGATAAGAGAAGGTGTAGAACGGTAGAAGATAGATTGCAATACAGTTTCAGAATAGAGCGCCAGATTGTTACAGTTTCATAGCAGTTAGCAGCAGCGAATGTGTAAGTGCGTACAGACTATGATTGTAGTTACATGAGCTAATGATGATGTAGTGAGTTAGAGTTACGAGATGCGTGGGTCAACGGCTGGGATTTCCCCTGCTTACATCACCTGTTAACAAGGCTACACCGTTAACATCAAAAGTAGGTTCCCGGGGTCTCTACCAAAATATTTGAGTTAGATACGAGCAACAGGAGTGAAATGGTGGATAGAGATCGATGTCGAGCGTGTGCCCAGCGCTGGTGTGCCTTCCCTGGCTTGCAGCGCTGGGCCAGTGCATCCCGTGGAGCCGAGTGTAGGCTCATCGCGCTCCTCTCGTCAAGGCCTTTCCAGGATGCCCAAGATCGTGGAATTTGTCCAGTGCAAACTAAAGTTACGTCCAATTTAGGTACAGATTTGGTGATCGCGTGGGCTTGCTTATATTTTAATCGGCCAATGAAGGGTTGGAACGTCCGGATAATTTAGAAGTTTTTTCCTGGCATTTTGGGATGGAATTATCAGCATTTTTCCTGTAGTACGATGCACGACCTACGGTGGAAAACAGCTGCTGCCATCACCATGTATGCACAGGAATCCTACACCTCTACCAACGACTTTTACCGACTCCTACCAGCCTCAAACCTGGTTGAGCTGGTAGAGGAAAGTAGACACTACTGTCGAAAAAGGAACTCATCTAGCGAAAATTGCATTGGGTGTTTTGAAAATAGCACGGAGGCTGATACTTCAAAAAAGTACATTATACTGGGTATTGCAGATTGCTCAATGTTGGATAATCTTGTCGTTTGGGGTCCCAGATTAATTTGAGATTTCTCTGGATTCGTGCATGCTCAGTATTTCCATGTGGATACCAAAGGACCGGAGTTCAATACACGCGGCATCAGCAAAATTTTAAGCCATCAAAGTAAATAAGACAAGCTAGTTCGGCATAGCTAATTCGGCATTTGTGTAACTTTATTCATGCAATGTAAAGCGGTGGAGACAATGTGCAATAAAACGATGAAAATAGGAAGCACTAACACAAATGTCGATTCAGCTGGTCGTGTTGATTGCGGTTATCAAATTATTGTCTCCTCGCCATTTGTTCATCAAATAAAGGCTTTATTTATAAAGCCCAGTTTTTTTTCGATCATCAGTATTCTGAATGTTTTACCATGTTGACCAACGATCTTTGCGGGGCTCTCTTTATGGTACGTCGACGTGTACACACCATTGGTTGTTACATTTGGTGTCCTTTGACGATTCTCTCTTTCAGGGCGGCAGTGTGATCAAGCACATGAGAACGGTATGTCAGTCACTTCTCTGCCATTTAGTTTTGCAGTGTGCTGCTTGTGTTCGTTCCTGTACCCTGTCGCAGCAGCGCTTTGCTCCTTACTGTACTGTACTGCGCCACCTGCACCTGCGGCTGTTTGTACTGCTGTATGCCATCTGTTCTTGTTTTTGTGCTCTTTTCTCAGTCTTTTCCTATGTCGCAGCCCTTGGAGGGAGTAGTGGGGGTTAGGGGCAAATAGAGGCTGGTGTCTACATCGTACATGTGATGTACATGTACTCCCTTCCAACCAGTGGTTCTCCAGTGATGTGTGGTGTGTGATGCGTGGTGTGTGATGCGACCCTCAATGAAGATTACCTCCAGTTGAGTATGTACGGTTTGGGAAATATCGTGTGAACTCTTATTTGACTGAAGTTGCATGTCACTCAGAACGACTTGTGCACAGCTTAAGTGCTTCGGAGTACAACTTTGGCGTAAGTTGGTGTATCTGGAAGTATGTATGTAGCCCTCGCTGATGTGTGTAGTACTGTACTGTCTTCCAGTCCTGTAATGGTAACGTGTGGCTTTTATAACTGGCTTCCATGAATATGTACCGGTACATGCACCTGATGCTGTGCTGGCTGGAGCCGACACCCTGCTGTGCTGTGTTGGCTTGTCGTGTTGGTGTTGCTGATGACTAGCATACCATATACCCGTGTCCTTTGTGTTGTATTACGTGTACAGACGATGTGTGTGTGTGTTTCCACCATCCTGCTTAGTCCAGTGCTAGTGGTTTGGCTGCTCAATGCCAGTGCGTTGTGCTGTTGGTGTGTTCAATGTCACTAGCTAGTAGATAGAGCCTGCTATTTGTGTTTGTGTTGCTGATGTCACGTCATTGCTGGCGAGGGTTGTTAGGCTGTTTTCCCCATTTTCCAGAGACTGGTCTCTTGTTGTTCCTGTCCGTACACCGTGGAACCTCAGTGTTGCAAACACCCATACAGACAGTAGGACTATGCAGTAGCACCGCACTCAGTCCCATTCAGAATACCCGGCACACGGCGTTGCCAGCCGGCCGCTTCCACTCTCGTGCAAACTGACGAGAGTGTGGATTGTCGAGGGTTGCATATCACGTTGGCGTTGCATTTGTCCAAGCCCATTGACGCCATTCGAATGAGCTTCCAAGTCTATGAAACTAGCATCACGCGATGCCCTGTGGCTCAAGTCTTTGTCTATCAATAGATGCCAACCAATGACCCGGGCATTGTCACCTAATTGTGTACCAGACTTGCCTTGAATACCAATTTCTTCAGTTCCCTGCTCCATAGTTTTTTTCTTCAATTTTGCGCAAAAACGAAGTTGCAGACAAATATTCGTGCAGTTCACAACGGTGGGTACAGATGCACACAGAGTTTTTGTGTGGTGAAAGTGCCTGTGATACGAGGTTCCACGGTGTTTGCTGTTAGTTTCCAGTTCATCTGATTTCCCGTTGCTCTCTCTCTCCCTTCCATGTGTCTGTCCCTCTCCTACCCCACAGTTAGCCTCAAGTGTTCTCCTACCAGACTCCAATGGGGCCCCCGACCGGTATGTCCCGACCCGTATACCGGTAGCTGTGCAGAACCACACTCACCCGCAGTCAGCTGCTGTACACGTACAGTAGCCTAGGTGTGCAGCGTGACTGACTGCCGCTCGACCTGCCTCTGAATCAGGGCTCCCTGGCATCCTCCCGGCCCTGGCAACCCACCCACCACTGCCACTATAGCGCCTGCTCACTGCTCGCTGCTAGCTCTTATGCACACGCAGTCAGCAGCAGCAGCACCACTACCACTGCCACCTAATCACGATAAGCCATAGTCTGCTGTCTTTGTTTGTGTCAGATCATGACATGCTTCCTGTGCCGTGTGGACACACAAGCTCTCATGATATTTGTTCACTACAGTGGTGATATGTAACCACTACCCCGCTTTCAAATGTCCCCTTTTTAGTCTGATTGTACTGGATGATGGGTAGTGCTCTTCATACATGTTCATTTGCCCCTGTAGCACGTGGCAATGGTATGTGTACAAGACAGACGCTTTTTTCCCGGGCTCAAGAACTTGTCCAGTCACTTTGAGCAGGGATGGAATGGTAGTATGGTAGTATGGTAGTATGGCTGCAGTGCTGGTACATGCACACCTTCTGTTGGGTGCCCTGCCCTTTCAAACTTCACAGATTCCCTTGATACACTGTATGTGGTGGGAATGCTGTATGAAGCCAATGTGATCTGTGTCGCTGATTACTCTTGTTTGTCTGCTTTGTTTGTCTTCTTTCTCTGGCTGCTGGTGCATGCGTCTGTGGATGTGTCGACTCTATGGCCATTGAATTGCAGCGTTCTGACCGTTATCGCCCCGTCCAACGAGCAGATTCTGGACGTGCTGAAGTGTGTTCTTCCTCAGCTTGGACAGGTACGAATCCATACGGCCGCACGTCAGGGTTGTAGCCGGAGTGGCATAGTGTGGTACTGCCACCCCCACCTCCCCCCCCCCCCCTTCTCCTTTCAAAATTTGAAATAGCCGCTGCACAATGCTTGATTCAACTGGTTATTTGCTACAGTTGCGTAAGAAGGTACTAAAAATGGCAAAGAGCCTACATTGCCATGCTGTACAGCATGTGTGGGAATCATTGATGTAGATACAGGTTGGAAAAATGCAACCCCATGACCTAATTTGTACTTGAAATCACATGGTGATCATTGTTGCACTTTTGTTTGCGCCTAAGCAACATAGTTGGTTATGTACAACTCCAGGCATGTTCATTTCAGTGGAGTATTCAAATTAGCGGGAGTCTACCTGTGCATGCAACACAAGACAACCCAGCCACTCCTCTTCGATTCCAGCAGGTCAATTTTACGTAGTGCGGAACCTCTCTAGTGACTGATTGCCTGAGCGTTGGCGTCAGTGTTACTGGAAATACTGTGCGTGCGTGTCTTGTTTGTTTGGCTTGTTGCTTGTAGTCTGCTCGGGCTGATCCCAATATGTCAGCTACGTTCCGGCCAACTCTTCGTGTGCTGCTCATTCAAGATCAAGTTGGAGGCATCATTGGCCGGGGTGGTGAACGCATCAATCAGCTTCGGCAGGTACTTGCAATTTTTGGCGGTTTGCGTTCTGATGCAGTGTGCCAGCTTGAGTGCACAGTTTTGTCCACATACATCTACGGTGCTGCTCAATGAAATCCGGTCGCCTCACTCAAGTTTGCGCCTTGCACCATTTCGCAGCCCAGTGTTCGCAGGTCTAGGGCTGCGCAACGCCCGGCGCGCACTTGAGTGATGTGACTGGATTTCAGTGAGCAGCACTGTAAACACTGCAGTATGCCTTGAAGAATGCATACATGAATGCGTATGAAGAGTCTAATAACTAAAATACATGGTTTCTTATCCAGTGGGATTGTTGTCCCATCCCATTTGCATGTTTGCTGTGGCTTTACACTTTACATTCACGAAGAAACTGTATCCATGTCTCTGTCTCTGCAGTCAACAAACACAACAATTAAAGTGAACCCCGACCCGATGCCCAACTCCACAGAGCGCCTGGCAGCCGTCACCGGTATGTGCAGTGAGAGAGTGTGTGAGTGTGACTGTGAGAGAGTGAGTGAGTACTCTAATTTCAGAAATTTTCGGTGCTCAATATTTTCGGTATGAGGGCAACAGGCTAGGTTAGGTGAACAGAAATTTTCGGTACAGAGAAGCAGTTCCCTATTGGATTATGTGTGTTAGTGTTTGTTCGGTGTATTGAAATTTTAGGTATGAAACAGACGCACCGAAAGTACCGAAAATAAAAGTACACCGAAAATTTGTGAAATTACAGTATGTGCATGTGAGAGAGTGAGGGAGTGAGTGTAGTTAGCTAGCTAGTGAGGGAGTGAGTGCAGCTAGCTAGAGAGTGTGTAGGGGGGGGGGGGGGGGAGAGGGGGAGATGGGTGTGTTGTCAACTTGTGTGTGTGTGTGGGGGGGGGGAGGGGGGGGGGGAGAGGGGGAGATGGGTGTGTTGTCAACTTGTGTGTGTGTGTGGGGGGGGGGGGGGGACTTGTATACTTACTTTGACCACAGGCTTGTGACAGAATTGACCTGCGAGCATAAATCATCATCTATCCGCAGGCAAACTTCTACTGAGAAAGCCTTGTTCTACTTTGTCACTGGCAGGCTGCGCCAGAGCATTATGATTTATGTCTACTAGGGACAAGATGCCTGGCTTGTGTGCTGCACCTGTATTCTGAACACTGTAGTTGTGATCATGTGCATACTCTTTCTATTCATCTACGTGTACAGGTCAGGATGAGGACATTATACATTGTATAACACGGATCATGGAATTCATTGCCGAGGTATGGATTGCTTTCATACTTTGAAACTGATAATGTTGTGGAAGAATTGGCCAAGTACGTGTATCCAAGTACACAAATAACAGTCACCATAGAGACCCAGTACACGGTACACTGTTACACACGTTCAGCAATTTATCTGAGACTTGCTCATCTGACAATCTCCATTTTTGAAGCATCATTTGAAGGTGTTTCATGACTGTGTAACATGTGTGTAGATGTTCTTTAATCATACCAAGCAGTCAATGCTGAACATGACGCATAGTATCACCTTCCTATCTCTGTTTTTTTATTTTATTGTTGTGATAATCCCCCGCATCAGAACTGTTGCTAAACGAACTGCCCATCTTGTTGCTGTGTCATTCCCCGGCACGTTCTCCAGTAAGCGAAGAAGAGTTTAGTTAGCATCACTGCCTATCTCACTGCTGTGTTACTGATAGAAACATATACACTTTAGTGGAGAGCCTGCTTACCGCGTTCAGAACCCGTCACACCGCCCATTCTCTACTGATCGCTCATGTTATTGTGTCTGTGTTGCAATGATGATTAGAACCCATCGAACCAGGCTCATCCGCTGCTATTCGACCCAGCCGTGTCGTATCAAGACCAGGGTTGGACTGGCCGAGGTGGCCGCGGTGGCAGTCGAGGAGGTAGAGGAGGCCGTGGCGGCGGTGGTGCAGGCAGAGGCGTTGGCATTGGCCGTGGTGGCAGTTCCATGGGTCGCGGTGGCGCTGGCGCTGCACGGCCTACGTTCACTCCCGCTCAAGCCTTCTCACCTCTTGGTGGAACCGGTAAGCTATCCTCACTCAGGCATTGCTCAATCAGCATCAACATTTCTTCTCTCTGTTTATGTGAAAAGGGGACTTTTATCCCCTTCATTGTTTTCAGATGCTGGGATGTGTGTGTAGTCAATGTTTAGCTGCACATGTGCTTCCCCTTTAAGGCACAATCTGCTGGGTAATGCCAAGAGTACATAACCCCCCAGAGTGTGCAACTCCCACATACCCTGCTGTCCCGACAGAATTTCAAGTTGACGTCATTATTTATGACGCAATGCTCCTTGCACCAGTGATTTACAACATGTGTACGGGTGTCAACGCATCACACGTTTTTCTTTGCAATAATTTGTACAGGATCGATCGGCTTCGGTCAACCACAGGTTCCGGATTCGTCTGATAATCCGTGTACAGTGCGCATTGCATCATCAAAATGACGTCAACTTGAAATTCTGTCGGGACAGCACCCATAGTGGAGTTGCACACTCTGGGGGGTTATGTACTCTTGGTAATGCCCATTGACGTTGTATAATTTGAATTAGTCTAAGAGGATCAAAGAGCTACAAGTTACCTATAATTTCCACTAACACAACCAGTTACTTTACAATCAGCTCATAAGTACTATATCCATGATCACCTACAGTCAACTTCGCTAATAACTACTGCGGATATAACAACAATTCACGAATAACGACATAATTTCCATGCCCAGTGCAAAGTCCCATCCAACTGTAACACATATAATGAGACTTCGGGTATACCGACACTTCGCGGATAAGGACACTTTTCTGATGCCCCGCCGAGTGTCGTTATAAGCGAAGTTGACTGTATACGATTATTTCCTACATTGCTCTCTCTCTCTCTCTCTCTCTCTCTCTCTCTCTCTCTCTCTCTCTCTGTGTTCTGCACTACTTGTGATGATCCAGCACCTGCTCCTACTGCAGGCGCCCCGTGGCAAACTGGACCGGTCAATCCTCTGCCTGGAGCTCCGTACGGCGCGCCTGTAAGTTACCGGGCGTGTCGCGTTGTCTTCACACGTGTCCTTTCCACGATATTGCCGAGAGAAAGTAACGGCTGCCGGCAAGGACCAACTCGTGACGCCGCCTGTTCCTTATATTCCTTGTGTGATTACAACACTCTTGTATTTCAGCGTGGTAACGAGAGCTAGGGGCGGTGTGATTGGGACGCTAGTCAGCATGATACATCGGGTACTTCAGAACACTGTAGTGTATAGAGTTTAGTTTCCATATCCCTTCTCAGTCGAATAATGAATGCGTCAACGCGCGAAGAGAATTTTTTAATGAGACTGGGTTTGCTTGCGCACACGTATGTTGTGTAAAGATGTGCTACGTATCTCTGGGAGTGCTTTCACTAGGAAAATAGAGGCTGTGTTTTTGTGGTGTTAGAGGCAGGAAGCTATGTTCCTTCACTGTGCTGACTTGTCACCTGTCTGTTTGCTCACTGCTTCCTGGTAATGGCCAACCTCTTGTTTTTATGACTATTGGTTTATTATGTTGTTTTGCTTTGCTTATGTCTTGTTTAGCAGCAAGTGGCCGGAATGGACCGTAAGTTTGCAGATGTACTTCAGCCATTTTTTGTTATCAAGAAAGGGCATAATGATATAATTATATCGCCATTCACTTCTTAATCCGAAACAAATGACACGATGATCCATAGGCAGCATTGCTGTGTACTCGTCGGCCCACATCTCCTGCCGAGAAAACTCTGTCACTTGCTGCCAAGGCTATTGTAACATCTGAAGTGGAGTGCACATCACGTCTACAGCTTGGAGTATCCCGAATCCCGAATGGCCTCACTGAATAACACTCTATATCGTAGTTCCACACATCAAAAGGGGCGTTCGAAGAAACCCAGAAATTACACCCAGACCACATCAGACCAGTCGGTGCATATCTGCAGCAGAAATGTGGGAAGTTTCGAGCTGTTCATTTCGCCAAGAGTACATAAACCAAAGTGTGCAACTCGGGATGGTTCCTGTGGGAGCGTAATTCGTGCACTACGTCATTTCTGACGGCATGGTAAGCCACAGGTACGGTGAAAAGTTGCGTAACCAGTCGCGGTGGTGCAGGTCACTGAGTTTGTCCTGATTTCGGTTTTTTGATACGGATAGCCTGGTGACTTTACTTGTCGGTGGATGTACACAGTTACACAAAACACCGAAATCCTGAAACTGGACGTCTAAAATCAAGCAAACTTGGCTGATTTCCGGGCTATGAAACATTAAAATTTGAGCTGTACGCCGTCGCGGCTTGGCTGACCTCATCAGGGTGACGTAGTGCACGAACTGCGCTGTTTCAGATCTGATATACGCAGTTGCACACTCTGGTTTATGTACTCTTGATTTCGCCATTAGCGGGAATGGAAATATTAATATCCAGATTCACCTCGTGACACAGGCACCATTGCCTTTAGTGGATCCAGCAGGAGACCATGCGTAGGCACATCTTGATCTAATTTTTATCTTTCACGAATATTTACCTCTGTATTCGATGTGTGATTTGAAGAGTAAAAATGCACGTAGAATTCGCAGTCGCCCATCTGAAGCCAGTACCGTATTTTACCGGTTGTAAGTCGACCCAGGTTATAGGTCGACCCCCGTATCCGGAGGTCTCAATTCTGCGTTTTAAAGTTTTCACCCAAAGAAGCACTACTAACCACTCCCTGCTATCAATACATCAACAAATCATGTAAACATTCCTTATTGGAGGTTATAACATCCCAATCCTTGAAAAGACCAATAAACTGGAAAAATGTGTACACATAGTGCACTCGTGCATGCAGTGCAGGTCATTTTTTTGTAAGATTCTGATAGTTCCCGGTTATAAGTCGAATCCCGGTTGTAAGTCGACCCCCACCCTTTCTCCTTCTATTTTAAGTCGTAAAAGGTCGACTTACAACCGGAAAAATACGGTACTTGATTGCTGCGCACCTCCGTCATGTAAACCAGTGAAAATTAGCATGGGCTTATGTTTCTCATGTAAACTGCCCCTAACCGTTGCTTCAAGCTGCGGAGGTCCCTTAGGTGTTTGGTGACTAACTTGTTATTCCTGTGTCATCTGCCGAATACACATTTGGGCCGCTCTACATCCAGATGCACTCTCCTGAAGGAGCGTACATCGAATAGCGTGCATGCTGCACCAAATCTTGTTTCCGGTATTCACGATTCTTGTGCCTTTGTTGTTGCTGCTGCTGCTGTGGCCATTGTTACTGTCTGTAGATACGATAGTCACGGAACAGGTCACCATTCCAGATCAGGTAGGTTGACAACTGGCATAGTGCACGCTCTGGATATTCTGCCATGTTCTGATGGCTTCTTGTACTTGATAATTATTTCGTTGATAGCTTGATCAGTTTCCTTGGTGGTGAAGCCTTATCCCGCCAATCCTGAGTTTCTCATAAACTAAGGATAGCGATGTCAGAGTGCCGTGCCACGTGACCTTCACGCTTGTCGCTGGATTCCCTAGCAACCAGCTGAAATGATGGCACAAAAGCCCAGTGCGGCAGAATGCCAGTCGCGGCCAGTGCGTGCAGTACTTGGGACGCGGGATGTTCAAATGTGCCATGAAGACGTCAGTGACAAGCTTGGTCGTGACTATTGCCACGAAAATAGAAGATGAACTTTCGTATCCGCGTTTGTGGGGGCGCGCTGCGCCTACGGAGCTAGGAGTATGGCCGCCGACAAGTTAGCGTATGTTCAGCGGCCTTTTTCATCTCTTGCGCTGCGTGATACTGGTTTGATTTTAGTTCCATCGTGTTCCCCGTCGTCCAATTTAGTTTTCTGCGAAGTTTCACTGGCGTATCACGCCGCGCACCAGAGTCTCAGTATTTTTCGCCACAGGTACTCCGTTGCTGGACACAACGCAATCATGAGCGCTTCATCCAGCAAAGGGACCGGTGGCGAAGATGTTTTGTCGAGTCTTGGACTCAAGGAGGAGCAGCTATTGCAGGATGAGCCCCTGCCTAGCAGGATCGGAAAAGTCAGTAATGGATTAGTGTTAGAACTGATGAAGTTCAAAGCGGACCACCACCAGGATCTTAAAAAGTTGTGTAGATGGATAGTCCAACTAAGTGGCCACCAATCATCATCATTGTCCCCTCAATCATGTCGGGCAATTAATTCCACTATGCACAGGTAAAGTACCGGCTCGCCAGAAATGCAATAAAATCTCACAAGAAATGAAAACTAACAAAAAAAATTTGTTGACTGTTTCCCACGTTACCGACAGGTTGAAAAACAAGGCAGCTGCACTGGGAAAGAGCAAATCAAGAGTGGATGGTGAGGCAACACTTCAACAGTTTCTGGACGAGCCATACACTCTGCCGACATTAGATGATGATACAGCTAACCCAGATGCTGAGAAAAGTGACGAACAAGAAATCTTCAGCCCTCCCGAACACACAGAGGAAGAAACAGAGGATGTACACACCGAAGACGCACAACTTGCTGCAATGGGCAACCGGATCAGCAAAGCTCACACCAAGCTGCGCAATGTGAAAAAGAAATTACACAGAAGGGAAAAATTGCTGTCTGACAAGAGTGATGAGCTACAAGCTGTCACTGACGCCAGCCAACAGCTACAAGAGTCCGTGACGGAATATGAGCACAAATACAAAGAAGCGGAATCAGAGATTGAGCGGATAACAGACAAGCACACTGAGCTAACGGCACGTCATGCAAAAGCTCAGCGAATGCTGAAATACTACAAGGAGAGTGCTGAAAAGTTACGTGCGTCAGCCAAAGCCAGTGAAGACGAGCCGAAGCAGGCAATGGCCGAGGAGCAGGATGAATTGAAACAGCAGCTGATAGCAACGGATGAGGTTATCAGCGAGCTAGAGGAGCAGCTCGAAGTCTTGCAAGCTGCCAGCTGTGAAGAAATAGAGACATTTTATGATGGTAAATATACAGATGACATGAGGCAATGTTGTATGTCACTACTAGCATTGAATGTCGGAATTAATAATGTAAATCCCGTCATCACCGAAGTGCTCAAGCTGGCTAATAAGCGTCCCGCCAAGCTTCCTAGCTACGGAACACTTCAGCAGATGTATGCAGAGGGCAGAAGTGTTAGTATTGCCCAAATCGGTGAAGTAGCTGCAACAGCCGAGGGTACAACATTACATTATGACGGAACAAGCAAGTTTGGACACAAATACATGGGTTTTCAACTCAGCAGCAGCGAAGGGCAACTCACCATGTCAGTCAGTGACGTCGCTTCTGGCTCGGCAGAGCACACGCTGACATTGTTTAAAGAAGTGATCGGCGAGCTCTCTGCTGTTGGTGAACACACCGGCAGAACAAACGCAGGCGAGAAGCTGCTCTGTTCCCTGCAGAATACTATGACAGACCGTGCTGCAGTCAACGCTAAGTTCAACGAACTCCTCGGCAAGTACCGGCAAGACGTGCTATCGGCAACTGTTCCTGACTGGGACGAGTTATCTGATCAGGAGAAGGCATCGCTCTCCAAGATGAATAATCACTTTTGTGGCCTCCACATGTTGGTGAATCTTGCTGAGCAGTGCAACGCTGTCTTGCGTGAGTACGAGAGCAGCCAGGTGGAGGGAGAAGCTGCAAAGAGTAGTGAAGAGGCTGGAGCCATCCGTCTGATCAGGACTGCATGCAAAGCCTTTGAACGCCATGGCAGTGAGAAGGCAGGACGGATGGTTGACTTCGCTACCTTCTGCGCCAGTCGTGGTATCACCGCTCTGCCGTTAGCCGCGTTCAGAGGCAACAGATTCAATATTTTATTCTTTGATGCTGCAGGTGTGCATTTCCTCAAGGCACTCATGACGGAGTACTGTTCTTTCGCGGAAAAGAACAGGCTGATAGAGGCAGTGGCGAAAGATCTGGACGATCAACGTTATCTGGCCGGATGTCGTGCACTCGGCATTATTGGTAAGATTGTCACCGGTCCGCTGTGGCGATTTCTTGTATCCGCTCGCCCGTTCACTGACGTCTTCACCATCTACCATCAGCTAACGCAGCAGTTAGCAGTTTGGGCGGAGGATGCCTCAGATCTGTTGGATGGTAGCGGCAGGCCATTTCCAGAAGCAGACGTTCACACTGCAACGCCAGTGTTTGACGCCCTTGTTGAACCAGCCAGCAGTGATGCAGAAGTCAAAGAGGTTTCGCAGTTGCTTGCAGCAACATTCCATTCGTATATGGCGCGTGCCTGGTCTGCCTACCTCCCTGGTGGTGATTTAACAACCGCCGACACCGCCAGCATGCGCCATTTGCCAAAAACAAATGTTCTTTCCGAGCATGATTTTGGGCAACTGGACCGATTCTTACGGGAGAAGCCCAATGCCACTACGCTAGCTATTGAGTCCATGATCATGCTCGCCAACAACAAGACAATGAGTTGGCTAGCTGCAAAATCAGAGGCGGACAAAGCAGCCATTCTGAAAGCTGCACGGGCATCAGTGCCCTACCAGAAACAGCTGGCCAAGCAACGCAAACTGGCCATACAGGCACACCGGCAGAAACATCTACAGCAGCAACAGGAGAAGAAGAAACGCCAGCAGGAGAGACAAACACAGCTGGTGCAGTCGTCCACGCTTGCGCTTGCCAAGTACGGTGGGCTGTGGACTACGGAGCTGGACCTTGCCACCAACGTTTCCAAGCTGAACACCCAGCAAGGCAAGAGAGACGCTCTGAAGTGCCAGCTCCGTTTCCGAAAATACGTAATGGCCCAGTACAACAAAGAAAACCAAGCCCGCTTCGCCTTCTCCAAGGACGGAAAACAGCTGGCAATTGAGGAGATGAGCTCCAACTTGCTCGCCCTTATCGCTGCTAGTAGTAGTGCAACAGCTGAGACCACGCCGACAGGATCAGCGGCAGCGGAGGACGAGCTGGAGGAGTTCGAGCTGGAGCCTGAGCCTGAGGCTGAGGAGCCAGCGGAGTTACCGGCACCTCAGTGAACTGTGAGTGAGAGTGCGACAACTCTCCCTTTTGCATTATCTACTCGTCTCGCAGAATCACCAAATCACAACTGCTACTTCGGCTACTCTTCAAACGTCTTCTTCGTGTTCTTGTAGTTCTTCAACAATTTGCAGCAGCAGCAACAACAGCAAAAAAAAACAGTACATGTATACAACAGGTACGCGGTCTTACATTTTCATAATGATTTTGTACAGTGCGCAAAATTATTCATGACCCGCGATCCTGTTGTCAAGACCGATTTTTGTGCCGTGGCGTGGTTCTGGTTTGTGTACAGTGATGCATGGTGTTTTCTGACAATGGCGGCGCCTACTCCGCGCACTCTAAACTGTTATAAGTCCCCTATATTTGCTCCGATTTGCTTCAAACTTTGCCAGTATACTCTACTTGTCTTCAGGAATCGGATGGTATTACAATATTTGCCCGATTCTCAAAACAAAAATTTACCCTGACATCGCTACTAAGGAAGGAACTGGAGCTCTCTTGAGTGCACCCTGCTGTTATGACAACACTGGTAAAAAAATATCGTAAACATGATTTGTATGACAAGTCTCCACCTGACTTCTCTGCCATATCCACGCCAAGACACAGCACAGTACAGTGCAGTACATGCACAAGCATTCCTGAAGTTTAGCCAATGTGGGTGACATCACGTTTTGCCACCCGACTGCTGTGGCATGGCCAATGGCCAGGTCTAATTTTTTCTTCTTTTCTTCTTACCCAGGGGTCTGTGTGTGATGGCACAACTATGTCGCTCATGTGCTGTGTACTATTCTGGTATGGTTATTCTAGTTTGATTTTTCCATTCGTATACGCCTTCCTTTGTTCCCACAATTGTCTTATGCAGCTAGCTGGAGCTATCATTGGACCGAGAGGAAGCCGAGTTTTGAAAGTCAGGTAAGTCTAAAAGGGTCTGTGCAATATAAAGTTACTTTAGGCGACCTGTGTGAACCGTTCCTTCTTCTTTTTTCTGCGAAATCACTTCTGGTCGTTAGCGGTCACACGTTATTCCCGGGAGCGAGTAATTTATAAGGCAAACCTCTTTATTGTTTTTGTGTTTGTGTGCAACCATACGTGCACGTGTGTGTGTGTGTGTGTGTGTGTTTGCGTGCGATCATTCCTGTATGCATACATACTGTTTCTTGCTTGACAGGGAACAAAGTCAGTGCCAGATCAAGATTGAAGAGGCTAAGCCTGATCGTAGTGATCGTGTCATCACCATTGTCGGTACCCATCCTAACGTACAGTATGCGCAGGAACTGCTGCAGGAGAAGTAAGTTTTTCTCTTCATCTTTTCAAACTCCTTGCGTACAATTCCACGTTGTTTTCAGTTTGAAGCAGGCAGGCATAGTGAGAAACGGAGAGTACCAGGTTCAGGTCCTGCTTGGAAGCGGAAGGATTTTTTCCAACCGCCCTACAACCCACAGTGAATTGGGAACCTGCGGCCTGGTATGAAGGAAACATTGATGCAGTGGATGGGATTTTGGTCTTTGGCAAAACTTGGTGGTGAGTCTGATCTACTCACCTCCCACCACCGCTATAGGAGCTGCGCCTTGATCCTTGAGGGATGCTGCAGACTCAGTTTGACTGGGTCCCACACGAAACTTGAATTTTATTTTTGGGGGGGGGGGTTGAAGTTTTTGATATACGGGATGTGATGTTTAATTGTTGTATGCTTTAAAAGCTTTGAGTGTTATTATAACGTACTACCTGTCCTGAAGTTTCCTTTGAGTGTTATTAGAACGTACTACCTGTCCTGAAGTTTCCTTTGAAGCTTGACGATTCTGTCAGTCTTGGTGTGGCGAGTTTCCCTAATGAAATGTACAGTGTAGTCATTAGGGAGACTCAACGACTCGTTTGTTCCATACGAAACAAGTCAATTGGTAAAGTCTGGGCTAGCGTCTCATGAAGATCTCGGGGATTGAATTCGTTTGCATGAGTCCGGGCTGTTTGATTCCTGAGGAACTCCGAGATCGCACTGCCCCGAATAAGGACTACCTCACGGATGTAAAGACAGTGTGCTGCTGCCTCACCCTGTGTGCGTATGTGCGTGCGTGTGCGTGCGTGTCTTTGTGTCTTGCTGTGCAGTGTACGTAACTACTCCAACTACGGTGGTGCCCCCCAATGATCCCATGGCCTCGACAAGCATCAGAATCATCCCAACCATCATCATCATCATCAGCAGCAGCATCATGCCAGGATACTGCCAGCTGTACCAGCGTTACTGCTGCTTGTGCTCCTGCTGCCAGTATCCATCTTCTTTGCTCTATGGACAGCAGTCAGTGGCTTTTCCTCTTCCCAGCTGTGTTCAACGTTGTCTTGAATCCGGGATTTGTTGTGTGCTGTGTGCATGTGCCTGATTCGTCATCTTCAGCATTGTTGTGTGTCTCTGCCTCTAGTGTAGGTCAGCAGCCTACGTGTGTTTGGTGCCATTGGCTGCTTCGAGTGGCCCCTCTGGACATGCCTGTGCTTGACTGATATGATGTACATGTAGTTGACTCAATTCACTGCACGGTGCTCTCTCCTTGCATCGTTCAGGCTTTTACGACTTATCGTCCTTAGTCAGTCCTCGTGTGCTCTCTCTCTCTCTCTCTCTCTCTCTCTCTCTCTCTCTCTCTCTCTCTCTCTCTCTCTCTCTCTCTCTCTCGGCTATTGTGCCACGATGTGCTGGTGCTGCGTGAACCCACTCTCTGATTAGGTGTGCGTGTGTGTGTGTGTGTAAGTGTGTGTGTGTGTGTGTGTGTGTGTGTGTTAGTGTGTGCGTGTGTGCTGCACATAACCATGGTCTTGTTTGTCATTGTTCAGTTTTAGTATGTACAGAGAAATTACTCATTGTTCCTGATTGTGTTCTTTTCTTTTCTGCCATGTGCCGATTTACAAATATCTAGTAGCATGCTCACTGGGTGTTGTTTTCCAATCTTTGCCGAATTTGGCGTGCTTATCTGTCACATGTGCTCATCTCTGTGTGATGCTTACAAGTGCAAGTTCAATTAATTTAGTGTGACCAGTTAAATGTAGTTAGTACTAGTTATGTCTTGCCAGTGGTTGATCGGTCTCTCAAGGCTACGGAGAAATTCTCTCTCTCTCTCTCTCTCTCTCTCTCTCTCTCTCTCTCTCTCTCTCTCTCTCTCTCTCTCTCTCTCTCTCTCTCTCTCTCTCTCTCCACTCTCCCTTTCATAGATGGCTGCACTTCGTGAATGAGTCCGCCTAATATTTGTTTGGGTACAGCTTTGATTCTCATGCCACAAAGTACACGCATTTCGGAGAGGTATGCATCCCCCATACATGCCATCAAGTGTATAATAAGCTCATTTTACTCTTAAAAGTCTTGAATGTTGGTGTGGGTGCGGGCGGGTGTGTGCCCTTCGCTGACGTCAGGGCCAGTACCCTGCCCCTGGGGAAAATCGCGGTTCTGCGGCCGCGTTTTTTCTGCGATTTTTTAAAAGACCGCGTTTTCCGCGATTTTTTAACTTTTTTGTTGCACTACACGTACACACGGTGCACTGTTCAGTCAGCAACGTCTCATCGTGGCGGCTTTGTACTCAAATATGACGAGTGCTTACGCCAGAGACTTGTAACTGATTGATTTCACTACATACTGAAATTTGCCTCATATCAACTGCAAACTTGCCGCATATCAATAATATTCACTGCATATTTACCGCAAATTCACCGCAAACTATGCCATATTATGCCGCGTTTTCCGATTTTTTCCGCGTTTTTCCCCGGGGACAGAGTACTGTTACGGTCTGTAAAGCCCTCTGCAAATGCCCAGTCGCCCACCCCAGCCGGTCCATACTATTTTCGTCTTGATTAAGTCAATAATTATAGTTTTACAAAACAGTCATGAAGCTTGAATGCGTACGAGAACGACTGTGTAAGGCCTACAAACTGCCTATGTCTTATCAGGAGGCTCTGCCAAAGCGATTGACATAATCTTGCATCAAAGAAAAACATCTGTCGAGATTTCCTTTCATTCGATACACGAGTCGTCTTTGTTATCAGTTCGTTTTCCATGTGGTAATGCCGTAGAATCCATCTGATTTTCAAATCATGAAATTCTGCAGTGCCACGATGCCACGCTGTCAGAAAGGAAGGTTATTCACGGAAGCTAGGATTATCCCAGATTTGCCCTCCGGATCTCAGGACAGCTCATATACCATGTAGCATTATGAATTTTTAGTGAATTTGATTTCGCACATAATTATAATAATACATGTAGCACATGTTCAGGACAAAAATAATAAGCTGGGACTTTTAGTTGGATCCTGGTACTCAAACCTTCAATGCTTCATTTCTTTCCTTTTTCTTCACCCCACCTCTCACTCTTTTACTGTGATGTGACAAGCACACAGGTGAAATCATGTCTAAGCGCACCCTATACGCTTGGGTATTCCATGGGGTGTCAGTCGTTCAATCTCAGATTCCTTCTGAATCTCTGTCCCTCTCTCCCCTCACCCAACATGAGACCTAGTACCTATGTGACCAGTTTCCGGCACTCGGCGGTTAGCAAGTACGCATGTACGCATGTGTTTGTGTGTGATGTGTGTGGATATGTCGTGGGGAATGTTCAAAGCCGTTTTTAAAAGTGTGTACTGAAGCCAGGATGTTTATTTAAATTATTTTTATTCCCAATCCAATCCAAGACTTACTAAAATTTAGTAAGTCTTGGATTGTTAGTATTTAATACCGTAACTGACATGTGCTTTGTGGTGCGAAAGCTCTCTGCAGACCACTCACTGGCTACAGCCTAGCTCAGTAGCTGCGACGTTCTTGTGTCTCTCTTTCTATGCCGAGTCTACAGAACATTCAGAAAAAGATGGGCGCTGGCTCTGGAGAGCTCCCGTATTTGGTGATTTATCGTGAGGTTGTGGTACACTGTGCAGAGATTCGAAACTTGAAAAAGGGTCCAAAAAAGGTGCCTCAACTGGGGTTTGAACCGCAAATGTACTGTTATGCAAGTGGAGTGAACGGCCTTGATTTTCATGGTTTTTCCCCAATTCAGTGCTTTGGGGACAAAACCTGGCCGAAATCCTATTCTCGTCATGGCTTGCTCTTCGGAGAATTCAAAAACACAATATTATTGGAAGAGCATTCCATGGGGGATTGCCAAAATATTGTGACAAAAACTCAAAACTTGACCCATTTATGGCCAAAAGCTAGGATATCATCTTTGGACTGTAAAGCAGGGATCAGTGGATCTACAATTGTACAAAGACATACCGGTAAGCAAAACTGTGCTATGCTGTACGTGACCAGTGTGACTTGCACAGTCATGGTACTACTACTACTAATACTAGTACCGTAAAGTACCGTTGATCCGCCCCCTCTCTAATTCCCACCTCCTGTCGATTTTCTACCTGTGAAGCGACTTCGGCGTATACAACGAAAATACGATGTTGAACCGACGCATGCACTGCTGCACACAATACTTGCCAATCCAGGATGAAAATGTGCACAATCCAGCACAAGTCTGAACTTCTACGTTGTTGTACATCGTACTGCATCTGACAGCCTTGATCTAATTCCCGCCCCTGCCGAAAACCCAGCTGGGAAGCGACATGGCGTAGGGGGCGGATCAAGGGTA
>NC_088643.1:45029443-45199443 GCF_964019385.1 Sycon ciliatum
TGCCAATACTCCTGCAGCCATGCTGGGCTGCCACGGTTGTCTCTGTTCTCTTCGAGCTGCTCTATGCTGCTACCATGACAACCATGGTGTAGTAGTGTGCTGACAGTATTGTTACTGCGTTCTCGTAGTGCTTCGAAGTATGAATGGAGCCGTGTGAAACTGTGCAGTGTTTGTGGGAATCAGTCACCGGTACAGTAAAACCTGCCCTAACCGGACGCGGTGCAGCAGAAACTGTCCTGCTATGACAGGATTCCGCCTGATTCAGGGCTGCATGTTTGATCAACAGAACTTCAGTGTATGAAAATGTGTCCGGTCAATACAGGTTTCCCCTTGGTGCAGGGTCCGGTAAACACAGGTCCGACTGTATTATTTCCCTATATAATTATTAATAATCATACTGGGGTTATGTTCTGTGTCTTTCCCATGCTGATACGAGTGTTATGCTCTGCGTCTGCTCTCTGCACAGCATGTTCAACTTCAGGCGATGCTAGGACCGGACAGCAAGTATCGGGTAAGCAACACGTTACTACGGTTTTCCGATGATACTTTTTCAGTTGAAGTGTTGCACCGTACTACAGTGGTTGGCCCTGGAATCCTGGAGTACTCTGCTAGAGAGGGAATGACTAAATAGATTGGGAACACCCTTAGAATATTCGGCGGACCGTTGAAGATGGTGCAAACTATTCTTATCCGGCTAGCTGTATACTTGGCGCATTATCTGTGTATGCCTGTCACTCTGTAATTTGAATTTCCTTCAATTTGTGGTGTCCTGCAGGACAAGAAGCTCGCTCTGGTGTTAGGCACGAAACAGGTGAAAAAAGACAAAGCAGTCTTGACAGTGATGAAGAAGGAGCACGAACAAAGAATGAAACGTAAGTGAAGATAAGCGTGGCTGGTATTTCGTTCGTCTTCTATGTTAGCTGCCAAGAACACATGGCTATGCCATGTCCTGCGCTGATACGATGAGCTTTCCTGGCAATGACATTTATCATCCGTCAAGATCCTAGAGCATTTCCAGGACCATCAACAGAAACATGTCGCATTGTGCACCAAGTGCATGAACTGTCACACGGTATATGTAGGTCGGTGAAGCCCTTGAGCTAGTATCTTTATCAGATGCATGTCACGCGGCTGGCAGCATCCCTATCACTTTTGTTTGGGAACACTGTTGAGAAACTAGCAGGCACCTCGGCATGCTCAAGGTACATGCAGCGAATGGCCCTGATATTCACTCCAACCACTGACTCTGGCAATTGTGGATACAATGAAGGTCAAGTCCCCTTGCTCTCTGTGACACAGCAGAGTCAGTGGTAGTCCAGGCCTGGCGGAACCGGTACGGTTGGTCAGGCCATGGCCAGACAAATGTTTGGCCAAATGTTTGGCCATGGCCAACGCTTGTTTTCCGTTGATGAGGTCGTGCATACCCACCATCTCGTACACATAAAATAGAAATGATGACATCATGATTGTGGTGTTGCCGGACCAATCGAAAACTACTTCCGCCTGTCACATATGTGTGTGTCCATCTGCTTGATGCAAATACATGCAGAAGTGACAAAATCCCAAAATGCACAACCAAGACCTTGCCACTGATGAGAACTAGGACCGGGAAATGTAGTGAATATGACAGCAGCTAGTTACCTAAGTCCGTGAGTATATAGCCATCGGTGTGTGCCCATACTGGGAAGGAGGACAATAGATTGTACTGTAAAAGCAGAATATTTCGGTGGTGTTTTATTTTCGGTAACTTCGGTGCCGACAATTTTTACCGAAAATAAAACGCACCGAAATTTTCGGTATAACCGATACTGTATACATGTAGTACTAGTACACTTACCTGGAAAACGGGTTTTACCGAAAATTTCCCTCCACCGAACCGCTGATTTTGGAGAATACCGAAAATATTACACCACCGAAAATTTCTGCTTTTACAGTAACTGACTGACGTACTTGAGTATGTGTGTGTGGGTGGGTGTTTGCTTGTGTGTGTCTGTGTGTGTGTCTGCGTGCATGTGTGGATGGATGGGACCACCGTGTATGTCCATGCGACAGAGCTGCGAGAACAGTGCTGGAAGCTGGATCAAGCTAAGAGGGACGTGCTACAAGAGATTGAGGACCTGAGGGTGTATCAGGTAGGTGTCTGTTCCTGGTGTTGCCGGTACTGCTGCGGATGGTGACCATATTTCCACCTGCGGGTGTATGAAATACTGCTCTTTTGCGAACCATTCGGTGGTGCCGTAAAACTGTGCAGCTAGTGCAGGCCAATTCATCTATGGACTAGGCACCCAGGAAACATTTTCCGCAGTCCTAAAGTTCTCACCTTTCCTGTAAGTCTGGATGGTGCAAATGCCGGTTTGCATGGATGTGTATATTTGTCGGACACGGTCTCGGCATAGTGGTCGTGAGCAAGCCATTGCCAACACCGGCTCTGGTGCTTTTGTTGCAGCATTGGAGCAGGACACACGTGTGTGCTTGCAATCACGGTGTTTTTATGTTACCACCACCACCACCACCACCACAATCGGTGCGTGTAATGCCCTTTGACTGTTCTTACATGAATCCAGAAAACTGGCGAGCGGGATTCGAATATCATCCGGATTGCTCTGCTCCGCAAAGTGGACGACGCCAGAGAGCAGAGACTGGTAGGTCGCCGGTTTTCGATATAGCCGTTATAATAGTCGTTATTCAATTATAAATATTGCATTCAAGGGACTCTCCAGAGGTGGATGGGTGCTGGTAGAAGGAGTCGTCTTATGCAGCTCAGATTGTGCATGTTGTTGAACACCTAAACAAGCATAGCCAATCATGCAAACCTGGTGATGGTGATTGTAGTGTAATGAGTAGCATCATGACAGAACTCTATCCCTAGGCATAGCATGGTCTGTCTCCTGGTTTCTCCTTCCTACTCCCTACACTCACTCGCATTGATCTAACGTGTGTACTTGTGTAAGAACCGCACCCTGCCGGCTGTACCATTGCCTCATGCATTCATGTACCGCTGCACTTGCTGGCTGCGCATCACTAACCCTTCCCCTTCTATGGCATGCAGTACTCGGGTGCGCGTGCGTATTCATGTCTGAGTGCACTGCCCTCGGGCTCCATCTATACATGGCATCCCGTACTGGGCACGCTGCTTCCGGTCGCTGTTGTGTGCACTCAGCACCGTAGTCTATTCCGCTCTCTGTCTTCTCTACACAGTGATTCCTGTTTGGAATCACTCTTCGTTTCTGCTCTCCTTGTAGTTATTGTGCTTTTCGGTGTCTGATAATGTTCCCCCTTTTGCAATAAAGATTCCGGCGAAACTACTCTAAAAGTAGCTACCGCTACAGTGATACCTGTACTCTGTTCCAATCACTAGTAGTGCCTTGAGCAGAGGTAGAGTCACGATGTGTTTGGTGCATGGGATGCGGCGGAACGGCACTAGTCTTGGTGGTGGGATGATGATGAAACACAGCAGCTTTCCAAGTCAGCAAAGCAAGACGAAACCGTGCGACACTGTCTAATGGCTCTGTGTGTCTCTGTACTTACACAATGTGAATGTATGTCTGTGTTTGTTCCATAGAGAGCTGTGGTGACTTTGCAAAATGATCTGCAAAATGAACAAGACCAGCTAAAATTGGATCTTGCAGACGAGCTGAAACAGCTCAAGCTGGACGCTGAAGAGGTATCATGAGAATACACATGACAGTCAGAACGGAGCCTGGTTCGCCGCTGTTTTATACGACTGTGATGAATATCTCTGTTGCAAATGACTGTGATGAATACCGTGTTGTACTTCTTTTTCTAGTGCAGTAGAACCTCTCTTATCCAACCACCTCCCTTATCCAACCACCTTCCTTATCCAACCACCTTGCAGCATGTACTGCTGGTCAGATTGTCAAAAAATTGCTCCTTTAGTACATGTGAATGATACACACACACACACACACATACACACACACACACACACACATACACACACACACACACACACACACACACACATACGCACGCACACACACACACACACACACACACACACACACGTGCACACACACTGTCTTTCTCACTCATTCGCTCCCACTCCCTCTCTTACTCTCTCTCTCTCTCTCTCTCTCTCTCTCTCTCTCTCTCTCTCTCTCTCTCTCTCTCTCTCTCTCTCTCTCTCTCTCTCTCTCTCTCTCGCTCTCTCTCTCTTTCTCTCTCTCTCTCTCTCTCTCTCTCTCTCTCTCTCTCTCTCTCGCCCTCTCTCTCTCTCCCACTCCTCTCTCTCTCTCTCTCTCTCTCTCTCTCTCTCTCTCTCTCTCTCTCTCTCTCTCTCTCTCCTCTCTCTCTCTCTCTTTCTCTCTCCCTCCCTCTCTCAGGCTCTCTCTTTCTCCCTCTCGTTGGCACTCTCTAGGTCCATCTCACCCGCTGCTCTCTGCTGTCGTTGTTTCTCTTTGTTTGCAGCGTGCCGAGCATGCTAGTGAACTGGAAACTCTGAAAGTAGAGAACCAAAAACTTATCAAGGTGAGTGTCCATCAACATGGCAACTGATTTCACCACTATTGTCGTGCCAGTTGTCGTTGTAGCATTCCAGCACGTGTTGCACAATTCGGGCTTCTCTTTCACGTGCAAAATCTTCAAACGTGTTCACGTGTGTGCACGCACCGGATGATGTTGCTGTATATGTGTTTGGAATATACTCTCTATATCTGCAGGAGCACAAAACCCATAAGGTCAACTATGATAAGATGCTGGCAGTGGTCAACGAGCTTATGGAGAGACTAAGGTAATGATGGGATGCTTGTGACCGAGCAGGAGTGAGCAAGTAGTTTACTGTGAAAAGTGGGAAATGTGTGTTGCATGCAAATTTTGCGTTTCTAGAATTGCACTGGATTGCGACAAGAAATCATTGTTTTATGTCTTCCGTTGAATCGGGTGATTCCCGTAATCAATCCACAGAGCGGTTCGTGGATGTGCGATGATAACGAAACTTGAAAGATGATTATCTCCAGTGAAAATGTCCCACCAAGCAGTACTGAGTTATGCTACATAGTCACAGGGCACATGCCCACACACGGGTAGGGATAACCATGCATGCACGTACACACGGCCAGGGATAACCATGCATGCATGGACACACGGCCAGGGATAACCATGCATGCATGGACACACGGGAATTGCCGGAAACTGGTCGTCCCTGAATGCGATGCCTTTTATTTTAATTAAGGTGGCAGTCTGGGTTCAGAGGGTCAAAAAACAAAGTTTCGATTTTCTGTATTTTTTCACTGGCAGCGTCTTGTGTATGGTCCAAAGGGTTTATCCTGAAAATTTGAGCGTAATCGGGTGCTTCCTTCCGGAGATATAGCCGCGCAAAGTCTGCACAATTGTTTTTGAAATACTGAAATATCAGCAAATTTCTACAAAATTTAGGTTTGCACACTATTCCGATTTTTACCGTCAATCTTTGAGCGATTTCATTAAAATTTTCTGGAGCGACTCCTGGTACTCCTCTGCGCTGCAGACTGACAGCCGCGCACGATGTTTGTCACCATGGCAACCAAGGTAACCTTTGCGCATGCGCAAATTCAAAAAAAATTCAAATTTCGACTCTCATGATCTCAGCTGATCGCTCTGCTGTTGAAACTAGTTACTTTTGGAGTAATTGTTTTGGAGTAATTGTTTCTTGGAGCTAACCCCTTCGTTGGCTACTATGGGGAAGTCTAGAGCCAAGGGAAAGCCCGGACGATCTAAGAAAAGGAAAAGAACGTTCTATGGAGTGTCTCAGGCGCCGAAGGCTCCCTCTGGTGAAATTTCGCCTGCAGAACAAATTCCTGACTTGCCACTGTCTGATGACGACCTTGAAGTGTCAGCTGAAGCCACGTCTTCAAACAGCGATAGTGATGGAAGTGGCGGTGAAGTCGACAGCAGTTCCTCCGACAGTGACTTGGATGAAGAGTGTGAGGAAGGGGCGCATGGATTTCGCCTGATTGATCTCGAGTGCCTTCAGCAGCTTTTGTCAGCTGCAGTTTGTTGCAGTGGCTGTAATGGCGCAGTCACGATCAGCGAATCGCAACGGGGAGGCCTTGCATCATGCCTGGAGCTTTCCTGTGTTAACTGCGGCGACATAGCAAGCGAATTTATGTCCAAGAAGTTCAATCGGGTCTGGGAGGTGAACAGACGAGCAGTATTCGGAATGCGACTGATTGGCCGTGGACGTCAATCAATGGTAAAGCTGGCGGGTGCACTGAATATGCCATCACCTATGAGTCGGTCGACATTTTACAGCCATGCTAAAGGCCTGCATTCCGCGTCCAAGAGCGTCGCTGAGCGTAGCATGACTGAGGCAGCTGAGAAAGCAGTGTCCGCAGCAGATGGGGGTAGCGATATCGCTGCTTCCTATGACGGTACCTGGATGCGCCGAGGATTCGCATCGCTCTTCGGAGCCTTCACTATAATTGCATATGATGTCGGCAAAGTGGTGGACTGCGAAGTGCTTTCAAAGTTTTGCCACAAGTGCACGCACTTGGCGTCTAGAAAAGAGAAGGGAGAGCTAACCAAAGATGACTATGATCGACAGATTGCCGAACACGATTGCTCAGTCAACACCACTGTATCAGCTCCTGCCATGGAGAGTGCAGCCGCCAAGACTCTGTGGGCCAGGTCCTTTGAGAGCCGCAAGCTGAGGTACACCACCTACATTGGTGATGGAGATACCAAGAGTTTTAAGGCTGTGCGTGACGCTTGTCCGTATGGGCCCGAGGTGCCTGTAGTCAAGGAGGAATGTGTCGGCCACGTTCAAAAACGCATCGGTACCAGCCTAAGAAAGCTGAAGAAAAACCTTGCGGGCAAGAAGCTTGCTGATGGGCGCACTATAGGCGGACGTGGTCGCCTCACGGATGCCATGATCGACAAGCTGCAAGCCTACTATGGCATGGCTGTGCGGAACAACAGCGGAGACTTGCAAGCCATGGCCAGGGCCATATGGGCATCCCTCATGCATCGTGCATCCAGCGACAGTAAACCTCAGCACCAGTATTGTCCGCCTGGAATTAACAGCTGGTGTAGATGGCAGCAGCAACAGGCAGGTGGTGATGTCTACGCCCACCACAATATCCTGCCAGAGGCAGTATGGAAGGAACTGAAGCCGGTCTACATTCGGTTGTCCGACCGGAGTTTGCTCGAGCGCTGCCAGAAGGGTGCTACGCAGAATCGCAACGAAGCGTTCAATGGACTCGTGTGGCAGTTGTGTCCAAAGACAGGCTTTGCATCCGCTCCCACTGTCCAGATGTGCGTCTACCTGGCCGTGGCCTGGTTCAATGATGGAGGTGTGGCAGTGAAACGCGTTCTGGACGAGATGGGCCTCCCTACTGGACACCATACGACACGTCTCATCAAGCTGCTAGACCGTGAGAGACAGGCACATGCTGCCAGAAAGAAGTCAGAAGAAGGGAAGAGGTCACGAAAGAAGCGAAGGAGGATCAGGAAGGGCATCCAGGATGAGCAGCAAGAGGAAGAAGGTTTGACATATGAAGCTGGTGGCTTCGACTAAGTTCTAGTAAGTTCTAGTTGGACAGACATACCTCCATCTGTACTTGCACAGAGCACTTTTTTCTCCATTTTCCACTGAGTCCCGTACCTCTTAGACAGCGTAGCGAAGAACCTGTAAGTCACAGACCCCATAAACCATACATTTTTGGAAACTGTGAGCATTTATCAAGGTGCTAAGTGTCATGGATTTTTATATTTGTCTAGTAGCTTTGAGTAAAGTGCTACTGATCGAGGACCTAAATTTTGCGCGATTGCATGATTTTTTTTTGACAGCTTGAGTACTTTGTTCTGAATATGATTTCAAAATTCCGCTCCACTTAGCACCTAGGTATATGTGAAGGAAATTCTGTGGAGCACTCAGTTTCTACCCAGCTTCTTTCTGCGTTTGCATATTGCGTCTAAGGTATTGGTGGTACGGCATAATCGCAGATTTGACTATTGTGTCTGCGGATTCCCATGTGTGAGCTTGATTTATACTTCATTGGACTTAGTGAAATACACTGGGTATGTGGTCAAGATTTGAGCAAAATTCATCAATTATTATGGAAGTTACGGCTGTGTTCATGCGGTCGGGCCGCGAACCCAGACTGCCACCTTAAAACGTCAAGTCGAGTTTCGGTGATCAACGGTTGGATGTATTGTGTTTTGCCCTATAGCGTTCTTCGTAAGGAGAAATCTGAGTATGAATCAGCGCTGTTCAACCGAAAACCCCATAAAGAGTAAGTTATCGAGATTGCGCTGTGTCATTACATGTTTCTCTGACGACAATCCAATGTTATCATAGCAACTGAAACAATAATGGCAACAACAATGATTGAGGGACATGTTTTGGTTGATGCTCTGAATTCCAGACCCGTGATACTGCTAATTTACTGAACTGATTGCCTGGAGTAAAAACGAACATAATGCTTCTTAGACTTATGGAGTGGCATCTGCACACTCACAGCAAGGACCATAGGTTTAGGCTAACACAGTTGTGAAATCTAACCAAGTTCTTTGTTGTGATTGGGCAGATTGCGTGGGTTTTTTTGCACGGGTCAAGCCGAATGATGCGTTGCTCCCACTAAGCGGGAAGCACACACTTTTCCTGCCGACTTGACCTGACGCTTGACTGACACATAGATGGCACACGGTTGCTATAGATGTATCTCAACCGTGGCCTGGTTCTGGAATGCTGGTTAGCTGTATTGTGGTATCGGCTGATCAAGGAGAATGAGAGTGCTGTTTTCATCTACACCGTAGGAGTACAGGACTTCACTGAGCTTCTTTCTCACACCTCACATCAACCATAACTAGTGGACGGTTGACTGCGGGCAGCCATACTGCATTGCATTATTCTTCAAGGGTAATATCAGTGCATTTCTATGGAATAGGAAGAGGAAGGTACTGATCCATAACAACAACAACAAAAAGATTGCCAACAGCTAGCAGAATTGATACGCCCCGCACTAAAGAAATTAATTAATCATGACTAAACTGAAAGTGATACGATGAGAATTCTACGCATTTCACGTGCTTCACACCATAATTATATTACTGTATAAGTACAAATTTTCGTTTGGAATTAACTTTCGCTATAGTCGTTTGGGGGCACGAAATAACTAAAGTTTGTACCAAACTAAAGTTTTTTTCTGAACGTTCACGGTGACAGACCTCGACCAAAAACGAAATTTAGTGCGTAACAAGCCTGCTGGTGGAGTGATCTAACGAAAGACTTCGTGAACGAAAATTTGTACTTATACAGTAGTAAGGCAAACACAAGGGCGGGTGGGTGGGCCCCTGCAATGCAAGACAGAAAAAAGAGACCGATTCAAACTGTGCAAGCGCTTTTCAGCGCTTGTGTAGCGGGCCGCAGTCTCTCTCTCTCTCTCTCTCTCTCTCTCTCTCTCTCTCTCTCTCTCTCTCTCGGAGGCAAATGCACTCGGGTCTCAGTGAACACACTGTTGTTTACTATTACTGAACTAAACTGAAGACTACATTGTAAATTTTAAAACTCTGACTCTAACTCTAACTCTAAACGGCGTGTAACTCTGACTGGCGTTTCTAACTGGCATAACTGGAGTGAAGAGAATTGTGAACAGCAGCTTTTATAGGGTGAGGAACTGTTAGTGTAAGTAAGCCAGCCTATGACCAGGGGATGCGTCGAGCAGAAGAAGTAAGGTCAAAGTAAGATGTGTGGGCAGTAGAAGGGGTCACTGCACAAGGGATGCCATTTGATTCTATGCAGAAGAAGGAGGTGAATAGCGGTGTGGGCAATGGGCGTAAAAGAGGTACCGGGAAGACAGCCATTTGGAATTCTAAGGAAGCTTCATTAGAATGTGTGTAGAATCTGTAGATAAATGAAAAGGAGGTCGAAAGTGAAATGCGTCACTAAAGGTCAACAGGGTACATGTGCTAGTATTTCTCAGGTCATCCTAGTGTGTGGGAACAATACATGAATACAGTGAGACTAGTTACTACTCGAAGTATGCATGTCATGGGTCTGCAAGCACGGTAATAAGAGTTGCAAGTGCGGGGTGCGGTGCAGTGCAACACGCGTGTCCAATACATTGAAAGTGATTCACGCTGCAGCTGTGTAAGTTACTAGCGTGCCAACGCTACACTTGCGCGACCTTCCGTGTCATGATAGACACGAGCATAATATTCAAAAATAGATATTAAAAATAGAACAAAAAAAAACGCATCGCAGATGTTCGTCATTCAAAAGAACGCTGCTTCTCGTTTATTTCAAATATTCAACTTACGAGAAGTGTACACTTCCTTGATTCTATTTTTGTTTTGCATCTGACCCTCCTTCCCGTCTCTGTGCAGCTGTGAGCCCGACGAGCCGATTTCTCTCAACATCAGAAAGGTTGAGCGGCCTGCGTTGTGAGCAGGTACATGTGTACATGTATACCCTCGGTCAATGCTGTGTTGCTATGCCAATCACATGCAGCCGCCTGCTCCTGTATACAAGGCATAGTCCAAATGAACGGTTG
This sequence comes from Sycon ciliatum, assembly GCF_964019385.1. Lineage (NCBI taxonomy): Eukaryota > Metazoa > Porifera > Calcarea > Leucosolenida > Sycettidae > Sycon > Sycon ciliatum. The sequence continues at coordinate 45,039,934 of NC_088643.1, forward strand.
CCATGGTGCTGGACCGAGAGATCCCGATCACCATGGCACCCATTTTGTTTTTGGACACTCTTTGCTCCTTTCAGTGGGAGCGCATGGGGAACGCCCTACCAGTTCTATATGTGCACCCATCGAACAGTCCATGTGTGTATTTTATGTTGCTTCGCTACTTCCAATATGGGGAGAGAAAAAAAGTGAGCTGCTGTTTATACATGTACATGTATGACTGAATGCCACTCCACCGTGTTGCAGTGTGTAGTGGGCGGCAGCACTACTTCAATAACCGTGATTAGCACATTCAGGCTTCAAGTCAGTACAAGGTTTTGCATCAAACTGCTCATGTTCGTCAGAATTACTCGATATGCCCTGCTCAGTTGCCGCTTAGGACACCCTTGGGAAGTCCAGGGAAGGAAACCAAAGCTAGCTGTTATACTATACTGACTCCAATATAATTATATACATAGTTGTCATGATGACTTACGATCATAATGATATAATTATATACATAGTTGTCATGATGACTTACGATCATAATGATATAATTATATACATAGTTGTCATGATGACCTACGATCATAATGATATAATTATATACATAGTTGTCATGATGACTTACGATCATAATGATTCCTTTCTGGCAAGCCCCTGGCCGAGATGACCCGCTTTATCACGGTCGCACAATCCGATTTTTGTACACACTTGGCTCATACTGCTCACCGCAAAAACGGTAGGGTAGATCCACCAGAACTGTCACGTTATATCACGGTTCCGCTTCTGGCTTCAAGCTGCTCAGCTTCTACTGCACTCTTCTTCATACTATAAGTTGTATGTCCCTAAACTCCACGAATTCTGGTCATAAAATGTTAAGATCTTAGAGCTTCGAGAAGGCTCGCCAACAACTGAGAAAACCTTGCATTACGCCCGAGTCTGTGATTGAACATCGGCTGCAGAATATGGCATAGGACGATAGATGTCCCGGTATGGCTGGGTACTGAGTGGTCTCGCAGTTTCTGCTTCACCCTGAACCCTGTGTCAACCCAGGGCTCAGCACCACTGGTACGGTGTGAACTTTTTCACCAATTTTCAGTGGTCATGCCCAGCATGAAATTACTTACTAGTATATGGAGTGCTGCTCGTCCACCCTACACTAGCGTCTCTCCCTCAGTCCTCAGAAAATGTTCTTCCTGTCCAGTGAGAACAACTTTGCTATCTGTATACCTGTTGCTTGCGGAATATGTAGTCGAAACGGCCAGAGATATGATGTAGCCTAGAGCCGCAGTAGAGGTTCGTCCCGAGTCCCACGATACTGAAATTGGGCATAGGGTCGCGTAGTAGTGATCGGCCCTGTGGCTCCAGGCATGCACTTGATGAAAGGTGCAATTACAACAATGATCCAATCTAAACGGACAGCCACCCACTATGCCACAGTAGTAGGGCTTCCTAAGTAACTTTACCCGTGATCTGGTAATCATTCGCATATTATAATGAAATCCAGTCGAGTCACTCAAGTAGGCGCCGGACGTTCCGCAGCGCCTAGACCTGAGAACACTGGGCTGCGAAATGATGCAACTTGGGTGCAAACTTAAGCCTGTGACGCGACTAGACTGCATGGAGCAGCAGTCTAGTTCTACTGATAATTGTTACTACATGTAGTAGTACTATGAAGTATGATGAGACAGGCTTTTAATTTTATACAAGCCATCACCATGATTACGGTATCCAGTCATTGTACGATCATCATTGTATGAGTACACACATACTGCACTGCAGGTCAGCACCCAGGCCAGCACTGCTCTGCTCCTGCACTACATTACAGTCCATTTCAAAACTATAGACGCGCAGGGTTTTTGAAATATTTCAAATTTGGCAGGACCTTTTTGAGAATAGTTTTCGGAACATTGCTCAGGACCGCTCCACAATTACTCTCATATAGTTTCTAAACGATTAGATAACAGACGCCCAATTTGGAAAAAAATTATGCACAAAGTGATCACAGATTTTATGTGGTATAGATGCTGGCATAACGGTTTTTGCCTAGGTACGCGTCTATAGTTTTGAAATGGACCGTCTGTATACAGTAGTACCAAGAGTACATACCAACTAGTCTACAGAATACATGTACATGTACTAGAACATTCACTGAAGCCAGTGTACATGACTGTACAATCATTACATTGTACTATATACACCTATTTATTATGCAATACTACAATCGCAGCTAGCTAGCTATCATGTACAGACCAGTCAGAGACTGAACAACAAAGGTTACAGTCATACTCAGTCATAGTAAAATAATTAGTTAGTTTAACATTACACTCAAACGCCTCTTATCCGGACGCCTCAGATACGGGCACGTCTCTCTACCGGCCACCCTCAGCTTGAGTTCCTATGGCAAAAATTAGTGTTGAAACGAATAATCGAATAATCGAATAATTAAATATTTAGAATATTCGTGGGGTGAACGAATAATCGAATAGTCGTAGGAATTATCAGAAATCGAAAAAAAAAAAAAAAAAAAAAAAAAAAAAAAAAAAAAACGATCTATGCTCAGTGCTGACCCTACTGATAACCGTTATTTGCACTGCGTAGATCTGCTCGTAGTATTTCTTCTCAAACTCTTCTCCTCCAAGTTTTAATCTCCTATCGGTATCTAGTAATACTTCTGTTCTTTCCATACGAGGGAAACATTATTATTATCAAATTTTTGATAGGGCAATCCCCACAGGCTTAAGGCCTTCTTACAGGGTACCCTAATTCGAACCTGCACTTATGCATTGAATGTGATGCCAGCGATAAACGCCTCATTGATATACACAAGCTAGGCATGCCACCGGGAAACATGGATGCAGTGAATGTGATTTTCGGTCTTTGACCACTTTCGACCAAGACCCTATGCAGAGCTGTATCAGGCGTTTTAACCGGTTTTGCACCTCCACATAACAAAATCCGATAATCAGCAAAAAAAATTTTTTTAACTACTTAAAAAGTGCTGAAAAAGTGTTGAAAAATGCCATCATGTGTATGATAGAATGTACATGTAGATTATTCGTTCGATGGAGGGCGAAATTATTCGATAGATTATGCGTTCGAAGAATCCGTGTTCGGTTTTTAAACACTAGCAAAAATGCTTCGAATTTGGGGGGTTGAACTTTTTTTCCGAATGCACAAGTGCTTATTTGTCACTGCCAACCTGTGTATACATGTAATCCATCCATTTTTATCCATGGATTATTTTTGTAACCTGAACATGTGCAGTATGCACCAAATTGCAAAAACACTTCTTCAAAAATGATAATGATACATGGTAGATGAGTTATCCTGAGATACGGGCAAATCTGAGATACGGGCAGTGCCCGGTCCCAAGGTGCTCGGACGTCTGAGTGTACATTGTAGTTGTTCAGTTTTGTAGCCTTGGCCATCACCAGATCACTCAGCTGATCATGAGCATGATGAAGAGGGCGAGTCTTTCATCATCAACATCTTTGTACACATGAATGAATGCTCGATGACCTGTGAACTCACATGACAAGTACCTGACATCGTCAGCTAGCTAGCTCGTGGTCGTAGATCTACGGCGTAGACCTACCGATACATATTCGTACAAAACAAGACTTGATCGCCTGCTATACTACTGTAGGCACTTCAGGTGTTTTTTTCAAAACCAGAAATACTCGTATTTCTTTCTTGTATCCGATTCAGATAGGTTTAGGAAGACTCCACAGAAAATTTGAAGCAAAAAGAATAACTTGGCACTGAGATATAGCCATCCAAAGTCGGAGAATTGAATAACGGCAATTTCAGTATTTCGATGGCACCAGCAGCATATCAGAATTGGCAGGACTTGCTTCAGTGTCTATACTATAGTGGCAAAATACCAGGCTCGCTGGAAGCAGGTCAAAAATAACCAGATGAATGCAGAAACAGCATGGTTTGGAAAAACTTCGCATTTTTCATCCGTCCGGCAGCTCATACGAAGTTATCGGGTGTGGTCACCATGGCAACTCCATAGCAACAGCATAGCAACTCCATCGCAACAGCATGAAAACAGTGCAGAGAAGCCTTTGGAAAAGCATATGATGAGACTTTGAGGTAAGATAAAGTAACTACAATAATTCAGTGCCAGAACACATTGTTGCTACATGTACAGTACTGACTTGGTGACGAGTACGGAAGAACAATGAGCCGCAGACTGAATTTTACCGGGTATTTGACGGAAAGAAATGACAAACTATCACATGTAGAACATCGTCTGCAAATTTTTGGGACTACTGAAACTTCAGCAACTCCAGCATGAGAGATTTTGTGCATAGAGTGTGTGCTGGATTCTTGGTATAATATCACCGTCAATGCTTTTCTTGGTCGCTGGAAGCCACCTGCTGATCAGCTGACGATTTTTTCCAAGCAGGCCGTTTTGATGTCAGCTCTCTTGGTCCAGTCGCCGAAGTATATACTGTCCTACTCGTCGCCTGCAGGAGAGGACGACTGCTCCGATGCGACTCCAATAACACCTGGCAATATTTCTTCTTGCGCAGCCATGCGCATGGGCTCCGACGAACAAGGACTACTGCCGCGGCTCGCTTTCAATAACACCTCACATTATTTCTTCTTGCGCAGCAATGCGCAAAGTGTCGGACGAACGAGGACAACTGATTCCGAAAGGAAATACGACGCTGAAGACGATGAGCTACATGGCAAATGCGTGCAATCAAGTGAAATGCCCAAAAAATCCTTGCCGATTTTACTCGAACTGTACGTGAGTTCAAAAAATTGCCGCATCGTGACGTATGCGGGCTCAAACGAAAGCTGAGGGCCTCAGCTACACGCTGCGCCACACGAGAAGGCCCTGCGCAGCTTCCGTGCAGCTACAGATCGATCTATGCATGCGCCTGCCTTTCCGTGGTGCCACGCATGTACGCGATTCAGCGTTAGCACTTTTTGACAGGCCATGTCACGTGACTGAAATGCCTAGGCTGCCGAGTAGATCTACGACTGCAGGATCATGGAGCATGCTATGTACACTAGCATGGCGCGGCGTCATCTTTTCGGGGACGAAAAAGTGGATTTACAAAAAGAATCACTTGCACCACCACGTGGGAGGCGTCGAGGCAGTTGATTGTCGTACTGTCATGTACTACTTTCACCGCACATACATGTAGATCATGTAGATACCTAGTACCTACGGTATGTGTATACGGTAGTACTACGAGTCGAGCCTCCGCTTGAATAAAAATCTTTGACGAGAGCAACGTGCAACAACAACAACTCGTTCTTTTCACATCAGTGCATTGCTTGACCGGGAGCTCCTTTTCCACTTCTCCTTCAGCGTCGCCAGCATGAAGTCCGCTGTGCTCATTCTGGCCCTTGTGGCCATGGCTCAAGCCCATGTCATCCGGTCAGTATCCCAGATCAGGAAATAATTTGTTTCGCGTGTTTGTAGGTGTAAAGTTGAAATAATAATTGAATGGACTGTTCTTGCCATGACTGCATGTCAGTTCGGTGGAATTCTGCATGAGTTACTAATCTGGTTTGTGTTGTTCGTTTTTGTATTTACAGGGTACCACTGTACCGCATGGAGTCTGTCCGCCGCTCCTTGGCTGACAAGGGCACCAACATTGACGCAGTGGAAAAGGCTTTGGCCCGGAAATATGGCATGGCTGTTGGTGGTCCCGGAGATGAAATTTTGACCGACTACAAAGATGTAAGCAAAACTTGCTAGTTATTATTTTAAAACAACGGCATTGCTTTTTGCGAGCTCCAGTGTGTGTAAAGAGATCGATTGGGTGCAATCTGCCTTTTCTGGCCATTTCTGCATGGGCAAGAATGGATTTGCTGTACGTTATCGTAGTATCCAATTGGTGCCCAATTATGACCTTTCTATAGAAAGCGCCCTGGATTAGTAATGACTGATCGACTGTTTCAATTATTATTTTGGCTGCTCTTTACGTGGCCCTATGTTGCAGTTGTGGACACTTGCTTTACAATTGCTGTAAAAATTCTGCAGTGCTAGAGTACAGACATTAACCTTTGCCAAGTACTATGCGTACATGACTAACTTACTTGTGGGTGGTGTTCGAACAAAAAATCCTTGCGGGTACCAACGGTTGTCTAATTGTGTCAGTTGATTGTCTCATGTTGGAGCACGTTCGATTTTTGTTTGGATGTTTCAGTGGCTGATCAGCCCATACTGGCAGGTGTCAGCCAGATGACAACAGGCAGCATGCACATGATCTGCACGCTAGTATGCATACCTGCCAGCATACTCCGCTTTGGGCGGCTATGCATGTGCACCTTCTATTGCTGTTCGAAGGGCAAAGGGACAGGGTCATCGGATCGAGGAAAAAAATTAAAGAAAAAATTCGACGGGTTCGCACCGGGCAGGTCAAGAACAAGGAGTCGTACAACTCCCTGGTCAAGAACCACCTTTCCGCTTCCGTGGGACGCCACCACCCCATGATCAGGCGTCAGATGCGGCTCCTAAACGGATCGAGAGCCAAGGATTAATTTAACAAGAGAAAAATGGACCAAGGAACTACAAGTTCCGCCATAATGTCCACTAACACCACCAGTTAGTAAACAATCAGTTCGTGTGCAATAGCATTGCACAACATTGACCGACGGTACTGACGTTCTACAACTAACTGGCTAACAGCTCTAGCACATCTTGGATGTGCACTCCAGCAGCCTTCCAACTTGGAAGGTTCTAAGTTAGAAATAACATAAGGAGGGGAAGGTGAGCGCAGCCAAGATAAGCACGAGCTGAAAATCTCAGCTGTGAAGGACTTTGGCAGATGTTCATGCATGTCGATGGCGATACTGGCAAGACCATTGGACAATACGGTCAAACCACGATTCAAGGACGCAAAGCAACATTCCACACATTATTGGCTCTCAATCCGAGTACATTCCTGCACACCTGATGACCCGTCCTTATCTATACGACGAAACGATCGTCGTGTGAAACTGCTACTTGTTACCGCTGCTTATTGTCATCTTAATTGTCATAGTCGAAGTACAGTGCTGTTTTACTGAGGCGTTCGTTTTGCACGATTCTTGTTCGCATAGCTCCCCCTTTTATCTTTTGAGCCACATAAGTTTTGTGGAATGTTGCTTTGCGTCCTTGAATCGTGGTTTGACCGTATTGTCCAATGGTCTTGCCAGTATCGTCATCGACATGCATGAACATCCGCCAACGTCCTTCACAGCTGAGACTTTCAGCTCGTGCTTATCTTGGTTGCGCTCACCTTCCCCTCCTTATGTTATTTCTATAACTTAGAACCTTCCAAGTGGGAAGGCTGTTGGAGTGCGCATCCAAGATGCGCTAGAGCTGTTAGCCAGTTAGTTGTAGAACGTCAGTACCGTCGGTCAGTGTCGTGCAATGTTATTGCATGAGCTGATTGTTTACTAACTGGTGGTGTTAGTGTATATTATGGCGTAACTTGTAGTTCCTTGGTCCATTTTTCTTTTGTATAAAAATAATAATCATTTTATAGAAAAGAATGAAAATCTCTCGTTAGATGTGAATTTTAGAGGTTAAGTTACACGTGCGAAGTGACGTGAAATGTTGCGTCGCAGGATTCGGGTTTAGTTCACACAAATATCAAATCTTCCAACAAACTCGATACAGAAACTCACACAAATTCGATCGGGATTACCAAGCGAAACTTCCAACAAACTCACGTCACGAACTTACGCGCGGGACAGTCAACTCGCGTAAAACACGTCAAATTTTACGTGAGTTTTTTTTAAATCTTCGACGTAAAAGTTCACGGACGTAAGAATTTTACGTGAAACTTAACTTCTCTAATGTCCACTAACACCACCATTATAGCGTAACTGGTTGTTCCTTTTTCTTTTCTATAAATTTTGCCTTGGCTCTCCATCTGAATAATCACTTTACTAGGATGACCCTAAGTATGGTCATACCACATTCTTTGTTTCCTGAACCATTCTGTGCTCTCTGTGTCTCCCTCTCCCTTTGCTCCAGGCTCAGTACTATGGCCCTATCACGATCGGTACGCCCGCACAGTCATTCAATGTCATCTTCGACACTGGTTCATCCAACTTGTGGGTGCCAAGCTCCAAGTGCCCGATCACCGACCTTGCTTGTGGTACGTAATGTTTCTAGTATTATTGATAGCATTCATGTCACTGCTTAGGTGCAGCTGTGCAACTGTGCAACATTAGTATGAGTGGATCAACTAGCTCAGGGCTTGCAAACGCATGGGGAGCAGAGGGTATTGTCGGTGTATTCTGTCAATCCCACAGTGTTCTGTGCACTAACAGTATCCTTGCCAGGCTTGATGCCTGCTATGCCGTGTGCGCTAATGCATCATTTCCTGATCAGCAGAGCTGTGGTTATTTGAGTCAAATCTTCATCATCATCTTTAACCCAATTTTGGTTCATGATAACTTTGATAAGGAAATGATGCACAAACACACAGTATGCGGCAGGCATCAAGCCTGGCACGTTCAAATTCAACTATACAATGGGTGCAGTGTGTTTATGCATCACTTCCTGGTCAGCTGTGATTATTTTGCAGTGGTTGTGTTGGGTTGTGCATCATGTCCTGGTCAGGATGGCTGTGGCCATTTTTGTAAAGCTATGCCGTATAAACTGCTTAGTGGAAATGGTGGGGTTATACATCACTTCCTGACCAGGACATGCCGTTATTTTGTGCAGTACGTATCCGCTATAGCCGGGTTGGCGGCTAAGTGCGGGACGTTTAGCTCTGATATGTACGTGCCTGAAAGCATGCGGTCCACGACACGAGATTTCTGTTTCCATGTGTGTGTGTGTGTGTGTGTTGTCAGATCTCCATCACAAGTACCACAGTGACCGCTCTTCCACCTACAAGGCAAATGGATCCTCGTTTGCCATTCGCTATGGTACTGGCTCGCTGAAGGGATTCCTCAGCACTGACTCCGTTTCCGTAAGTCAGTGTGTGTGTGCTTGTGTGTGCCTTGCTTGTTTAATTTAGCAGGTAGTACATGTATGACACATGGCAGCTTGGTAAAAGGTGGGGGTACAGGCAGCACAGGCAGTAGTGCTCCTTGCTCCCAATGTCCACACACACTGAGGCCTGTGCTCCTTGCTCCCAATGTCCACACACACTGAGGCCTGTGCTCCTTGCTCCCAATGTCCACACACACACTGAGGCCTGTCGTTTTCGCGCACATGTCCGAACGAATTTTTCTCTCAATTCAGTTTACCATGATGGATTTTCATCATCCTGGGCTTGTTGGAAAGATCAGGACCAAGCAAATCCATCCTGGTAGCTCTCAACTCAATATGCACAGCGGTGCAACTTCTACGTCCTCTTGAAGCTACATCACGATGCCTCGGAAGGCACAGGAACTCAATCTCACATTCTTTTTCAGTTTCTTGCTTCAGGTCAGCCGATTTTCACGATTCAAACTGCACTGCAAAGCTGAGATCCACGTGCTTCCGCTGGTGTCCATTACGCATGCGTTGTGCCAAAGGGAAATCCCCTGGCACGCAACAGAAAACTGCGAACGCATGAACAAAAAATTCACGATCGCTCAGTGCCGTGAATTTCGTGTTCACTTTGTCGCCGCCCCGTCAATCTTTCTCCTATCGCAAAGAACTTTATATCGCTGGAAAGCTGAGCTGAAAGCTGAGCTGAATACCTTTCCAACGGTGTATTGATTGTCGCGATAGACTTATTTTTCACGGAGTTACGAGAGTTTGTACACTGGTCTATGCACTGCGATGTACTGCGCAAATCTCATGACGTCATTAGTCGTTTGGCGTACTTCACGCATGACGTCTATAGCCGTCATTAGCACGGAAAGGGTTAAAGTGGGTCCTCCGCCTTGTGTGAGTGCCGTACAACGTGTGTGTTGTGTCGTGTTTGCTTACCAGGCTGTCCAACGGTGTAATGTAGTTTGTACTTCTAGCTTGGGCCTGGTTTGAATTCTGGCTTTGAGATTTTTTTATTTTGTTGGTACCAAGTTCATACCGGTACTCAGTTCTCCGTGTTACCCCTTCTGCATCCACAAAAGGCTAAACAGCACTCCATGGACCGATTGCCATTTGTACAGATCCACGAAATCCCGTAGAATCCCGTAGACCCGGTAGGGTGTTGAATGTGCAGGATCCTATTGTGTTTTCTGCTATTTCCACTAAGAAATGGGGCCTGAAGGCATTTCATACGAAAACCTTTTTTCTGACGAAGATCTAGCTTGTCATTAGTTCTAACCAAAGTGAAGAAGCTGGAAAAGCGATTGCTGGTCATTGAATTATGACGCTAAAAAGGTCAAATGCGCATGCATAGCACACAATGAACACCCTACCGGGTCTACGGGATTTCGTGGATCTGTACAAATGGCAATCGGTCTATTGGTTTGCTCCTGCCCCTCCTTGCAGAATTTCACACTGCTTTTGCGATAGTGCTCAATCTTGGTTCTACTTTTGTTGACAGCCTGTGATGTTGAATATGCTTATTGTTGTTTGCTGGGCATGTGCTGTTCACAGATCTCCTTGTTGACTGTGAGGAACCAGACATTCGCCGAGGGAACTAACATCCCCGGCTTGACCTTCATCATGGCCAAGTTTGACGGCATTCTCGGTCTCGCCTTCAGCAAGATCTCCGTCGATGGAGTCACCCCAGTCTTCGACAACATGGTGCGCCAGGGCCTTGTCAAGGAGGCTGTCTTCTCCTTCTGGCTGGACCGTAACCCCGAGGGTCAGCAGGGTGGCGAAATGCTGCTTGGCGGTATTGACACTAAGCGCTACACTGGCGACATTGCCTGGGCACCACTCAATTCTGAAACTTACTGGCAATTCAAGATGACCAGGTGAGGGTTCAATCTTACTCAACCAGGCATACATGTGCGGGGGTTGTTTGTCATGGCATACCATGTTGATTGAAACACGATAAGTTTGATGAATAGTGGCAGTTAGTTCTTCCACTTTACCAGCTGTTGAATGGTGTTATCCCGGCACGAGTGGCTGTGGCTTCTGCTACAGCGGCGCTGCCAGCGCCTCCGGTGATGTGCATCTGTGTGCTTGTGTAGCTGCTAAATAGCTAGTTACGTTGTTGTCTGACTCTGAATCCTGTCGTGTACCACTCTGTGTGTCTGTGTCCAGTGTGAGCGTGGCTGGCGGCGGCAGCTACTGTGGTGGTTGTGATGCCATTGCTGACACCGGTACGTCCCTCTTGGCTGGTCCAAAGGATGAGATGGACAAGCTGAACAAGGAGCTCGGTGCCACCCCTATCATCAGTGGAGAGGTAAGCTTGTGTACTACATTGTTCATGCAATCTAGCACGTAACTGGTATGTGATGTGTGCAGTTTGTTCCCAAAAAAAGGAACAATCAAAAGTACGGCTATGGTACAATCCTGTATGCTGCAGAACATCTGATCACTGTATGTATTTCGAGTCGTCGTTGCCAGTACATGTACTAGGCAACCCTTGTTATGGGCATGGCCACATTCCAGTGCATTCTACTCCAGTACATGAGTAGATAGCCATTGTTTGACTACCATCACTTTGGTAGTGCTTCTCATGCTCCTCCAGTACGTCCTGGCTCTTATCTGAATGTTTTGTGTATGTTTGTTGTTGTTCCTGTTCAATACAGTACATGATTGATTGCAGCAAGATCGACACTCTGCCTGTCGTCAGCTTTGTTATCAACGGCAAAACTTTCGCTCTGACTGGCAAGGAGTACGTCTTGAAGGTAAGCCGAAGCAGCATCTATTTTAGGTAGTAGGTTTTGATCTACAAGTGTTATTGCTAAGAAATCTCGCTCATGAAACAGGCATGGTTCATGTGGGAGGTTGGGGCTTTGCTACAACTCATAGTATGTGTATGTCTTTGGGAGGGGGATAATAGGTTTCGTCAGCCATTCACCCATTCACAATGTTTTTATAGTGTAGAAACTGTCTGATTTTATTAGGAATGCCGGGAACTTGTGGGAAGGTTGGCATCAGTTCCAAAAGTAATTGTAAAGCGGATTTCACAGAAAGATTTTTGCGATGCAGTGCCCGTCCACCTAAAAAATCCCGAATCGCACCCACTGTGCAAACACCCAGCTTCTTTGTTTTGAATTTTGTGTATGGTGTGTGTGTGTATCCAGGTGTCTGCTGGCGGCCAGACCGAATGCATCAGTGGCTTTGCCGGCATTGCCCTGCCCAGGCCTCTGTGGATCCTGGGTGACGTCTTCATCGGTGCCTACTACACCGTCTTTGACAAGGCCAACGAGCGTGTCGGCTTTGCCACCTCCGTGCAAGGCTAAGAAACGAGTGCTCATGCACATCCCTAACACATCGTAACTTCTTGCAGCTGCATGCCTCTCTCCCCTCTGCTTCTATCATTGTTGTTCACATAGTATTGCCAAGTCGTGTGTACGTGGAATTCGATCATCAGTGACTTTTTTCTTTGCTGACTCTTTTTCTTCGATGTGTTCACTCTTCAATCATTCTTCTTTTCGTGATGCTGCTGTAACTCGGTGTGTTATCTCCTCTTGACCTTACTCCCGCTGCTCTTAACCAGTTCTTGTAAGTGTGTGGACCTGTGTGTTTGGTCTCTTCCACATTGTACCTCGTGTGTGTTGCACGCGAGTCTGATTAGGTGCATGAGAGGTGGTGGACCACGAACTAGTACCAGTACTGGTATCTGACTGGCCCGAGCGCCGTCACCTCATTGCCAAACGTGTTTAGCCGCAGCGCGGACAAGAGAAGCAAAACTCAGCGGTGGAGAGAATTGAGGAACTGGGGAGCACATGACAATGTATGTACCGTGAAGTACCGTTGATCCGCCCCCTATCGAGCGACTTCGGAGGTGTTGAACGGACGCATGCACTGCTGTACACCACACGTGCCAGTGCAGGATGAAAATGTGAACAATCTATCCAGCACCCCGACTGGCCCGAGTCTGACCTTCCACGTTGTTGACTGTTGTACATTGAACTGCACTTGACAACCTTGATCTCGCCCCTGCTGAAAAATCCGACCTGGATACAATGATGTAATCAGAACTGATCCAGGGCGCCAGCTTTGGTCGAATTTCACCTAGCGCAACTAATACCGGTAGTACTCGTACTCCCAAAACGAGCATGCACCCCTCTGCATGGGTATGTAGATATGGGAGCCACCACCAGCAAAAAAACTCGCATCACGCGTGTGTTAACCGTTCTATGCGTCCGGAATGCTGTACGAGCAACAAAGCAGAACTAAAAACAGCACTCTCCTGATGGAAAGTTACTCTCTTTTGACGGGTAGCGAACCGTCTACGGAAATTGCAGGGAGATGCCATTCGACGACTCTGGGAAATAAATCAAAAATTTATTTTGAAAAAAATCAATTGGAAACTAGAGCCCATGTAACTCAACCAATCCTAAAGCATAAAGTGCAGGATGAACTAGCATTGGCCATCAGAAAGAACTGCAAGTGTGTACATGCAAGGTATAACCGTTATCAAAAGAAGTTCTTCTCAGCAGGCAACACCCAAGAAGTAACTCGTTTGCCTTCATTTCTCGGGTCTGAAGGATCAACTACAGCAAAATGTCCCAATCATAATTATAGGATACGTTCAACTCCAGTACAAGATCCCAGCCAGTGCAACATGCCTACTTGTACAACAACGTAACGAACCCTACCACATAACTACTGCTATGCGTGCACATGTTTTGGTCGACTAAAGGACTAAAGGATGAAGGATCCTGAAGACAGGCGGGGGGATCTTGCCAGCACACCAGTAACGTACACAAGCTAGAAAGGAACAATAAAGTACTGTATGAAAAATAATATAAAAAATGGATGTGCAGCCAGCACACATTCCTCAGATGAAAGCAACACCTACTAACCTACAAACTTTGCTAAATCAGCTGGACTAACGTTGCCACCAGTGACCACTGCAACGACATTCTTGCCCTGGATGTCGGGTATCCTGCCAGACAGTAAAGCGGCAACAGATGCTGCACCAGAGGGCTCCACCACCTGTCCACAGCTGTACAGAGCTTTCATTGCCCTGCAGAAAGAAGAAACGGTAAGCATACAACAGAACAACAACGCACAGTGTGTATGATGTGAAGGCAATCAGTGCACAGGCGGCAGAATAAATCCATCGCCTGGTTCGCACGGAAGTGCCTGCTCCGAGTACCAAACCGCACAGAACCAGGGACGAAACCCGGGGCTGGATTTCATTTACATGATTAACAAACATACTCCTTCCCTGGCCTCTGGCTGGGTCCCAACACCAGACAGTCATAGCGTTAGGCAGACGACATCACATTCCAGCACAACGGCGCAGTGTTCAATGATGTAAGGGCGGGTGGGGGGGGGGGGGGGGGGGGGGATCAGCTGGAGACGTGTTGTATGCAAACTTACGCCACAATTTCATCATCTGTGACGAGTACGACTTCCTCCACGAATGTCTGCACATGTTCCAGTGTCAGATCACCTGCACAGTGACAACACCATACACACACAGTGTAGCTACATGTGACTTACAATGAACGCAGCAATTCCCAACATGACCCATGGATATTTTAAAAATGTATGCACTCCGCATCACACATACACACCATCAACTGGAGACTATGGCATGAATTCGATAACGATCGACCATATCGGATCTCAAAAAATGTTGTCCCTGGAAGCACACGGTGTGCAAGAAATAATTATGTTGGTTCCTAATGCGCAACAGCGAGCAGAATAGCAAGACCAGCACAAGCAGACTTCGGAGTAACATGAACCGACTGCGGCCCGTATTCACTTCGAGGGTGGTTGTTACTTGTTAGCAGTGAGTGAAAACGCACAGGAACAGTGCACATGTAAAGTAAAGTTCGCACGTCCGCGTTGCTACCGGCTATACAGCTGTGTTGAGACACAAAACACTTGCAGCTTAGGAAGTTTGGCTTGCGCCAGGCCACCATCATGCCTGAGATACCAGGGTATACATGTAGTTAGAAGTAGCTAGAACTAGACTGTGACCCACTCACACTCACCTGCCATGGGTGGTGACAGACCAGTCGCTATAGACTTGGCATTGCAGCATGTGGCCGGCCGGCCATCTTGCAAGCTCTGGTGCATCTTGGGTGCTATCCAGCCGGCCGGTACATGCATGACACAGACATAGGCACAGACGAAGACACAGGGTGCAAAACTTACACACACACAAAAAACCAGAAGGACCGCAAGTCAGCGAGAGACCACTGTTGTGGTGTGTACTACAGCGCTGCTCAATGAAATCCAATCGCGCGAGTCAAGTGAGCGCCCTGCACCATTTCGCAGCCCCATTGTCCACAGGTTGTACAGCACCCGACGCGTACTTGACTCACTCGATCGCATTTCATTGCAGCAGCAGCACTGTAGAAGAGGAGCCACCCACATAAAAACACGGACAAATCATTTCAACACTACGCCCTCAGGACACACCCAAAGGCCATGTACACAAGTTAGCAATGAAGACACTTGGATGGTTCCGGAGCAGGGTGCTGTGAACCTACATGTACATGTACTCGACTGCACAATCATGTCCTGTACATTGGGACACTCTGTGGGATCAACAGAACACTCCACACATACACTAGCACAATACAACCGGTCCTACGTAACAAGTTCGACAACATGAACTGATCGGCGGACAGCTTACCTCCTTCAGGCTCCACACCATAGACATGAATGTCCCTTCCGAACATGGCCGTGCCAGGAACAAGCGTTGCATGCTTCACGGCCGCAGCGACACCAGAGAGAATACCACCACCGCCGCAGCACACAATGACCACATCCACGTCCGGACAGTCGTTCAGTATCTCCAGACCGCAGCTTAACAAAACACAGCACACAGAACAACACAACACAGCACACACACACACACACACACACACACACACACACACACACACACACACACACACACACACACACACACACACACACACACACACGTACATGTACAAGCGTACACCATGTACACACACACACACACACACGCACACACACACACACACACACACACACGCACATGCGCACAAACGCATGCACATTCAAGCACAGGCTAGAATTTCAGACTAGGAGGGCGGTGAACCGGAGAGAAATTAAACTATAAAATAGATGAAACGAAAATACGGGTGAAGTGACGATGTGACAACTACTTTACGATGGCATCCAAGAGACATGAAACCAAACATCACCAGACTACATTGAACAAACATGACCAAGGGAGGAATGGAGGACAACTCTTCCTGTAGACCAGTCTAAAGAAAACTGGAGCCAAAGTGAGAGAAAGAGCTTGACCTGAAGACGGTGAAAGTCACCCATAATTGCCAAGAGATCAAAACAGTTCAACTCTGGACGACATCAATCCCTGACACAAGGGCAATGGGAAAGGAGAGAGAGAGAGAGAGGCTTTAGCGAATCTACACAATCCCTTTATACAAGTACATGACTACATGTGCGTGCCAAATAACAGGTGTGATTCTGGGCGCAAAGGTAATGGTGACAAGATTCAACACATGACACAAACCAGGCATTGCACCACATCACCCAGTCACACTAAAACCCAGTCACACCAACACTGTATCACATTGCCACGACATGAAACAGCGTTATGATCATAACAATCTACACTGAATGTACATGAAGAGTAGTCACGGCAAGAAAAAAGCTGAATGAAAACAAATGCATTGCACCCCATTTAGCACCACAAGAGCACAGTGTCAGTATGACTACTTCGAAGTACACACAGGTTGCTTCACACAGGTCTTAGCCATCTCTTGAGCTATTTTGTTGTGAGCCTGGTCCCTCGCCTCTACCATTACCTCGGCGACATATCCGCCACGTGAACTATCACATGGCGGTAGAGGTCCGACACATGCTTTATGTATGGTGTGAAAAGCCGTCCGTCAAAGCAGGGAGGTGCAAGTATCTTTCGGCTCCTTTCATTAGACAGAAAGCGCTGGCATAGCAAAGGTGCTTATAGAGTGGTGCTGTCCTCTACGGCAAGTGTCGCATTTCACTTGCTACAACTGTAGTTCATGAGTACTCGTACACAGACGTACAGTACAGGTGGAAGCCTGATAATCCAAATACAGTGAAACTTGTCTAAGCCAACCACTTTAGGGACCTTCAAAATGTGGTCCCCATGTACAGGTGGTCTCCTTATCCAGGGTCATTTGACTGCAAAAAACAGGTGGTCTCCTTATCCAGGGTCATTTGATGTCTCCTTATCCAGGGTCATTTGACTGCAAATAACAGGTGGTCTCCTTATCCAGGGTCATTTGACTGCAAATAACACCCCCTAGGCCTAGTTGTAGTGGTCTTCGGAGGCAGGTGGTCACCTTATTAGAGTGGTCGCCTTGACAGGTTTTACTGTACGGCATACTTCTAACACACCGCTAATTGGAATTTTCTTCCAGCACCAGTAAACATGATTTCCACACAAGAATGTCGGAAAAATCGAGCCTCAGACTACAAGAGTACGCCTACAAGAGTACTACAAGAGTACGCCTACAAGAGTACGCCTAATTAGAAGTTTCACGAAAGCCATCTACTAGTGCATGTACAGTCGTCGGCAAAAAATCCGGACAATGCTATGCGGGTAATGCTATGCAAGCTACCGGTAGCTGTCTAGACTCTAGCCTAGTGCACGGCACATGCCCTGCTGCCAGGCCTGCATACACTCAGCGCAGTGCTCGACCCGACTGCATGCAGCAGGCAGAGTGCAGCGCAGACTGTTCAGAGCTGTACTGCCACTGACAGCCTGTAAATACATGCCACCATGCCACCATGAACGATGAAGTACCGCCGGTGAACGCGTACACTGTCTGTATCCATGGTAGTGGCCGGATTGTTTTGGCGACGGCTCTACATGTACATAGAAAATGTGCGGGGTTCCTATCCGAAGTCAGCAAAGCGTAATTCAAAGTTCACTATACACTGTACCGGTTGGTTGAATGTGCGTGAACAGACTGTACTGGCCCAGTTTAAGGCACGCAAAAACGTACTATACTACAGTGCAGCAGTGTGTGACGTTGCGAGCATTTTGACACACATGGACATAAGCAATAGTATTGTGTTGTGGGTGATTGTTGGGATAATCAATGTCCAAATAATTAGAAGTTAGTTTTACCCAGTCCAACATGACCCGAGCATGAAATTACGATTGTTGTTCACACGCCATACCTGCCATGACCGGCAATGAGATGGTTGTCGTCGAACGGGTGAAGGAAGAACATGTCGTCTTGGGTTATGTGCCGGTCAACGGTCGATTGGATCTCGGAGTTAGGCACGCGTTCCACTGTCGCACCGTAACCCTGGAAAGAACAGAGCAAATACATGTAGTCCAGGTTAGGAGCAAAGAACCAAACATGGAGACAACCGAGTAGTCTCAGACAAAGACAAAGCAACAGACATCAAGCAGTGGAAAGCAGTGGATATCTACATGTAAAAGCGAGAACAACAGGGACTGGGGACTGGTGTCCCTTCACTGCTTATCCAGTTGCAGGACTAGCTAGCCGTGTCAACGCTGTCAGGTACGCATGTCAGGCTCGCACAAACTACAAAATAGTGAGGACTGTTCGCCACAGCAAACTTTAAAAGCGTTAATGTAAATCAAGAAAGCCTGTGGCTCACAGCACAACAGCTCCAGAAAGCACTTCAGAGTAAGTATTGAGATCAAGAAGGTCTCAAAGGACAACCGTTGAACATCATGGGCTGAGATACTAGCCTGGAACAGAAACAATATAACAAACGGATTTTGTTTGCCAGAGGAATTCACGTCCCAGTGTAGGCGTCTAAGCACAGATAGCATGTCTAACTTACCTAGTACATACAAGTGATCATATACTACAGTTGCGCTCGGTGAAATCCGACCCAAAGTGCAAAACCGGCGCCCTATACCAGTTATGATTACATCATTGTATTTGTACGTGTGTACGTCCAGCCGCATCCGTGCCACTTCCACGGCGTCAAGGGCTGTGCAAAATGAGGGCGCCAATGTGCACTCAGGGTCGGATTTCACCGAGCGCAACTGTAGTAGCTTATCGTGTACCTCAATGAGTTGAACACGGTCAAGCGGTGCAAACTCCGGCATGACAACAGTCGCTCTCAGTTTGTTCTGCTTGCAGAGGAGAAAGGAGAACGATCGGCCGTAGTTGCCACCGGACATGGTCACAACCTGACGGTCTCCGCTCAGCACATCCTTGGGCAGGTTCTTCATCTGATTGGCCAGGCCCCGGATCTTGAAGGAGCCTGTACACAACAACACGAAGACACACCAATTCCAGTTGCCCTTCGGCCAGGGCTGATTCATGCAAGTTGCACATGGCATCACTGGTCTGGACTGTGTTAAAGGGGAAGTTAAGGCAAAAATCAAAATTTCACCAGTTGTAGTCTTCTGGGTGCTGAGTCGAATGGTCTTGGTCCGAGAAAGCTGAGACGCTCCCTTCCTACTTGAATCCCAATCGAACTCGCGCACTTCCACCGAAACTGGGTGACTGCGCCCTACTAGATGGGGATTTGTATGCAAAATGTCACTAAAAGCGCCATTTCGTTCTCATAAAAGCACGGATGACCGCGATTGGCCCATATGTTGTAGTCTTTTGGACGCTGAGTCGACTGGTTTTGGTCCGAAAAGGCTGCGATGCAGCGTTCCTCCTTTATTCCCAATCGAACATGGTTGAACAAGCGGTCACGTGCTCCTGCGTACACCAGTCACCTGGTCACCGTGCCTGCAGGGTACAACTTACTAGCCTGTTTGACCTTTTTTGGGTGCAGTCCTGTCACTCGAGTTGAACCTTGGTGTGAAAGTTGTCGCCTGCTGGCGTGGTGACCTGGTGATTTGGGCACCCAGGAGCACGTGACCGCTTGTTCAACCAAGTTCGATTGGGAATAAGGGCCGAACGCTGCATCGCAGCCTTTCGGACCAAAACCAGTCGACTCAGCGTCCAAAAGACTACAACATATGGGCCAATCGTGGTCATCCGTGCTTTTATAAGAACGAAATGGCGCTTTTAATGGAAGTTTCCAGAGGAGGAAGGAGGAAACTGTAGTTATCACCAACCCTCACCGCGCCCAGCTCACGCCGCTACGGCGTGCGACCTGAGCTGGGCGCCCTGCCCAGTATGGAACTGGCCTCAAGACAGTCACGTATTCGGCAGCCCAGTGAGCTGTCTACCGGATCGCAGCGTTTAGAAGCGCCAAATGCGGCAGGACCAGTCTCAGGCTGGTCGCGTAGGCGGCAGGCCGGTGGGCGACCGGCAAGGCTGCATTCGCATTTGGATCACCGAAGTGATACAGGTGCTTCGACGGCACTCCGTGGCGCATCAAGGAGGCATCTGGGGCCCAGGCAGCCCGCCCGTAAGCGCACCACCGTATCAGGTATGCGCAGGTGGAGCAGCAGAGCAAGATGTGTGCCTGACACTCACCATCATCCGGTCGACCGCATGGTTGTGCGACTTTACACAGCCGTCACTCATTACTTGCTATTGCTTGCAGAAGGCCAGAATTTTTTTTTTCTTTTTTCGCTCTTTCCCTTCTTCCAGGCACGGCTTCATGTTAGAGCAGTAAATTGCAGTTAGGGACTCAGCTGAGTCAAGCTGGACTCAGCGTGTCAAGTTTGGCATAATACAATAAGCGCGCTATCCCCAAACAGTTGTGTGGTTATTGTGTGAGTGTATATGCAGGAGTCCGCGGTCACGTGAGGGGGGAGTGATAAGTGACATTTTGCATACAAATCCCCATCTAGTAGGGCGCAGTCACCCAGTTTCGGTGGAAGTGCGCGAGTTCGATTGGGATTCAAGTAGGAAGGGAGCGTCTCAGATTTCTCGGACCAAGACCATTCGACTCAGCACCCCGAAGACTACCACTGGTGAAAATTTGATTTTTGCCATAACTTCCCCTTTAAGGGTCAGCAAGTCAAGACCGCGATCACAAGTCCACAGAACACGGATCACAGTAGGCAACTTCCATTGCTCACACATTGCTCAATGCCGGGGGCAAAGCTTTCCAACACAGAACAATTATTCGCAGCATATAAGTCACTCTGACTTCTGCGTTAGAACACAGATCACGCGCGACTTCCAAGTCTGGGGCTGCAAGTAGCGAACGCACACTGTGCTTCGGGTACAGTGAAAACCTCGCATAACCGCACACACCCGTTTTTCACAAAAAAATATCCGGATAGGCGAGGGAACCGGATAATCGAACACACATACTGTCTGAATGCATGGCATATGCTGTAAATCGGTAACCAATAATTTTCTTCCGGATGGCGAGGGATCCGGATAAAAGAGGACCGGATAAGCGAGGTCTGACTGTACCATGGTCTGGTGCCGCCTCCCAAGATGCCACACCACCCATGTGCACACTGATATCAACTACTAGTACTATACAGAATAAGTTACAAGCACCCTGTGCCCATACTAATATAAGAGAATACAACAACAACAACAACAACAACAACAACAACAACAACAACAACAACAACAACAACAACAACAACAACAACAACAACAACAACAACAACAACAACAACAACAACAACAACAACAACAACAACAACACTCTTATTGGCCACTGGCTATCGCGAGAATAAAGATTTGAAACCAACAACAACAACAACAACAACAACAACAACAACAACAACAACAACAACAACAACAACAACAACAACAACAACAACAACAACAACAACAACAACAACAACAACAACAACAACCACAACAACAACAACAACAACAACAACAACAACAACAACAACAACAACAACAACAACAACAACAACAACAACAACAACAACAACAACAACAACAACAACAACAACAACAACCACCACCACAACAACAACAACAACAACAACAACAACAACAACAACAACAACAACAACTACTTGTACAAGTAGCACAACTGACCAGTATATTGTGTGTTCTCAAGCTTCAAATCCAGTCGCTTCATTCCCAGGTTGCCCCCTAGCCGACAGCCAGCGTCGCGTAGCAGTGGTGTGTGAAATACGTTCGCGTTGGCCCACACGGTGTGGCTTGCGCTCTGGATATCCAACCAGGTGACGCAACGGCCATGCTGCCTCTCGACCAAGTCCGCTGCCTCCTCCTCGATGGAACGCTGCCGTTGCTGCTTGGCTGCTGCTCCCGCTGTGGCAGCCATGCCTGGCTCTTATCACAATTAACGCTACAGCCCAGAACTAAAAGCAAGACCAAACAAAGGAAGAAGACACAAAACGGTACGTGTGTTTCGTTCTTTCCCCAGACTACTGTAAGACATGTTATTATAACGAGTTGCAAATTTAACGATTGTCCAAAATTCATAGGTTAACGAGAAGATTATGTTAACGATCTTGCAGTATTCCGCCATATCCACACACAATATATATGAAGCAGTGCGGCCTCAACGGATCTTAATATAAGGCCAAAACAAAAAATAGGCTTGTTTCCGGTCGGCAACCCCTCAAAAAGGAGACTCGGTCGGCCGGAATGAAACTTTTTTTGGATACTTTTTTTTGGTTTCTCAATCGTTGTGGCATTGATGGACAAGAGCACCTACACATGTACATTGTTCATATATCATGGCAAGGACCAATGTCAAAGTTGACTGACTCACTGTTCTTGTACAGCATGTGGTGTATTCCTGTTTTCGTACATCCTGAGAAAGCAGACAGTTCGAGTCCTTCCAGCTCCGTTATTCTAGCTCGTATCGACCCCGGAGGTTTACGAGCCGACAGCTGAGAATCTCTGCTACCTTGTAGGTGTTTCGATTGTGGAATTCGGTTGAGATTTGACTGAGTTATGACTCGTTTAGTGCACTTGCACACATGGCATTGCCACCGTTTGCATACATTTGGGACCAAAAAAAGTTTCAGAATTTGGGAAAAAGTGGCCCGGTTGGGCGACCGGAAACAAGGTCATTATTTGTTTTGGCCTAACGAAGAAATGTCATCCGTTAAAACGTTAGATTTACTTCCTCGTTATATATACATGTCTTACAGTACATAGAGTGAAAGCTTGTGACTGGCGAGTGTTGGTGTAAATTTAGCATGCGTTGTACAGTCGTCCCTCTCTAATCCGGCACTTGTTTATCCAGCACCCTTGCAAACCAGCACACTTTCTGGCAAAACGGATTTTTTCAGTTCATTTTCTACGCTTTAATCCGGCACTTGAATTCCGCCTCCAGCAGCGATTTTCTGCAACAAATCACTCAAACTGTACATAATTCGATTTTCTAATCCAGCAGTTGTACATTGCATACTGTCAGGGACCATTGTAACATACACAACACATGTAACATACACTTGGGAATATCCTATGCCAGTGCATAGGATATTCCCGGCAAGTGTATGTTAAAGACTTGCATTCCACAAAGTACTTGGATTGACACAGAAAATCCCTACGTTTTGACGTACGACAAAAACATGGGCCGGGTTCGGGTTGGATGGCAGGATTTGATAATCCAGCACCCTTGTTTATCCAGCAGAAAATGCCGTTGCAAAAGTTGCCAGATTAGAGAGGGACGACGGTATTTTTTGGCATTGCCGTGCACCACTTTTTATTTAGAACGAGGGATTAATTATAGGTTAGTGCATGGCAGGGAGGGCCTTATGGCTTGTTAGTGCCCGGCAGGTTCGCCTGAGGGCCGTAGGCCCGAGGGCTACCCTGAAGGGCACAAACAAGCCATAAGACCCTCCCTGCCATGCACTAAGGGGCCGTCCGTAATTATCGAACGTTTTTCACCAAACGAATTATTTTAGTTTAGACCCAACCCCTCCCTCCCTCCCCCTCAGAACATAAAAAAGTTTGACATATGCATGCATAATACAACAAAAGTTGCAAGTGTGTAACTGCTCCTATGGGCATGCACATGTATCAATGTTTTCTGAAACGAAATTGGTCAACCCCCTCCCACCCCATAACGAAATTATTTCGTTTTGTGAAAAAAGTTCGATATTTATGGACGACCCCTAACTATTTTAGAACGAGGTTACATGCATTATTTCACTTCCATTATGCTTGTGTACCATTATATCGGGTAGTTTTGTGGTTTGTGTGCAGAGAGACTTGGTGTGGTATGAAAGAATATTTTCTTCTGGTAAGTTATGGTAACTCAGCACCACTTAGGACTACTAAAAGTAGAATAGGAGCAAATGAAATGCTGGGCTCTTATTGCGAGCTTCATTCTTATTCATAGCTCGTGGAGCTATTTAGGGGCTTTGAGAGCCCCTTGTCGATACCTCTAATGACTTTGATGTTCGGTTTTTATAGGTTTCCGCAAGCTGTTGACAAACACTTCTGAAATGCGTAGCTTTTAGTAGTACACCGTACATTTTATGCAGAGTTCATTATCTGCACCGTACTATAATGCATACAGGGAGTTGTATGCACCCGTTTAGAGTATCTTCAGCGGGCTTTAAACTAATCCAAGGCCCTCGACGCGTCATCAAGAGTAGTAAAATAACGATTGAGCAGGCTTTAAACTCTGATAAGGCTCCTGGCGGGAATGCCGCTGATTGGTCGTTTCCTGGACAACAAGACAGACCTCGTTCTAAAGTTAGATAATGTAAGGGGTCGTCCATAATTATCGAACTTTTTTCACGAAACGAAATAATTTCGTTATGGGGTGGGAGGGGGTTCACCAATTTCGTTTCAGAAAAGTTCGATTCATGTACATGTCTTTGGGAGCAGTGACACACTTGCGACTTTTGTTGTATACGCATGTATATCTCAACATTTTTTACGTTCTGAGGGGGAGGGAGGGAGGGTTAACCGGTTGGTTCTAAACTAAAATAATTCGTTTGGTGAAAAATGTTCGATATTTACGGACGGCCCCTATTAAAGTACGGTAGACGCGTGATTTTATAAATATACAATGTACCTGCCCAAATTGCTATGGTGTGTTGTGTTGTTCAAAACCTGACCCCAGCTTAGCAACAACAAAAGCCTTTATGGACAGGCCAAACGTAACCAGTGGTCTCATATCCTCCGACTTCTCACCTAATTATGTATTGACTTGTTACTCGTCTGACACTGCTTGAGCGTTGTTGTACAAGCTGTTGCTTTACGTCTTCGTCGATCACTATTACTGAAGCTCAGTAATTAATATTTCTTTGTTCGCTCAGCTTCGACCTGTGCTTTTGACACGGGAGTAGTCCATCAGTACGAAACACTGCCGAAAGCAATGGCTCAGTCGATTCAGACGCGTACTTCTCTGAGCTTTTACAAACCAACGAAATCTGAGAATCCATACAATTTTCGAATGCACAAAGATAAAAATTATTTGAACTCACAGCTAGTTCAATGTCAGAAAATGTTTTTTTCATTATCTAATATTATTATTATTAATTTTCGCGTCATCGTCAATCTTATAATAATTATGATTGATGATTTTACTAGTACAGTATGCTGAGTGGTGTGGTAAACAGAAATCAAATTATGGAAGATGCAGCTCATAGATGCTGATGTCAAGGCAGAAAACAACATGAACTATGATGAAGGACGGAAAAAAGAAAACAGGATAAGTATGGATATCGCATGCGATACGTTATGATAGTTATTGCATGTTGATATTGTGATAGATAGTGTCACGGATTCTATTGCTACAGTTTAATACTGAGGGACGGTTGATAATCATAATGATAGTTATTATGGTATTCGGGTTTTTTTCATTGCAATGACAAAAAGATCTACGCGCAGCGCAGGTATCTACTAGTGCTGGCAACTGCAATCCGACCCCCTGAGCGGTGCGCTCACATCGCAAAGAATGTGAACCCACCGCTCAGGGGGTCGGATTTCAGTTGCCAGCACTGTAGCCTAGAATGATAATTCATCAAAATACATGACGGTTGATTGCAATATTCATGACTCAGACTGGTACGTTTGCATATCATCAAGAGCTCATAACCCCCTGGGGGTTATGATTCGATGAACTCTTGACCAGGGGGTTATGAACTCTTGATATCATCAGGCATGCATATTGCCAATACAAGACAACCAAGAGTTCATAACTCCATACTCTGGTACCCCCCCCCCCCCCCCCAGTTTGTACATTGTGATGCCGAGTACAGAGTTGTGGGATAGAATGACTGCGGCGGATTAGATTCACACCGGCGCAGACTGGGCCGTCGCGCCGGGATTGCTGGCGGCATCCTCCTCCGGAACCAAAAACAGTGGCAGTGTGGGCTGGCCGAATCAGTCTCCTGATTGCCCGGGGTTGAAAGTCAACTTGACAGGCTTTCGTCTATGGCAAATTGAAGATCATCAGTGAGAGCCAAGCGGTGACTATGCCGGATAAACTGACTAGCTCATCAGTGCCTTTTGGGCACCCGCACATGTTCTCCAGGCGTCTGGGGCCCAGCCTACCCACCCATCCAACTCGCCACACACAACAACGCAACTCAGTGAACAGTAAAAGTTCTGACATGATTCCTTTTAAAAGACGGAGACGGACAAACAAGAAGACCGGACACGACGAGGCAAAACTGATAACTCCAGAAAAGACAAACATCGTGGCAGCATACGAGCATGCGCACAAAACAATGTTGGACACGTGACACTGACGTAAGCGTTTCATGACCACGGTGCACAGAAGCCGAGCGTGACTGCGCGTGCAGCCAAAACAAGGCAACAAAGTCAAAACTAAAACACTACGAAATAAAACCAAAGAACCACAGAAATAAGCCATGAAAAGTCTTCAGTTCACATTCTCAGAGACATTTGCGCAACAGTGAATTCCCGGCCGGTGGCAGGATTTTCACATTAGAATGCACCTTGCTTGTGCTCAAGCAACTCGGAAAGTACCGGTAAGAATTTGAAAAACCTGGTCTAAAAAAGAAGAAAAAAGTTCCTAATCAATGTCAAGGAAATAGACTGTTGAAAGTGAGTGTTCCTGGTGACTTGAAGGCATCACAGTATAGGCGAAAACCCCATACCGGTAATAGCAATGCCGTAGTATTGCAGGCAAAGACACGCCGGTACAAATCAATGCCTCACACCATATGCATGCGTGCATACTCTACTCTACGGACTAAGAAATACTAGAAAACTATTTATAAACTAATCTGATAGAATCAATACAGTAGTGTCACTTGAAGAGCTGAACTGCGGCTTCTCGCAGACCAGGATTGACCGGCATTATAGCCCCACTGTCTGATCAGGTCTGGAGTCAACGTTACAGCACCACATTGAGGCTGTGGCAAAACGATAACCATCCGGCGGAGGGACTAGATGCTAGAGGGACTCACTGTGGTCGGAGTAGCAGCAAAGCATTCCATCACAGGAGAGGCATCTCCCATCTCAGGCCCAACCACCGAACACCATGGAGAAACTGATGGTACGTCAGTGCATGCAGCTGGTGTTGGCGTTGGTGCCGGTCATGACCTTCATCAGTATGCAGTCAATATGAATGGACAAAGGTAATGAAGATGAGAGCAGGAAGCGAAATATGTGTCCGTTAGAGGAGGTGTTCGGAGTTACATAACGTGTGAGAGCAGTCAAGCTATGGCATCGTCACTAAAATGATTTTTCTTGAAAACGCTACTTTAGCCCCGAAGACGCGATCTGCTCACAACGGCTCCTGTGCAGAGTATAGGAGGTGTTCGGCGGTGCAGGATCCAGGTGCTTAGCATTGCATCACGGTATGGATCCTTGCTAGCCAACTACTTGTCAGGACAAGAGCTTTCCGTTGCGCCACCAGTTGAGCAATTCAGCTACACTAGCAGTCTAGAAGCCCAATCAGAAGTCAAGAGACGGTGCAGTGGATCTGGAGTTATGGTGTGCCGCACTCACCGACGGCGGTGGCTTGGAAGCGGGTGGAGTTATAATCACTGCTGGGTCTGCGGTGGCGTCCACATTCGTCAGGCTGACCTCACCGTTGACGATGCTCATCAGCAGGACAGCGTCAAAGCGCATCTCACCGTCGTTGACAAACTGCTCCAGTCTTAGCTGCTCGACGATCTCCTGGCTGACCTCGTAGAGCGGTGGAATGAGCAGCAGCATCTCACCCATACGACCTGGCTCCGCGCCACTCGTGTACTCCTGCAGCTCGATCAGTCGGATCTTGCGCATGCTACGCACGGTCTCAATATCTTGGACACCGGCCGAAACTGTACATGCACACACACACACACACACACACACACACACACGCACACACACAGTTAACTCCTCCGCCTCAGAAAGGCTCATTGGTCCCATGCCACCGGCAAACTGGAGCATCAAAAGAACCGTGACCACAACCAATAGCCCGGCTAACTTCAGCGAAGTCTACTCCAGCCGTGTGATCGTGTGGTGCATGGTGTTCCAAGCTAGCCCACATGTCTTGGCACACCCATGGTTGATACTGAGAATATGCAACATTGCAGCCTTATCACAACTGAACAGGACATTAAAAGACCCATCTCAGATGGTTGAGACAAGGATCTTCTACCAACTCTACCTAAATCATTAAAATGAACACAGTGCCAAGCAAAAGGATTTCCAGGAAATACTACACCAATCAGCACAGTAGCCAGACAATACTATGATCCTACAGGCTGCACAAAGCCACAGCTGAATGGTCCTAGGCTATGCGGCATTGACGTCCAGCAGCTGCTCAATGTCCCGTACCTGGGTTGAATAGTATAACTTGCTTCAGTAGCATGTGCTCATAGTCATTTAGATTTAGCTGACGCAGCGGCTTCACCACACGGTCAATGAGAAGATTGGCGACAGATGAGACACCGGGGTTCACGTGTCCTGGTGACATCATCTTCCCAGTAACCAGCTGTAGGGAGCCTGGGGGAATTGAACACACACACACACACACACACACACACACACACATATACAATGTGCATGTACATATACCGTCATGCACAAACCCAGGCACCGACACACACACATATATCGCGGCACGAACAGTCACACATATGAAGAAGCCCGTGGCACACACTCCACAATCTCCGCACATAACGTTAACTGATCTACATAGCCATGTATGAACCAATAGACTTATAACTATTATTATTTGAATACAATACCTACAGCAGCCTGCTAGCTAGTACGTAGCCTCATAACCACTATCACAAGCTCCACCTGCATAACCCACTGATGTAAGTTACAGCCACACACAGCGTTGATAGCATCAATAGTAGTGGACTGGTTGCAACATGGGAGACCAAGATCTTAGAAGTACAGATTTTCTCCTTAGCAAAATAAAGTACTGAGTTGACACACATACACACACACACACACACACACACACACACACACACACACACACACACACACACACACACACACACACACACACACACACACACACACACACACACACCATTGGACGCCCATCGCCGGAGGCGATGATAGCGATGCTACAGCAGAAGCCATAGCAGCTTGTGCTGGGATTGCACCATTCAACAGCTTGCAAGGCTGAAGAATTGACCGCCACACACACACACACACACACACACACACACGCACGCACGCACACACACATACACACTGGGTGCATCCTGCAAGGGCTTACCGTCGAAGCCAATGGACCTCTTTGCGAACCCAAGCATGACAATCTCCACCACAGAGCTCCTTAGCAGTGACTTTTGATCAGCGGGACTCAAGTCAGAGAAACCAACAACATGCTGCTTAGACCACTGGAATAGGCACAGTATCCGATGCTTGAATGTCTCCAGAACCTGCACAGCCGGGCCACAAATATCAGACACATAACACATTGCCTGCCATAGCTCACTGCTAACATTATGGCAAAGCACATGTGTGACCAGGAATACACAGTAACATTGGCTGTACTACGGCACCAGAAGCGAACGGACCAGTTTTAACTGGTCCGTTCGCTTCTGGTGCCGTAGTGTACTGATTAGCTTGGAATGCCACACACACACATTTCGAAAGTTATGCTTGATATCCTCATGGACCTACAGTCCGTCAGCTACTACCGTAGAATCCCGCGGATAAGCCCATGGGCTTATCTGTTTCACAAGGACATTTCGGTGGGCTTATACGCGGGCATAGCTTATACGCCGGCACCAAAATTGTGCTATTGAAAAGTATCAAGGAAGCGAGAAGTGCATTGCTGAAAAACACTGTGCAAACAAAACAACCGATGATTGTGTTGAAGTGTACAAAACAACTACATGTACTACGTACATGGTATGACCAAGAGTCCATAATTTATGGACTCTTGGTATGACCTAGGCCCATGGGCTTGTATGCTGAAGCTTTGTGATGTTCGACCTAGCCCTGGGCTTAAGCGCGAGCATGGGCTTATACGCAGGATTTTACGGTAGTAATAATTATAAAGAATGTGTACTGAACTGCTTGAATGCCTCATCAGGCATGAGGCAGCAGTTATCGCAAAGGACACGTTTTCGCAGCAACCAGACAAAGCAACACAGCTGCACCCCGTATCACATGCAGCATCTCAAAGTCACGCAACCCCGGGGGGTCACACGGCACGGATACTACAGTAACCCAGACCTTACCTCCTCCACGGACGCTTCGTTGTTCTCCTCGCCAGCTGCTCGCTCGGGCGTGGGCACGTTAACGTTTGGCATGGGCGGCATGGGGAATGCATCACTGCCTAGGCTGGAGCTGCTTGAAGGACCGGTCTGCGGATTGCCACTACCGCCAGCACCACGGTCACCACCTCCCATGTGCAACGAAGAGCTCGGGATCAGGTCGGGAGCATCCGGAAGAAGATGATGTAGGGGTGCATACGACTAGGGAGACAATCAGAATTGAGTAACACATTCACATTACCAACATACCATCCGAACCATCCTGCTTTAGACTGGTATTCTCGCTTCGGACTAAAACATTCCCATACATGCCTTTGTAAGTTTGTATACATTATGTTACTTTATGTATAGGTGCCCCCTGTTTGGAATGATGATGAGGTTTTACATGCAGTCTGCATCAAGAGCCAAACAGGTCATAAACAGGTCAGATCTTTCATTTTTTTTCAAGGTCCTCAATCATTCGAGGACATGCCTTTGTTCAGTTCACACTCATTGTCTGCTGTTAAATTCTAGCAGAGAAAATACCACGGGTTGTGAGCCATGCGAATCAATCCAACTCACAGGCATATAAGTGCTCCCAGGAGCAGCTGCAGCACTGGCAGCCTCAATAGAGGCAGACAGCAAGCCAGGTGACAACTCCGCCTTAATCCTGTCCGCCGCTCGTGCCTCGGATTCCATCGGAGACGGTGGGTTGGTGGCGAAGGCACCGCTCAGCGGAGGTGAGGTCACCGATGGAATATCACGCATGCGCGGTGACTGCAGTGTGCAACATTGAATCAAGAAAGAAAGCAGTTTCACTTCACCAGCCTCAAGCCAATCGCGAAACAAGACAAGGTATAGGTTTGACAGACTGAGTGAGTGAGACTACACCTGCACGTACAGGCAGACGTGATGAAGCGGGATAGAGGGATAGAGCGGGGCAGGATGCTCACACCCCATCCGCACTGTTACATTGCTGCCAAACACTGTGCATGGTCTCATCCCTGTTCTTTGCACAGGAGCAAGTTCTCAAAAGACAGAACTGAAGTATCAAGTATCACTGACATAGCAATGTCAAAGTCACAGTCACAAGAACAGCAGATGCAAAAAAAGAAAAGAAGAGTTCAGAACATATCAATGTCTCTTGCCTTGGACTGGAGCGGTGGCGAGCTAAGAGGTGGACTAACAGCTGCCAGTGGATGCGTGCTAGCCTCACTCGCCATGGCCTTTCCAGTTGTAACCGGGCTACTCCGGCCGCTGGTAGAAGACAGGAATGTGTTTCTGTGAAGCTTCACAGCTACACAAGGCAGAACAACTTCACAGCTAAGTGTACACCCAAAGGAAAATGAGAAAACAACTAAACTGTGTTCAGCGTCCACTCCTTGCCCGTCTTTGTGTCACTTTAGAGCACAACTCACACATAGCCTGACAGTCTCCCCCCCCCCCCCTCCCCCGCCAGGAATACTGTGAGACATATTAATAACGAGTCGTAAATGTAACTATTGTCCCAAATCCACAGGTTAACGAGAAGATATGTTAGCAATCATGCAGTCTTCAGGCATATCTGCACATCACACATGTGAAGATACTGCCCCAACAGAACTTATTATAACGAAGAAATGTCACCCGTTAAAATGTTAGATTTACTTGATCGTTATACAGTAAAACCTGTCAAGCCGACCACCTGTTAAAGAAGACCACGGGAACCAGGACCAAGGGATGCTATTTCCAGACAATTGACCCTGGATAAGGAGACCACCTGGTAACAGAGACCACATTTTGAAGGTCCCTTGAGCGGTCGTCTTAGACAGCTGTTTCACTGTACTTACACGATTGTCTTCCTGTACCCCATTCCTGTACCCCATTCCTGTACCCCATTCCTGTACCCCATTCCTGTACTCCATTCCTGTACCCCATTCCTGTACCCCATTGCGCTCTCACCTTTTCTGTGATGAAGAAAGTATTCCTGACATTAACACAAATTGCACCTTCCTGTGCACCTCTAGCTGCTGTTTTCTTCTTCTTCTTCTTTTAGTTTCTAAATCTTTTCTTTTCGACTTTGCCATTTAGGCCAAACAAACTCATCCTAATGCTCTGTTCAAAGCGGACCAACCAGATAGCAACTACTCATTAATGAGTCATTACAATGTTATGCTACTGAAGTGCTATGTTTCCGTGAGACTGGCTTGGGCACAGATGCGAGCGAGCATGAACACAGCAGTCATAGCGTGCTCAACAGGGAGTCATAGCATCCAGGGAGGTGGCACGAGCAACTGAAAAGCGAAACAATATGGGTTTGGCCCCCGGGCTGCCTGTCGCCGCGGTCCTGCCGCGGTCACTTTATGCATGCTCGCATACACGCATGGCACCGGTGGTCTGGGCCACCCTTTGGGATCAGCAGGTCCAGGACGAGATAACTCGAACGCAAGCTTTGTAGATCACGGATCACGTAAAACTTCCAATTTTGGGGTCGAAAAGCACATCGTTTTGGGTACTATCAAGAGTGCATAACCCCCCAGAGTGTGCAACGCCGATCCAGCTCTGTGTAGGGTCTTGGTCGAGCGGAATCGGATCTTCTGATGTCATGCGTACACTTCACACCAGCGCAAGGCCGGTCTCGAGGCAGGGCACCATTGTTTTTGATCCAAGAGTACCCGCGACTCCCCGGGTTCCCCTCAGATGTGTACGGTATTATGACGCAAAGATCCGATTCCGCTCGACCAAGACCCTATCAGAGCTGGATCAGGCGTTGCACACTCTGGGGGGTTATGTACTCTTGGTACTATACAGCCTCGTGTCGTTTCCATGGCCCGGATGCTACACCTCTCTGATGGGTGCACGCACCAGTTAAGAGCAGAGCCTTTAAAAAACACTCAGGGTGACAGCATCATTTCTTACCTTCCTTTTTCATGCCGACTGTGATGCATTTTTGAAATCGGCAGAACTGGCACCAGTGTCGTACTCGTTTGTCGACACCGATCGGACACTTCATGGAATAACGGCACTGGTACTGTTTGTCCATTTGAACGCTGCGCCTGAAGAAGCACTTGCACGCCTCACAGCTATTCGCGCCGTAGTGTTTTCGGATGTTCTGCGACTGATCCCCGCACACACCGCACACAGAGCCATGCACCGCCGATGCAGCAGCCGTGGAATCGGCTGCTGCGCTAGTTGTGCTCGGCGTGACTGGACGGGACGGTCGACCGGCAGAAGCTGTCTCGGCCAGTTCCGCCGCCATCCTCTGCTCCGATTCCGCCAGCTGCAGTGCTTGGCGGGGCATCATCCTACCCACGGGATTCACACCATGTGCGAAGCCTGATGACAACGTCTGGGCTCCGATGAACTGCATCATTGGCACGCGCATAGGCATGTGTCCGAACGTCATTAAGTTTTCTGCACTGGAAGTGGCCGATACGTGTCCTGACGAGGGAGAAACTGGTCGTGACCCTCGGTTGCTGCCCGTGTCACCATAACTCTGGTCTGAAGAAGTCTGGGCGAGTTGCTGCTGCTGCTTCTGCAACTGCTGTATTCGCTGCTGCTGCATCTGTATAAGATGTTGTTTCTCTTCGAATTGTCGAACCGACGATGTCGGATCAGAAGCAAGCAGAGCAGCGGCGGTTGGATCAATGTTGCTGAGGGCTGAGGCCGCTATAGGAGCGTAACCGTGGGGCAGGAAGGCCATTGGCAAGCCTGCTGCTTGTGATATTGCCGTGTTACTGTCAGCAGACGCCCGAGGATGTACTGCGCCGCCATCTTCCAGCTTCACAGTGAGGCGTTGCGCTGGCAAACCTGTCAATAAGTACATGCACCAAAGTCAAAAGAAAACAAGAAATTTTAGCGTACGCCCCGTGCGCTTTCACTGCCTGGGATGTTTGTCCCCAAGAACCTGACCCTTCATTCATTTATAGAATTGCAATGGGATAGAGATTGACACCGATTGGGAATACCATCATGCCGCCTCCTAAAATGTCAGACGAAGCGTAGAGCGAGCGATCCCGCACGCAAATAAGCACCGAACACACGGAAGCAAAAATTGTGCACGGGATCTCTCGCACCAGTCGCGCACTTCTTTGAAGAGACAAACATCCCCTTCGGCTTCACAGAGCTCCAGATGTACCTATCGATCGCCCTACTGATAGAATAAAGTGGCTGTAAACCAAACAACAAATCACTCCTTACCTTTTTCACTGGAGTCCTCCATGTTGTCGGCGGAAAAGGGTCAAGGAGCAAAGGTAAAACGAATGCAGTATACTTGCTAGTAAACAGTAGATATCTACGTAGTATGCGCGCGTGTTCTCCGCGCTGTGCGCACGCGCTTTGCAGCACGCCGATGGGTGATGTGACGTCGAGCTAGCTGCAAGTGTTGACCATGGTTGACTGTTGAGTGTTGAGTGTTACTTGTTAGTGTATTACAGTAGTTGCAGGTCCCACCTGCATCATGACTGACTGTGCCGCCTGAGTCTGCCAGTCTCTGGCTCTAGTCTGGAGTCTGGACTGCCGTACAGTGTAACCACAGACAGTCCACACACATCTAAGTATTTAGTTGTTACTTCACAAGGCGCTAGGCTATACTAGCCGTCCCTGTTAATGTTGCTCATCATAAACAGTTACTATGAATCTGAAGTATGAAGTCATATCAAGCTAAAACTACAGTCATGTGACAGAAAAACATGGTCTCGTATGTAGCCCGGCTACAGTCCGAGCTACAATGATTATGTACAATGTCATGTACCGTAATGTCGCGTGCATTAGCCGGGGCTTATAATATGCCTATAAGCCGGTGATGGAGTCAGGCTTGTTAGTAAGTTGTACACAAGACAGGCTTATACACGAGACAGGCTTATATGACAAGCACCACTCAATGACCAGGCTTGTATGCGCAAACTGCTGACTTTTGGACGTCAAAACCAACATTTTCCAACGGGATTTTTTTTCTTTTTTTTCGCTCCCTGAACCGCGTCCCCCCTCTCCTTTCTCTCACTCTCTCGCTTGAAGAGTGGTGCATGGCCGTCGAGCGCAGCTGGTGTTGATTTCCGCATCTTCCCACGTTTTCCGCGTGTGCAAGTGTACGGTACCATGCAAACATGAACATGTACATGTAAAAGGCGCGCTCACCAGTCTTGCGTAGTAGCCCGGCTTACGCACGCGACACGTGGCGCGTCTCGTGTACTGGCCCGGCTTATGCATGCGACAGGCTTGTACGCGAAAAGCTGTTGCAGATTTCATGCTTCTACACGAGACAGGCTTATGCACAAATCCGGCTTATGCACGCGACATTACGGTAGATGAGAAGCGAGAAGTCTACCACGCCTACGGTCGTGGGCGTACCGTCCCTTGCGGTAGATCTACACAGTCGGGTGGTCAGTACTAGTAGGAGGACGAGGCTCGATACAAAGATACAGGCGGCTAGGCAGACATCTACCACCAGTGCAGTGCAGTACCACCGACCGACATCCGTCGCCGAAACAGATCCGTCGCCGAAATCTCGATCTGGATGAAAATGGAAGATTAAAAAAGCTAACCACGACTAGTAGAAGGACCAGCGGCAGAATATCTACAAGTACAAGTACATGACTGTACTGGTATATGGAAGTATTATTTGTGTAGGACAAGGAGTTGATCTCGGAGTTAGAAGACCCGTTGAACTATTCCATGTCGTCGTCACCGATCATCCGACATACATGTACATGCCTGCCATGATTTTAGTCATTCCATCAACGTCAACGTCGCTATCGACATACTACTACTACTAGTACCAGACACCTAACCAGACACCTAACCAAGGCAAGGGGTTGGTGTGAGCCTGAGACTGTGCAAGCTATTATGTCCATTATTGTACAATTATGTACATGCAAGCGCGGAATGCCGAATGGTGCCACTCAGTCCCCTGCTATACATAATTATTGTATGTCCAGCCACCAGCGCAGCGCATCATGCAAGAAGGGGTAGACACAGTCTATCACGGTTGTGTAGAAGTCATCAGTTTGAAGATCAGATTCTGGGGAATGTGCAGAAGGAGAACGCATACATTCACAAAGACTTTTAAAAGTGTGGTTTTGTCAGGGAAATGGAGTGAATCCATCATCCACTGAATATGTAGCCATGCCACAGACAGACACTCAGTAGTGAGTACTGAGTCTGTGCATAGAGGACTGGTAATACCAAGACTGGCAAGAGTAATGTATTGTTAATATCAGTATAAATCACGTGCAGGTGATTGTGAAATTTCACCCACCCACCTAACCAGATTTGACACAGATTGACATGTGTTAGATTTACTGCTGCACTGCTTTGCACGTTCAACGCATAGCCTAGGTTAGGGAGTAGGGTTAGCCGGCGGAATGGATCA
Organism: Sycon ciliatum; assembly: GCF_964019385.1. Classification (NCBI taxonomy): domain Eukaryota; kingdom Metazoa; phylum Porifera; class Calcarea; order Leucosolenida; family Sycettidae; genus Sycon; species Sycon ciliatum. Next base: position 45,076,732 of record NC_088643.1, read on the forward strand.
GGAGACCAGAGATCATGATGATAACAACATGACATGTAATTGTTGTTATCATCGATCATGATCTATTGTCACCACTGCAGCTCACTGCTCGCCCCATCAAGGCATCATGGCGGAATGGGCTATAGCCCATGACTACGCACTGACAATCCGTATTCACATACATGTAATTATGATTGGCTTCGTGTAGGTTTACAACCAAAGCTGCTGCACTGGGACATAATCACGGTTGTAGCAGACTGCTTTTACTTTTTAGCACAGTCATCTCGCAATCCTCTGGAGAGCTGCAGACTACACTGATATGAGTATCAATCATGGTAACAGTCATATTCATAAACTTATAAAGCATCTCGTTTAGTATACGGTGGTTCTGCTGCAGCTGATGCATTTCAAAATCACAACACGGATCCTGTTTGTACAGCACACCCAATCAAAACACCTACTGGAGTATTACTTGTCTGTCAATCATTAAAATGAGGCATTTGCATAATTTATAAATTCAGTTAACGTTACATGCATGGACCGGGCTCGACCTCAACAGTTGGGATGGACTGCACACTCCTGTCCATGATATGCAAATACATGTATACAGAGCTGTACTGATTATGGGTGCCGGGTGCAACCAACGATTCATACCAACACACCCACAGATTTCCAGGCTAGCAAGATAATCACCGAGTTTCAATCATTCCACTCAGTCTCAGAGCATGGACAATAATGTAGACACCATGTACCAACCAGCTGTACTGGCGTTTGATGCGACCACTGACTGACTGTAGTGGAAAAGTCACATGCATGTACTAGTATACAATCATTATGTGTATAATTATGACTGTTCAATAAGTACCGTGAGCTGTTATCATGCATAGTCGATCCGGCGGATTGTCATCCATAAACAGCCATTAGTTTCCCAGGGTAGGTGCCTTGGAAGTCCGACTCTTCATCAGAGAGTCGAGCTAGTTGTCCAGCGCAATGAATACCCCATAATGACAACTACAGTGAAACCTCTCCAAAACGACCGCTCAAGGGACCTTCAAAACATGGTCTCTGTTACCAGGAGGTGGTCTCCTTATCCAGGGTCATTTGACTGGAAATGGCATCATTAATTTTGGTCCTGGTTTCAGTGGTCTTCTAGGACAGGTGGTCGCCTTATCCGAGTGGTCGCCTTGACAGGTTTTACTGTAACTGTTACTTTAGCAAAACCTGATGACAATACAAAGAATGATCCATATTACACTGTACCTTAGTCATTTTACAAATCTACTCAAGAGTGCAACCAATTATGTACACGTACATTTGTACATGTGCATGATGTACATGTACATGTACTCTTGTTTCTATTTCTTCCGTTTCTTTCTAGTGTGCATAAAAATACTGTGAGTGTGTCATGGACCTGCATGCATGATGTGCATACTCAGCCAGCAGCAGGGCGTCTTTGTGATATTTGTCGATTCCCTAATCCGGCTGTAGTATAGTAGAGGTGAACCATGGCCCGGGCTTGGATGGTTCCGGACTTATTTCATGAGAAATTGCAGTTTGGCGTGGAGTGCAGGAAGTAGAGAAATGGCGAGCCAAGTACGTCCTGTAACCTTGAACCAAGGCTTAAAGTTGGGGGTGTACATGTCTGCATGTCTATTACCATTCGCATTTGTTCGGAACAATACACAGAACCACCAGCATTATGCATTGCACATGTACACGCACATGCACATGCACCTGTACATCAATGTCTTCTGGGACATGGTATTCACTGGTCAATCAGCTCAATCACAGTACTTATTACAATAATTATTTACAAGTATAAAGATGGCGTATCCAGCCCTGTTCCTAGGAGCAAACGCAGTCCGACATGTAATTGATGTACATGTATACCAACATTCTCAGGCGAAGAGTCCAGGCATAAGCTGTCTGGAGATACATTTTCTACGGTGCAATCACCAGTCATAGTAAGTCACGTTTCAGTCCGGGGAAGATAATTATAGCTATGGGAGGAGATTTGCCAGTGCCTTGTACTGAAAACTTGTCACGGAAAAGTCGCATCGACCTGCTCGTAACTTGATATCACGACACACTATTATCATAGTATTAAATTACAGTGAGCTCAGTGACTTCTTCCGCGACTTCTATTCGGGCCAACACTCAAGCAACAGACCCTTTCATAGAATACAGTATGCAAATCCCTGCAGTCGTGAACTGGATCTGTGGCAGCACCTTGTCTTCTTACTATCTTAGTCCACATGCACAGTGACCACAGAGACTGTGTAATCCAAACCATGCAGTATGTGCAGTACGAGCAACCTCTTGGATACTAGTACTAGTAGTACTGTAGTCAGTTCCTCTTGTGAGCGTGCCGAGTGACACTACACGTTATTCTACACCATCAACTATTAAACTCGAATATCATTCACTTATTACATGTATCTAAGTTTTCGGAGCTGACTGGACTTGTCATTGAGCTAGAAAGGTAGACCAGTACAATCATGTATTGTTACTTCAGTGGTAACTAACAACACGATCATGGCCCCTGTACTGGCTGTAGTTCGGTCTTATTTTCATGTGCATTGTACAATGTACATGTAGCTCGCAGTTGTACCGACGAACCCTGACATTGGATGGCCTACACAGTTACATGTACGTAGCCGTCAGCAACGGTGGGATTCGCCTCCACGATTCTACATTACAGCAAGGAACTCGGATTTAGCAGGCCTATCCACGAGCACTGTGACCCCCGCCCTCCACTCCTCCAATCCCCTGGCATTGGCTCACACTGTACCCCATCGTAACCGCACCCCTCCGCGATTGTGTTGCATGGCTTTCTTACTTGCTGGATTGATCTTACATGTATACGATTGTGGAATGATTTTTTAAATCATATTAACCCTCTCAGTGCCACGGGCGACTTTAGTCGCCCGAAATGAGTATGTGTGTACAAATAAATTCGTATCTCCACTTCTACACACAGGAGAGTTACAAACGACCACTCTACGTGTTCAGGAAGACCTTGGCTATCGACTCATCACATCGTTTTGTGTCCGTGAGGATATATATCGCCAGGGCGAAGCTTGAAGCGCGCGCGCTCGGACAAACAATTGTCGCCCGTAGAAAACATGACGTATGCGCATCGCGGGTTTCTCTATTTCTTTCGCGGCAACCCATGCGTATTGGGTATCAAAACATCGAGATTTTCAGCGGCTTTCAGGCCAACTTTGTCCGAATTTCGTGCGTTGAAAGTTGACTGCACTGCGATCGATCGCGCGCGTGAGAAAGTGCAGATGCTACGAAAATGCAGAAAACGGACTTCGCTCAGGCGCCCTCGCGAGGAAGACTATTTTCGCTGCATTTTCTCTTCACAGCTGTCTGCCTGGCCATGATATCTTTCCAGAGAGCCATCGTTTGTAAAGATCCGTGGATATACAGCTGAGCTATGAAAAATTTGAGTTCAGCTCAACTCAGAAAAATTTGAATTTTTCTGACCCCCTTGGCACGGAAGTATACCCTAAAGTAAAATCAAATTTTCACCAGTTGTAGTCTTCGGGGTGCTGAGTCGAATGGTCTTGGTCCGAGGAAGCTGAGACGCTCCCTTCCTACTTGAATCCCAATCGAACTCGCGCACTTCCACCGAAACTGGGTGACTGCGCCCTACTAGATGGGGATTTGTATGCAAAATGTCACTAAAAGCGCCATTTCGTTCTTATAAAAGCACGGATGACCGCGATTGGCCCATATGTTGTAGTCTTTTGGACGCTGAGTCGACTGGTTTTGGTTCGAAAAGCCTGCGATGCAGCGTTCCTCCTTTATTCCCAATCGAACATGGTTGAACAAGCGGTCACGTGCTCCTGCGTACACCAGTCAGCTGGTCACCGTGCCTGCAGGGTACAACTTACTAGCCTGTTTGACCTTTTTTGGGTGCAGTCCTGTCACTCGAGTTGAACTCGAGTTGAACCTTGGTGTGAAAGTTGTCGCCTGCTGGCGCGGTGACCAGGTGATTTGGGCACCCAGGAGCACGTGATCGCTTGTTCAACCATGTTCGATTGGGAATAAAGGAGGAACGCTGCATCGCAGCCTTTTCGGACCAAAACCAGTCGACTCAGCGTCCAAAAGACTACAACATATGGGCCAATCGCGGTCATCCGTGCTTTTATAAGAACGAAATGGCGCTTTTAGTGACATTTTGCATACAAATCCCCATCTAGTAGGGCGCAGTCACCCAGTTTCGGTGGAAGTGCGCGAGTTCGATTGGGATTCAAGTAGGAAGGGAGCGTCGCAGCTTCCTCGGACCAAGACCATTCGACTCAGCACCCAGAAGACTACAACTGGTGAAAATTTGATTTTAGGGTATACTTCCCCTTTAAGGTGGCAGTTCCCCTTTTCCGTATACTACACTCTTTGGACCAGAAGTCATGAACAGCTAGGAATATCCAAACCAAACTTGGCAGTGATGTTGAGGGTGTTCATACCTAGGTTCAGAATCATTTTTCACACATCTCACATATCTTGAAGTGCCGAACTTGCTCTCAGCCAAAATGCGTTCATATCGCACGTACAGGGCAAGGATTGAGCCAAAAAAGAACAGAGGCTAATGGTGCCCAGCAGTGTCAATTTGCTCAGAACTCATGCAGACTAACAGCTCAAGGTGCTAAACTACACTAAACCTTGTAAACATATGTACAGTGGAGCATTATGATTTTCAGTTTTACAGATCAGAAACGCGATGTTTACAGATAATTCAGAGACATACCAGTTGGAAGAACCTCGCTGGGATATTGACAGTTCTGTTTAGTTTAGCACCTAGCAAATTTCACATAGATGTGAATAATGCCCAAGATTATGATTCTATGACAAGTAAGTCCTGAGATATGTTGGCTCAAACTTGTCGGAGTCTATGAAAAAGAGGGTCAAATTCATGAAAAAGTACACTCCAGTTTCACCTTTCAAAAGCCACCAGCAGCATATGTTTCTTCTTCCTTGTGCTGTGCCTGATCCAGAAACCCTTTCTTCACTGCTCTGCAATGCTTACTTGCCTTTTGCTCCTCTTCTGACGACTTCCTACGCTTGTGGTACAGCTTTCCTCTTGAAAGACACCTAGATTTCTCTCCAACGACGGACTAACAGTGCATCCCATACGCTGTACTACTTCGGCAAGCTCACTGTGGACTTCATTGGACACGATCACTGCCAGGAACACAGCAGTCTCAACAGTTATGGAGCTACAGAACGATTCCTTTGGACAGAGATGTCAAATAGTGCCATTGAGTGCTTCATTGGCATTCTGTGTGGCACGACGAACACAGCCCTGTAGGAGGGATTTGTCGGCAAGATGGACATATACAGGTTTAATTTCTTCAAAGACTGCAACAGGGATAGTGTTGTTCGACGATGAAGAAACTGCCACAGAAACATTGCCATATCCACACTTCTATTGCTGCCACCTGCACCATGAGTCCTTCCGGGCAGAACTGATTGCATTTCTCGGCATCCTTGGACTGTACGTTGTGGCAAACAGATGCCCAAATAACACGGGCCATCGCTGTGACGAAGCCTGCAATCTTGCAGATAGAATTTCCAAAATAGTTCCGCAGGGAGTCTCCTTCCTTGTGCAGAAAGTACAATAGCGGGTCAACACTTCCACGTCCACAAATTTTTGCGTCTCCCAAGCAATCACAGTCTGCATGCCATATAAGGAGCTGTATCCTCGTCGCATCCATGTTCCGTCCGTTGTCACGGCGATTTCGGCTGGCGATTCCTCCCCGGCTGCAACTTGTTGTGTGAACACAACTTCAGCAGCATTTTTCATGCTCAAACTTGCACTAGCTTTAGCAGCTTGGTGAAGATTCTGCACGAGGCGCTGGTAGTTCTTCTTTCAACCGGCGCTGGCAAATCGAGGAATGCACACAATTTCCGGAAATCCTCGCGGCCTCGTTCAAGCAGGCGCATAGCCAGTACGCTCTTTCTATTCAATTCAAAATAACTGGATATCTTTCCCACTGCGGGCGGTGAAGCAACAGAAGTGCAGTAGTTGCATGCAACTTCAATTATGGAGACTAGGCCAGCTCTTACATTTCTGCAAACTGCTATTGTGGACAATAAATTCTGCAATTAAATTTAATTTCTGCAAACTAAAATTCCAGTTGTCAGAATCCAGGACTTCATCACTCTCCTCACTCGAGTCTTCATTGGAGTCACCAGCGCTCTCAGTATCCTCATCTGCAAGTAAGTTCAGATCGCCAGCCAAGGGTTCGCAGCTACGAGACGTGTCAGGTACTCCCAATTGCTCAGAGTCACTTTCAGTTTGAGCACGAGATGCAGACTCGTTTTCTTTCTCCAGATCTCTGCGCTTGGAGCTCTGGAACTGGTTCCCGTAGAAAACACGCTTCTTGGCTCTGTAGTTAGCGGACTATCTCCTCTTATTGCCAATGACCAGAAGACAAAAGCTACAGAGAACAGCGGACACGCCAATTTCCAAATTTTTCTGTACTTCCTTTGACGCAGATTTGCATTTTTTTTGTTCGTGCTGACACCGTACCAGTGCTGACCTGCTGACTGCAGAGCTGAGTAGATGTACGGGTCGGTACGGGGTACAACTACAACTACAAGTACAAGCCAACACGGCACACACACACAAAGAGCTGGCGCTCTTGGCACCCTCCGCGATCCACGCAGTGAACCGGAACGAAGATTGATCGCGCTTGCGAACTGCATTCAAAGTGGAGATCAGCTGATTTTTTACAAATTCGCAGTGGGAGTTGGTTTGAATTTTTAAAATTTCCCAACCGTCGTGTTGTTTACCGCATAAAAAATTACACCAGCGGAAAGTTCATCACTTCAGGAGGAAAATGAGCCGGATATGGCCTCATTCTGACAACTTTCGTTTTTTGCTCCTTTTTTTGGACCCAAAAGGGGATCTGCCACCTTAACTATCTTCCTTATTGGCCATGGACCATCGTGGACATAGAGAATAAGCTCTATTGGATAAATCACTGATTATTTCACTGGGTATAAGGTATCGATAAGAAGAACTCCCGTTATTACGAACAAATACCATCGGTCCCTTGGTGTTCGTCCTAATGAGGTTTGACTGTACAATGATTATGTACATGTACATTGTACACCCCATTCGCTTATTCTTGCTGGTACATGTACATGTACATGGTATGTGTACGGTTCCCCATACTTGACTAGTTAATTGCCACGTCCCTAGCACGTGCATGCATCCTAATTGTGTGATATGGATAAAGTCACTTTTTGTAGAATGTACATTGTACAATGTAGCTGCCTGGGATGCTCAGAAATAGCCGGCGGAATGCATACCATTAGTCAGCATAAGGTCATGATAGACTTGAGCCCCGAAAACCTTACTTACTGTCCATACATTTACATGATGTAGACGGTCTACGTGGTCGGCCTCAGTACTTAGGTATCCGTCCGTTGAATATACGGACCAGTGCAAAGACTCTATAAGCGCATACTAGTATATTACGACTCAGAGTAACATCACACTGTGACTCAAGCTCAGCCTCTCCTGTATACAGCTGCCTAGCGGATGCTCAGAATTTTCAGCATTCTAGAAAAGCGTCTTCGTCTGAACTGAAGCCAAGAGTGCTGCGGTGAAACTCCGGAACAGTTGTTAAGTTTGTTCCACAATACTCTCAACATTCCCATCATGGGTCCGAGCCCAGTGCATGATGCTGCAACTCCATTCCATGCGTTCAAGCCCTATTCAGTATTGCCAGTCACTGCATGTTGGTCAGTCACGCTACTGTGCCGGGGAGAATACTCTTATACATGTAGTACTTGAAGTACTGTGAAGTCACTGCTAGTAGTAGGGTAGGCGTGCATGGCCTCCTGGACTTGGAAGGATTCTAAATGAGTGTGTGACGAAGGTTATGTTGTCCCTGCCTGGCCCCTCAGCACTTCATCTCTCAATTGCATAATTGAGTGGCTGTTATGCAGCTTAGCATTGTGTGACGATCACAGTTGTCAAGATGCAAGTGTACCCCATGTCTGTCATCTCGAGTAGGCAGACATGGACAGTGAAGTTGTAGTGTAGTGGACAGCAACGCACCCCTGTTTGCCATTTGCCCAGTAACACTCAAACGTGAAGCAGTGAACAAGAACCAGTCCTTCTTGCATTAGTTCACCATCATGGATTGATATTAATCACATCAGGACTGGATTTGTTTTCTGACTGGATGGAACACCTTCGTCGAGAAAGAACCACACATGGATAAGTAGAGCCACTACACGGGGATTCCGAGAAGAACGCACCTGCACGGACGGTTCGGGACATCATCAAGACCGTACTCATGACTCATGTACTGTGATCTGTGCCGGAAAGTGTGTTTGGGCGTGTCTGTGTGCACATATTGAAAAGCATTAGTGAGGCACGAGCTCATTCTCACTCAGGAACGCTCACTTCAAGAAACATTAGTTCCTGCCAGCAAACACTCTAAGTCCTGCCTTGGTGAGTGCAGCAGTTACTATTGCGGTGGCGTGCTGTTATAACAGAAACTGTCCTGGCCAATTTTGACAAGACTGCTCTTCTTGGACACTACAAACTCTAACTAATTGCTTTGTCCTGCCCAGTGGAAGGCAGTACGAGTACAGGACAGTAGTAATAATACCATCTACCAGTAATCAGTGGTCTGGCTTAGTCTTCACGCTGGCACGGTCAGTATGCAGTATAATCATATGCATGCTTGGTAGCAAGAGTAGTTTACGTACTCTTGGTGGCACATGTAGTTACTGATGATACATGTACATGTACCAGGAAAGTAGTTGTACGAGTCCCTGGGTGATACCTACATGACTGTATACCTCCTATCTGTCAGTGTGACATTTTGTTGGACAACCCAATTAGCACTCGGTGCCAAAAATAGCAAGCGCTGAAATACTGTACCCAAGGCATGGGCCTGGGATAGCCGCACATATTCATACAGTGCTCGTAAGGTGCATGGCACAGCACGCTACAGACAGTATGCCATATTCTCCTGCATCGTGAGTTTTCAAGTTCATTTTCTCCGCCACCGCTCAGTATCCAGAACTGTGCCTTAGCACTTGGTGTGTTTGTGTGTGTGTGTGTGTGCATGTGGACCATGATTACTTGCCGGTTGGTGCAGATTGCACGATACTGTAGCAATATTGTTGACTAAGACCGTAAGAGTAGTGTGGGCTGTCTGCAGTAGATATTAGTTGGCGGTGCACATGGTGCACGGTGGCTCCTGGACCTGAGTCCTCCTAGCTCTTGCCCGTAGGTACACGTACCGTAGCTGCCAGCCCAGTCTGTGAGCTTGGCAATTGGGCGATGGTCGCAGGCGCGCCAGACAGATCCCCGGACTGTCCGCACTGTAGACAGTGGGAGTGGGGTCTTGCCAGATTCACCTGCAGGCCAGAGCACCCTATGTCACATCCCTCCCTCCCAGGCAAGTCCGGGTGCTCCGACGTCCCTACTCCATTGTCATCAAGCGGTCAAAAATGGCAGGTTGCTGGACAACTGCTGAGAGGAAAGGCCTGAAAACGTGCAGCAGACGAACGACGAGTTCTCGTCAACAACATTTTGTCGCAGCAGTTGCTGCTGTCAGTTTGAGCGATCACTCCACGTAGCTCTTGCTCTGTGCAAAGTCACCATCGCAGTCTGTCCCAACAGCCTGAATTGGTCAACACAGATCTACAGCCATCGGGTGTAGGTTCGCTCGAAGCTGAAGGTTGGAACCACCACAACGCCGACTGTCTAACCACCGCACGTGCCAGCAGTCGACACGAACAGGTCCGTATATCGCCCGGCTGGCTTATGCTCTAGTATATTTATTCTGGCTTGGACGAGACCGCTTCTGTTGAAGGCCATACCCATAGCATAGACCTACCCTATTACTAGTATTACTATTAGCGGTGCGGTACCCAACCACCGACGGTCAGTAAACCCTTGGCCTGACTACTACTGTTGTCTGTACCAGTGCCAGCGGAGTGTGGCAGAGATCTTGTGTATTCTGGATTCACACGTCTGTGCTTGCAGTGAATCGTTGACACAATCATGACGGGACTTTGAAAATGAGCAGAGCTAATGTAGATCTACTAATGAATAGCACAACGATCACCATCATCACTTGACGGTGACAGCAGGACAGGACTGGCAAAGTAGGCTCGGTGGGGAAGGCCGGTAAACCTGTGCTGGCCTCTTTTTTCTGGGAGTCCTGTTGTATTGTACTGTGCGAGACTCTCTGAGAGCCATGGTCGCTTAGTGGCGGGCTTCTCTCTTGATGATCGACGACTTGGCCGCCGGAGTCTGTCCGTCAGTAACCGTGCCGGTATCGCATCGGAGTGGAGCAGACGAGATCCAAGCTTGCCAGCTTGGATTAATCAACTCGTGACAGTGGCTGCATGGTGTATGTCAGCAGCACAAAGCAGAGCGGCACCGGGACGACGGACACCGACGGTGAGCACATGGTTGCGCCGTGCCCAGCCTGGCAGTCCCTTCGGGGAACCAGCCGATGGAAGCGGAGCACTTCTGTTCCGGCCGATTGGAGTAGAATTATTTTGCGGCTTGCATTTCTGCTGGTTGCTTGGTGGTCACCCAGTGCGAATGGACAACAGTACTGCACGCGAACAGCAGAATCGGCGTGTGCGCTGGTCTGTACGTTTGCGGAGAACAACGCCGCCAACTTGGTGCTGTCGAACGATGTTGGATCGCTCATGGATGTAAACAGGACGGGAAGAGTGACTCAATTCAGCGTTCAGTTGCAGACCGCGAGTGCACGTGGAGTGGGTGTTCTTGTTGACAGTAGCACAGGACGATTACTGGTGAATACATCTGTGGATTACGAGGGCTTGGCCTCTACCTCTGGACTCATCAGTGCTGTAATCTTGGCCAATCAAACCATGGGTAACGGTGGAACTGGAACATCGACTCGAAAACTCCTCAGCTGCCACTTGACTATCAATGTGACGAATGTAAATGAACGGCCATCCTTTCCTCACCCATACTCCATGAGCATCCCAGAGAACAGCCCTGCAGGCACATCCGTTGTTCAAGTGATGGCCAGTGATCCGGACCATGATACGCTGGTGTACTCGATTGCATCGCACACTTCACACCCCAACCTCGTACCGCAGCGGTACAGCGATGCACAGCTCGGTGTGTTCACGTTTGCTATTGACACTTACAATGGGTCGATCAGTGTGAGCAATGCCAGCAGTTTGGACTACGAAGTCCTGAGTCAGTACACGCTGTATGTCGTTGCCACTGATGGTAGCCCATTCCTCGCTGTAGCCATCGTCACAGTCAACGTTATTGACAGAAATGAAATTCCGCCGAGCGTAACGCTATTGGATCCCTATCTGAACGTGATTGCGGCAGTGCATTCGTTAGCCGAGGGTCAGTACTTGCAGTCTGAGCGGCTAGGGTACTTTGAGGTTCACGATGCCGAATCGAATCCTGTCTTCAATGCCAGTGTTGTTGGTGCAGACGGTCTAGTCCAGCTGCACGCACTGTTCCCGGCGACGCGGCCAGTCGGCAAAGCACACATCTACCTGCTTAGCACAGTGCCGGGAGCTGTGTTCGATCGGGAACTGCAAAGCGTCTTCAGCTTGAGGATCATAGCAAGCGACAAGCAGCTTCCAGTGACCCTTACGGGTGAGACCAACTTCACGCTAACCATCACAGATATTGACGATGCTTCACCACTGTTCTCGCCTCAGATATACACGGCCAGCGTACAGGAAAACCTGACTGACTTCCAAGGCCATCCTGTTGTGCAGGTTCATGCTACGGACCCTGATGAAAACGATACAATCATCTACTCGATACAATCAGTTACCAGCATCCAGAGCGATGAAACCAGGACCACCGTGACAGTTCCATCTTTCTACATCGGCAGCACAGATGGTCAGGTATACACATCCAAGAAGCTGGATTATGAGACTCTCAACATGTTTGAATTGGTGATCCGAGCTACATCCAGTAGAAATTCCTCCCGCTATCACAACGCCCTGGTGACAGTTTCCGTTCTCGACACAAACGACAACCTGCCCGTTTTCTCCCAGTCCGAGTACGTGTTTCGCATCCGGGAGGTCAACGAGGGCTCGCAGTTCATCGGAATGGTTATGGCTAGCGACAGAGATAGTGGGCGGAATGGCTTGGTGCGGTATTCCCTGTCGAACACGAGCACGTTCAGTGTGCAGCAGACCAGCGGAGAGATTTACACGTTGCCTCACCTGTCGCTGGACCGCGAGGACAAGAGCCAGTACAGTTTCGCTGTGTTTGCTCTGGACAGTGGCAATCCTGTGCAAACATCCACGGCGCGGGTGCAGGTAATTGTCAGCGACCTCAACGATAACGGGCCGGAGTTTGTGTCAGTGCCCAGCAAGCCAATACCTGTGTTCACCAATGTGCAGGTTGGTACCACAATCCTAAGACTGTATGTGCAGGACCCTGACACGCCGGAGAATTCACACGCAGACTTTGAGCTCTTACAGGGCAATGCTGCACAAACCGAGCCGTCAGCGCAAACATATTTCACCCTGCGTCATGGAACCAACTCCTCCGTATGCATCACGGTGCTAAGCTCGCTTAGAGATCTTGGAAACGAAACATTCTCGTTCTTCGTAAAAGCCGTTGATCCCGGAGCCATAAATGGGCAGGAAGGAGCTGCGCAGGTGCCTATCACAGTGCAGACAGTCGCCCTAAATGATCCCAGCGCCTCTTCAAGCAGCTCGCTATCCACAGCTATTCTGATCGTCATCATATTGCTTGCTGTGGGTCTTGCACTATTCCTTCTCAGCCTGATCATCGTGAAGGTGAATCTGCAGCGCAAGAAGAAACGCTTTACATTGCAGGACAAACAGGCCGACAGATCTCTTGGCGGCGCCCACAAGTCACATGACCATGTTGTGGAGAACCCGGCTGCACACGAAGGCAGCTACAGGGTGCGTCCTGAATCGCTGCAGATTACCAGCAAGAGCACGGAAAGCCTGAACAACACCTCAGCCACCACTAACACTGCCAGTGACACAGATCAGCCACCGATGCACCACCAATCTCTCAGCTACGGCGCTGGCAACTTCCCGGAGAAGGCCAATAGTGTGGATCATCTGGCGGGAACGCCCATCGCACTGCGTGAGGTGACCAAGTCGAAGGGACGCTCCCGCTCCGTGATATACAGTGCTACGATGGGGGAGCTGGACATGGAGCTCGCCACGCCAATGGACTCCGACAGCAGGAGCACAGGCGGATGGAACAGACAGGGCAGTACCAAGACAGTTGAGACGCAGCTGGGCAGCCTTGCCACGACGCCATCGTCCGGTTCCACAAGCCGGAGCGGGTCGGCGTACTTTCCTTCACATGAGCCGAATGATGCAGCTGCAGCTGGCGTTCGCTTAGCTAAAGCTCAGTCACAGTCGGAATACTCACTAAGCCAATCACGACCACAGACCCTTACCGCCGACTATCGGAGACAAAAGCAGCATGTACCAAAGGCAAATGGTACACCGCAGAGCTCACCTCGAAAGCAGCAGAGCTCACCTCGAAAGCAGACCTCTCCACGCAAGTTCACCAACATGAATGGTGGTAGTCTGCACATGATGGCGCACAAGCTCGAAGCCGGCCGCTCCATGTACGGCTCAACTCCGGGTTCTCTACCCACGTCCGGACGGAGCACTCCAAACTCACTGCCCAGCACCGAAGACCTGGGCACAAGGACCTGGTCGCCATACCGAAAACCAATGATCGAGAGACATCACTCAATGAACAGGGGGGATAACCCCCCGCGTGTGAGGCGCCACATGTCATTTAACTCCAGACATCCAGAAATGCAGGTATGATGTGTTGTACCGGCTGAGATTCAAGTTTGACCATAACTTGTCCAGTTCATAGATAAATCCGGGGAGTAGTATAATACAGTATTGTACTACTCCCCGGATAAATCTACACCTTCAGCATATACTATATCTGTGCATCATGGCACGCACGGGCCAATGTGTGACGGCGTACGGCGCGGACGCAGATGTCCACGTTAGAATCACGGCTGTCTTGAATGCATGGCGATTGGCAGTATGGTAGCGGTACATGAATTTATGACGATGACATGTACTGCTCGCATTGCTGAACTACATGTGGTGCGTACTCGCCACCGGAGCCGCCATTAGCAGAACCTCGGAGTTACGAGTACTGCTAGTATTGTATGCGCGGCTCCCATTGCTTTATCAGCATGGCACACACAACATAACTGCTATAGTGCACCATGGCCGCCGTATACCCATGAGTTGAGTTGATTCTTTCCAATTGTATACATTGTTGAGCTGTTCTGGTCCATACCTGGAGTCGTTGAAATTGATTTTCATGCTAATTTAATGTTTGAAGTTGACAAAGTAAAACAGTTTTCTATTGTGTGGGTCTACATCTTCAAGGGTTCCGTCTGATGATGGCAGAGTTGTCACTAAAAAATAATAATAATCTCATTCCCTCAAAACCAGTTAAAATAATAATAATAATAATGTTTTTGAAGGTGAAGCTGCAAGCGGACTCCGTCACAATTAGTGTGCGTGGAAGCGCTTGATGGTATGCAGCGTACAGACTAGAGTGAATATCGTAACGGCAAAAGAGAATGTCTGGCGGCCGTTTTCACTCCAGGCCATTGGGCCCCAAATGTCCCAATGACCACGGCCTTACCATACACTACAGGTAAGCTTGACGATTGCCGACCATGCAGTCAAACAGCCCGACGACATCACCATGTCACTGGTAATGGTCGGCTGATTCATGGTATGTAACTTAGCGTGCATGCTTGCTAGCAACACTTACAGCTGCCAAGTCACCTATGACGTCATTGACGAGCCTACATACCGGTAACCATGGTAACTGGCACTGAATTTTGATTTGAAAAAAGGAGTAAACATTATTAGCAAGAGTCCATAAACAAGAGTATGCAACTGTGATCTCTTTTCTATGCACTTTCGCCACCACAATTCCGAAAATTCGACTACTTTTTCGACTCCTGTGCCGCCACATTCCGAAAATAATTCCGAAATTCGGAATGCAAAACCTCTCTACTCTGTATGGGCATTACATCATTTAGCCGCAGTCCGCGGACCGCGGAAAATCGAACACCGCACTTTCCCTTTGGTTTGAAATACGCACGGCTACAGAAACAAAAAATACTAATAATAATAAATAAGTAAATAATCGACGCGGAGACAACATTTTATAATAGCTATAAAGAGAACAAATTCTGCTGTCATCGCCACACTACAACAAAGTCATGAAGGTTTACCAAAATCGATTTTCTTGTCACAATCATCAGTGGAAAGCCGTGACTGAAGAATAACCATGCCAAATCAATAATTTATATACATTCAATAATGTGTTATGAGAACAAAGCAAAGTGCTAAAAATAGAATGAGGGAAGGTGAGACAATCGTAGATTCCGCTAGGACCCGCAGGGTCCGACGTGGAATCGGGGTTACACGAGGAGTGAAGGCGAAGAATGTGACAGTGTGTTTGGCCTCAAATCGCTCTAGTTTTCCATAAATTTCCAGCGGTTTAAAGATAAAAATGCAAATGCACGCCTTGATTACACCTAGCACCTCTTGCTTTCTTTGGCCTTTTCTGAGCGACCAAAATGATAGTGCAATCAAGAGTAGTGACAGTGAGGGGTGGGCGACACCAGCACAATGGGCGGGAACACACTGTCACATTCTTCGCCTTCACTCCTCGTGTAACCCCGATTCCACGTCGGACCCTGCGGGTCCTAGCGGAATCTACGATTACACTTCGGAGCTTCGGCTTCGAATGTGACAGTGTGACTTTTAAAGTGATCCACCACCTCAACCAAGGCAAGGGTGTAGCCAAGCATTATGCGCGAAGGAGAAGTGCGCATGTGGAGTGAAGGAACAGGCATCTCGCAGAGTGCCTGATATACAGTAAAAATGTCTCTATGTATCGAGGATACACCATATGTACAGGTGCCCTTCAAGTCGGAGACATGAAGGGAGAAAAGGGTGACAGTCTATTATTAAAAACGACTAGCACCGGACACAGATAATAATACTGCGACACCATGGCGAGGCTGTGTCAAAATATGGAATGTCACAGTACTCCTCGAGCCAGGAATGTGGACAAAGAAGTTTGTCCCTTGCAAACCAAGGAACCAGAACCATGTATCTACATACAGGTAAACCTGCCTTAACCGGACGCCCGTGGTGCAGCGGAAACTGGTCTGATATGACATTATTCCGCTTGACACAGGGATGCACGTTCGATCCACAGCCCTTTGGTGCAGGAACATTTCCCGGTCAATACGGGATTCTGCTTGGTATAGGAGCAAGCAAACACAGGTAGAACTGTACTTGCGAAACAACAATATGAGCATGGCAGAACGGCATTAAGTTATGGGCGTGACTCTGGGCATGAAACAAAGCACTCGCCGGTGCTTGCAAAGCCACGAGACCATCGTTCATCACCAATGGACTAATGGTTAGAGTGTGACAAGGCCCCCCGACAGGGCCTGCCCAATGGCGTGACGGAAGCCACCATATCTACAATGACCGCACAGTCCACCGACATGGGTGGATGCGAGTTAGGCACAGACATTGGAAAGGCACTCCTGCTTTTCATGAAATTGCCCTGACCACACCAGGAAGGCACGACTCAGGGCAAGAAACAAAGCACTCGCTGGTGCTTGCAAATCCACGAGACCATCATCCATGGATAGTGGATGGATGGATAGAGTGGTTAGAGTGCGGCAAGGCACGCGACAGGGCCTGCCCACTGTAGAGACCATCGTCCATCGACAGTGGACGGATGGTTAGAGTGTAGCAAGGCACGCGACAGGGCCTGCCCACTGGTTCGACGATCGTCCATCCGCAGTGGATGGATGGTTAGAGTGGCTAGAGTGTGGCAAGGCACGCGACAGGGCCTGCTCACTGTACACTATCGTCCATGGACGGTTGACGTATGGTTAGAGTGCGGCAAGGCACACGACAGGGCCTGCCCAGTGGTGTGACCATCGTCCATCGACAGTGGATGGATGGCTAGAGTGTGGCAAGGCACGCGACAGGGCCTGCCCACTGGTGAGACCGTCGTCCATCGACAGTGGACGGATGGTCTGAGTGTGGCAAGACACGCGACAGGGCCTGCCCACTGCCGTGACAGAAGCCGCCGCATATCCGCGTCGTCCATCGATGGGGTTGGATACCAGTTACTTGTAGGTACAGAGATTGGCAAGCCACTCGCCAGGGCCTGCCCAATGACGTGACGGAAGCCGTCTGTTGATGTTGCTACGCGCTAAGCGCAGAGCCTTGGCAAGGCACTCGAAAGAGCCTGCCGAACTCGTGAAGGCCGCCCTGACCCAACCGGGAAATCGTGACTCGGGGCATGAAACAAGGCACTCGTCGGTGCTTGCAAACCCACGGAACCATCGCAGCGTCGCCATCAGCATTGGCCGCCGAAAAGGCCGAAATTTCCATATCGGCACAAACTAGTTACTTCAGCACTTACCTACACGGACAGCACGTCGATCCGGTAGGAACTCTTCCGAGCTTCAGCTTCGGAGTCATTATTACACAACAGACACTGCCATAGCGGCAGTAGAAGACTGAAGTCTCAAGGATACTAGACAAAGGAAAAAGGTAACCTATCAGCAAAGAAGCGAAAGAAAAGGCCAAAGAAAGCAAGAGGTGCTACAATCAAGGCGTGCATTTGCATTTTTATCTTTAAACCGCTGGAAATTTATGGAAAACTAGAGCGATTTGAGGCCAAACACACTGTCACATTCGAAGCCGAAGCTCCGAAGTGTAATAGAAGTAAAGTGAGAGCTAAGTCTAGTAAGGGGCCGTCCCTAAATATCGATGTTTTTTTAGAGACGATATTGGTGCGTCTGGGGGGGGGAGGGGGTTTGAGCCATGTGCCTCTTTTCGAGCATCAGAAAAATATCGATGTAAATATCTGAAGTTTCGCCGATCCCTGCACGCGGACGTCTAAGCTAAATGGCTATACAAGAAATGTGAAACCAGCTTCCGTTCGCGGAGCTAAAACTCGCGACACAAGAACAAAATCAAAAATTGGAAGCTGTACGCCCATGGCGAATTTCAAGAGCAAAAGAATGAGCTATTGATTGTGGAAATCGGCCGAACGATGCCTGCAGGAGACCTTTTTCAAGACGTAGAGGCAGTGCGAACAAACACGGACGAACTCCACAAGAGTTTCCAGTCTTCACTGTCTGAACAAGGATTTGAAAAAATTCAAGCCCGAGCGTAGCCGCTTTGGCTACACCAGTACACGATGGCTGTGAGCACTGCAGCGCCAACCCGGTTCGCTCCCCCCAGGCGATGCAGAGTGCGGCGGGATTTTCACGCCTACACCGGACCGGTGTCGACCCTCAACATCCTGGGCACTTCATGAGCATCCAAAAATATTGATTCCATGATCTAGATGTACATGTGCGTCTTCTGGGGGGAGGGAGGGGGGGTCAAGGGAGAGAAGCACCAATATCGTCTCTAAAAAAACATCGATATTTACGGACGGCCCCTAAGTGCAACAGGGGGTGAGGAACTACTTGCAACGCTAGAACGGTGTAGTGAGACAAACAATCATGCTGTGCACCTACGAAAACAATCTTAACGCAACTACATGTTTCTTCTGCTTGCAAAGATCAGGCTTATGCAAACGAATACAAACAGCCTCAAGTACTTTCAACTGACTAGCGTACCGTGCACGACAAAGAACAGAAAAACTAAAATCATCATACACCTGCAGACACTTAGGGTGAGACAACAGATGAAGAAAAACGGCAGACTTCTTACGATCACAATCACCATCCGATTCCTCGTCTCCACCAATCGCAACCTCGTCCCCCGTCTCATCTTCCAACTCGTCCTCAGTGTCGTCCTCCGTGTCATTCTCCTCATCACCACCGATCGGTCCCAGGCTCGCTTCACGTTGCTGAACCTCTGTTCGTTGACTCCTCCTTTGATCTTGATGGTAATTTGTTACCATTGTTGTTGTTGTCATTGTTGTTGTTCCTGTTGTTGCTAAAATATTCTGTTCCCAGTGTCTTCGCCGGTGCTTGACATCCAGTACTGTAATAATTCATTGAATAATTAGCCGTTGATCGTCTAGGTCTTTGAATGTTGATCGTGTCGTTTTCTCTGTTGAATTCCGTTTCCTTCAGCCTTCTTTCTTCTTGTTCATGTTCAGTGCTTACCTCATCCATATTTGCCCGTGCCAGCGACACCACAGACTCAGCCCCAGCATTGCCGATGGCAGATGCAGGTGGCGGTTCTGGGGGAGGCAACGGCAACGATGGCGATGGGGGCATCACCATGATCACCTCGTCGCAGCGTCCACTTTGGTCATGAGCTGGATGTTGTTGTGGTGTACTTTCTTGTGTTGTTATGGTGCATTGTGTTATAACGTTAGTGACAATGTGCACATTATCCATCTCCACGGCTCTCGATACGGGTAATGGAGGCACTATTGCCGTCGACGGCAATTGTGCTAACGATGGCTCTGATCGAGGGTTCTTAGGTGGCCTGCCGCGTTTGGGTCGCAGTGCCCGTGCCGACTGCCGAGCCAGTCAGCATGTGCAGTGGGACGAGTTGGAAGATGAGACGGGGGACGAGGTTGCGGTTGGTGGAGACGAGGAATCGGATGGTGATTGTGATCGTAAGAAGTCTGCCGTTTTTCTTCATCTGTTGTCTCACCCTAAGTGTCTGCAGGTGTATGATGATTTTAGTTTTTCTGTTCTTTGTCGTGCACGGTACGCTAGTCAGTTGAAAGTACTTGAGGCTGTTTGTATTCGTTTGCATAAGCCTGATCTTTGTAAGCAGAAGAAACATGTAGTTGCGTTAAGATTGTTTTCGTAGGTGCACAGCATGATTGTTTGTCTCACTACACAGTTGTTGTTGTTGTGTTTATTTCAATTCGCAAACCAAACGGGCAGATCTGCCCAATGAAAAGGTGGCGAATGCAGATAGAAAGCAGTAATAAATGAAATTGGGGACTGATGTAATTAGGATAGAGGTGGAGAAAAACTAAGCCAGCTGATCATCAAACAGGACGTTTGGTACTCTAGGTACTAAGGGTGTGCGGGATCATGCTGGCGCGGAACTGGCGGAGCGTGGAGATGGCACGTATGTCACTGGGTAAGGTGCTCCACAGCTGGGCGCCCCGGAACGCGAGGCAACCCTTGCCGAACCTGGTGGAAGCTGGCGGTTGGCGCAGACCCATGGTGGAGTGCAACCTAGTTGGGCCAGCTGACGAAGTTCTAGCGTTGCAAGTAGTTCCTCACCCCCTGTTGCACTTAGCTCTCACTTTACTTCTATTGTCTCACCTTCCCTCATTCTATTTTTAGCACTTTGTTTTGTTCTCGTAACACATTATTGAATGTATATAAATTATTGATTTGGCAGGGTTATTCTTCAGTCACGGCTTTCCACTGACGATTGTGACAAGAAAATCGATTTTGGTAAACCTTCATGACTTTGTTGTAGTGTGGCGATGACAGCAGAATTTGTTCTCTTTATAGCTATTATAATAATAAATAAGTTTGTCTCTTTCCCTCAAACCAGTTAATAATAAATAAATAAATAAATACAGTATACTAGTAATATCCATATAAAAACCGCTCTGTGAGCGGTTCTGAAAAACCTCTACTGGTGCAGCCCCGTCGTAAAAGTAAGAAATTAGAACTGGCGCATTGTCCCCCCAAATGTGAACTGATCCACCTAAATCGCGATTGACGGGACCCGAACGCACCAGTAGCACGAGGTTCCTACCTGTGGATGCAGCTGGGGACGCTGCTCATTATAATAGCCAAAGCCCGGGCAAAGGTGGGCTTCGGGGTACTGTAGTATGGTAACTTGATCAGCGCCGGCGCCGGCCCATTACTGTGGTCCTGTGCCCTCCCGACCTCGTGCTACTGGTGCGTTCGGGTCCCGTCAATCGCGATTTAGGTGGATCAGTTCACACTTTGGGGGGACAATGCGCCAGTTCTAATTTCTTACTTTTACGACGGGGCTGCACCAGTAGAGGTTTTTCAGAACCGCTCACAGAGCGGTTTTTATATGGATAATTTCAGTTCTTTTTCCGTTCCCTCCCCCACCCCGGCCCAGCTCCGAAGATGAACATGCTGAGCACGCGCGTGATGCACTGTATCATGTATGTAGCCATGCGAGTGCAATAGCATACTGATACATTCCAGCCCTCCCCACCTCACTACCCCGCACACAGACACACAGACACACTGTGACAAACACATACATGCACATGGCACGCACACACACACACATGGGCCGTACACGTACTCACCGTACTGAGTACGAAGGGAAAGAAGCGTGGCTGGGAGAAAACTTCCAGTCCGGAAATTGGTCTCAGTGACGACACGCAGCAGCAGCAGCAGCAGCAGCAGCAAGTGGCGTCCGCGGACATTACTGCTGGAACAGCGGACGCACATGGCATTACTGGTGCGGCAACTCCCCACAGCGAGGCACGTCATGCACCAGCCCAAGGGCAGCAGGCTGATCCCCAGCAGCCGCGGCTACCACTGCCTAAGCAGCAGCAGCAGGAACAGCAGCAGCAACCAGAGCAGAAGCAGGGATCCAGGATTCCCAGTAGCCAAACTACACCTGTTATACCAGCGTTCCGGCTGGCATCCCGGGGCAAAGCGGCCCATGCGTCTCCGGATGAGGAGGGTTTTACCCTGGCCTCAGGTAAACACACATTCCATCCCCGCGTCCTCACCCGTGAGCAGTATCCCCAGCTGACAACCGCAGCAGTCAACATGATGATCCGCTGCCGCAGAGAAAGCTGCTAACGGCCACACTGTCCTGCAAGGTAACTATTCTAGTATATCCACGCTATAACTTTCTTATCATTATTCTCACCTATGTCTGACCTTAATCCTAATGCCGCCCCCTTTTTTCCGGGTCTTTTCACTCAATCCCGTAACCCTTTGCATCATCATCATAGTTTAGGTACTAGATCTCAACCACCCCCGATCACCAGTGCTAGTAGTGCTTCTCAGTCTGAGATAGCGGGCCTCCAGATTAGTTTCCTCAACATTTGTCACTTGCTTAACAAGAAGGACGAGGTCGAGGAATTCATCCACAAGCACAACATAGACATAATGTGTCTTGCCGAGACATTCCTGACCTCAGAGACCCCGGACAGCCTTGTCAACATCCCAAACTATAAACTTATCCGTCAAGACAGACCTGGCTTCGGTGGTGGAGTAGCGGCCTATGTACGGAGCTCACTTCATGTTACTCGGCTAGAGGACTTTGCTCGTGGTGATCTCGTTGAACAAGTTGAACTTCTCTTTCTCCTCGTTCACGGCCTCAATGGTAAGCTAATCCTCGGCACAGTCTACCGACCTCCTGGGTCGCTGGTCTCGTACTGGGACAAGCTGACTGACTCTGTGGACTCAGCCCACGCGCCCAGGGCCGGCACGGCACGCCTATTGCTTTGGTCGGAGATTTCAATATCGACACATCGTCTTCCAGAGCCGCCCAGCTGACGCATCTTCAACACTTCTGCGGTAACTTTTGTATTTTGAACCACGTCACTGAATCGACGCGTGTTGGACGTGGTGGGTCCAGAACCACCATAGACCTCCTATTGGCTGAGGACGGTGCAGTGGGCTCTTGCCGCGTTCTCCCGCATAGCCTCAGTGACCACCTCCCCATCTTGGCTACCCTTGCCTTCGAAATGCCAACCGTGCCAGTACTCAGATCTAGCCGAAACACCAGAGGAATACATCTTCCGCAGCTCTGCCAGGACTTGGTCAACTCTCGTCTAGAAGATTTCAGCACGGCGAAATCCTTGGAAGATATGTGGCAGCTATAGTATGACAAGGTCACCTCACTCCTTGACAGGCATGCTCCTGTCCAGGAGCACCGCTTATCCAGCTCTAGACATCAGATTCTCACAAGATCCCCATGGAAAACGGCCGTTTACCATGACGCAGTCCGCGAACGAAATCATGCCCGCCATCGTTGGCTCCGAAAACCTACGGACACGGAACTTTACGACACATTTTCAGATGCCCGCAAAGCAGCAAAGCGGCTTGCTCGTCAGCTGAAATCATCCTACTACACACAACTACTGGACACGTGTCAATCCAACCCCCGGAAAGCTTGGAAGGTCCTCAACGACCTCTGCGGTCGGAAGAAATCGTCAACTCCTACTCGGCTCACTGCGTCTGCCCTCAATGCCCAATTCAGTTCAGTTGTCAGCGATCCGCAGCGACCTGATGTCCTATCCCAACCTGAGGGACCGGGTATAGCAGATGGCTTGAACCGCTTCGAACCAGCCACATGCGAAGAAGTGCTTGCTCTCCTACTGAAGGTAGACGAGAGGAAGGCCACGGGTAGCGACGGAATTCCCTGCTATGTGTTGCGACACTGCGCTCGGGTCCTGGCCCCGTCACTGACTATCTTGATGAACGCGTCACTGGCCATGGGAAAGGTTCCGATGATGCTGAAATTGGCCCATATTCGCCCCATTTTCAAGGCAGGAGACCCCGAAACTGCTAAGAACTATCGCCCTATATCTTTGCTCCCGGTTGTTTCAAAGATCCTGGAAAGGATTGTGCATAAAAGGCTCTGTGTGCTCCTAACCGAACATGACCTCCTTCCTGCCGAGCAATTCGCTTACCGAGCCCACCACTCCACAGAGGACGCAGTCTTGTTGGCTGTGGATCAATTTTACGAAGCCGCAGACCAGCACCTGCATACCGGCGTGGTGCTCATTGATATGAGCAAAGCTTTCGACAAGGTCCAACATCAGACCCTGCTCCAGGATCTCTTCGAACTTGGTGTCTCCTCTACGGCACTGGGCTGGTTTGCGGACTACCTCAGCGCACGACGCCAGTGTGTGGTCACTGCCAACGGTACACGCTCAGAGGAAACAGCTTGCACGTGCGGTGTCCCCCAGGGAAGCGTGCTTGGTCCGATATTATTCGCGATCTACACGAGATGTGTCGCATCAGTAGCTGACCCGGTGCGTACACTAATGTTCGCGGACGACATCATGCTGTACCTGAGCCACGCTAGCGCTCACGCCATCAACATCACCCTTTCCGCAGCAGTGTCGGCTGTCGCCAGGCTACTCGATGCCAAAGGGCTTATCCTCAACACCGGAAAGACGCAAGTGCTTGCAATCAAAGCTGGACGGCAGGCACACCTCGACCTCCACATTACTTGCACTGGCACGCCTCTTGCCCAGACCAGTACGGCTCGCTACCTCGGAGTCACTCTGGACGAAAATCTTCGCAGGTCACCGCAAGTCACCTCTATCGTCCGACGCACGGCTATGAAGCTGCGGATCCTCCGCCAGATCCGGCACTGCCTAACAGTGCGGCAGGCGATGCTGTATTACTCTGCCCTTGTCATACCGGATATTCTATATGCGTCGAATGCGTTTCTCCCAGGACTGTCCGCTGAGCAGCGGAACACAGTAGCCAAACTGGATAAACGTTGCATCCGTTGCGTGGCCGATGAGCACCCATTGGCCCACACTCTTCCCCTGTACACCAGGCTGGTTGTCTGCCCAGTGCTGGAACGAGGGGAATGCTAGCTCCGACTCCTGACATTTAGAATCCGTTCTGGAATCGTCAGTGAGCTGTTGTCGTCCCGAATTGTATTGCAAGGCCCGCCGACAGGCATGACCACTCGAGGTCAATTGGGACGCAACCTTTCCCTCCCCCTGGCCCACAGTGCTTCTGGCGCATGCCGACCGCTTCTAGCCAGCTGCCGACTCTGGAATGGCCTGCCCGACTGTATGAAGTCCATAGTATCTGTCCGTGAATTCAAACGCATGCTACGCGTATTCTACTTTTTTTTTTTTTTTTTTATTTACTTGAAAAAGCACATAACCACCAGGAAAGCTGACAAAGAAAAAAGAGTAAGAAAAGACAGATAAAAAGAGAGCTGAGAGAGAGAGAGTTGGGGTACGGTTAGGGGAGGACTAGACATTGAATGGTGGTCGCCACAGTCACAGATAGTAGCAGTGCTGGTGAGGCTACAGGCACTCCACTGACCATTAGGTCTCAGTATCGCCATGCCGGTAACGCACCAAGAGACAAAAACGGAAGAAAATCTGAAGCGCAATACATGAATGGTAATTACAATATAGGTAATAGGGAGAGTGGTGACCAAGAGAGGACAGTATAGACCGTTAGTATGGGGTGCTTCAATGCACATCCCCAAACCGAGAGGTGCAATCTGGAAAGAACAGTGAGACGATCAACATGATGGGCTTCAAAGCACATCCCAAGACCATGGCTGGTCTGAAATGTGTTTGTTCACACCTTTTTTAAAAGCTGTGAGTGGAGAGTGATTGGCCAGACGGGGAAAGACGTCCTCGGGGAGGCTGTTCCACAATTCAAGGAAACAGTACGGGAAGGAACGTCGAAGGTAATCAGGACTGGTGCCGGGGGTGGTGTTTAAGAGCTGTTCCCGGTGCTGGCGCTGAGCATAATGCTGCTGGCGGGTTCGAACAGTATCGGCCCGTGGTTTTGGGGGAGGGCGCATGCGTGTCAGACGGGGTGGGCCCTTGCAGTTAACTACCTTGTAGAGATAGGACAGCCCTGCGACCGTCCGTCTGGCCCGCAGACTCTGGAGGACGGTGGTGGGTCCAATCATCTGCATGGCCTTGCGCTGTGCTGTGTCCAACTTCCCAAGGTGGGTCTGGGCAGCACCAAGCCAGGCTAGTGGGGCATACTCAAGTATGGGCCTTACAAAGCCCTTATAGACGGTTAGGCGTCCAGCAGCATCCAGGATGGGGGCTGCCTTTCGCATGAAATGGAGGCGTTGATGTGCGCGCACAGAAAGCTGGTGGAGGTGGGCGCTGAAGTTGAGCTTCTCGTCGAACACCACCCCAAGGAGCTTCAACTGGCTGCTGACAGGAACAGGGGTGCCAAGGAATTGGACAGGGGGGAAGTCTAGAGGGGCCAGCTTCCTGGTCACGGACATCAGCTGTGACTTAGAGGGCTCAAAGGTAACCCTCCAAGTACTTCCCCAGGCTTCCAGCTGGTTTACGGCTGTCTGAAGTGCAGCTGCGGCGGCCTCTGTGGTCTGTCCAGGCATGACAGACGTGTATAACGTAGTATCATCAGCATACACGGCGATGGAGACGCTGGCAGGTAGCTGATCTTCGGCGTCGTTTATGTATACTAGAAACAATGTGGGCCCTAGGATGCTGCCCTGAGGGACGCCTGACCGGATGGTAGAGGGGGTAGAGGTCTGTCCCACTTCGGTTAAATGTAATGGCTTTCGTAACCTGCTGATGAGACTCGATAGAATCATGCCACGATGACCCGACTTGTAAATTTGAGATCCATTTTTTCTGCTCGTCTTGACCCTGCCTCCCCTCATTGCTACTTCCGTTTTCGTATTTTTATTTTCATTTGTTTTCTCTTCATTTCTGACTCTTCTTACTGGTTGTCATCGCTTTCATAATATTGGGCAGAACTGCCCGTTTGCCATGCGATGTAAAATAAATAAACAACAACAACAACAACTCGCCATAGATCGGCTGGTGCTACACGTACACCAGGTACACGTAGATCTAGATCTACATGTAGATCTCAATCTGCGGACAGATGTCGGTCAGTGTCACGCTCGGGTGCTACGCACGAGTCCCGCCTGAGGGCCCGGGGGGCCACATGGGTCACCCAGACGGCGCGAGTCGCACCGTTTCTCCAGGCACCGAGATAGTAAGTTCTAGCTCTGGTACGTCAGAATCTGACGATAGTGACTCCGACGGTCCTAGTAGTGGCTCATGTGACATGTCCGTCATCCGACGACTCGGCTGCCCACGAGCATCGCCGTGGTAGCGGCGCGGGCTTCGATCCTAAGGGGTTACCGGTTAGTGGACGACTCTGTATGGTCTCCCCCCCCCCCCTCGCACATGGCCTCGTACCTACGGGAGCACTGCCGTGGTTCCCTGTCCTTCGCTGAGCGTCGACGGGTGCGGAAACTGTGTCCCCGACCGGACGTGGAGGAAACGCGATGTCCACGCGTGGACCCGTTCATGTCGGATGTCCAGGGCCTGGCCAATGCCAAGAGAGCGGATAGAATGCTGGCCAACATCCAACAAAAGGTTACGGATGTTTTCCGTTCCCTGGCCGCGCTCTGGGCTGCTATTGAGCAGGGCCGGCCGGTCCACGAACTGACCGAGCTGGTCCAGATGGCGATCGTCATGACGGGCGACGCCTCGAATGTATTGTCGGAGACACGCCGTCAGCGCCTCATGGCAGCGCTGCCAAAGAGATACCCCAAGAGCCTGCTGCAGGGCTTGCGTCCTTCCGGTGATCTCCTCTTCGGTGATGGATTTTCCCGGGAGTTGTTGTTGTTGTGTTTATTTTAATTCGCAAACCAAACGGGCAGATCTGCCCAATGAAAAGGTGGCGAATGCAGATAGAAAGCAGTAATAAATGAAATTGGGGACTGGTGTAATTAGGATAGAGGTGGAGAAAAACTAAGCCAGCTGATCATCAAACAGGACGTTTGGTACTCTAGTCTAGGTACTAAGGCCAGTAAGTGTGTGCGGGATCATGCTGGCGCGGAACTGGCGGAGCGTGGAGATGGCACGTATATCGCTGGGTAATGTGTTCCACAGCTGGGCGCCCCGAAACGCGAGGCAACCCTTGCCGAACCTGGTGGAAACTGGCGGTTGGCGCAGACCCATGGTGGAGTGCAACCTAGTTGGGCCAGCCGACGAAGGAACTAGGAGGGCTTGCAGTTCAGAACTTGCGTGCTCATTCCGAGACCTCCAGACCAGAACGATGAACTTCTGCCTGAATATCTCGGATACTCTGTAGGTGTCCAATTGCAGCAGGAGGGTACGCGCGGAGGTGTGATGCGAGAGTCCGAATACCGCCCTTGCCGCCCGATTCTGCATGACTTGTAGCCGATCCAATTGGTTGGCAGTAAGAAGCGGGGAAAACGCATTGGATCCGTACATCAGGTCAGACATGATGATCGCTTTAAAGTAGAGAACTCGGCTCTGATGAGTCAAGCAGCGACGCAACCTCCATAGTGCTCCGATCCTCTGGGCCAGTCGAGCGGTGCAGCGATCAACATGGGGCGTCCATGACAGATCCGAGTCGAGGAGCACTCCAAGATACCTGGCCGCAGTAACGACAGGAATCGGCGTTTCATGACAGTTTACATTGATCGTATGCTGGGGCTGCTGAGGCTGCCTGTTGGGGTATACAGGGATCACTTGGCTCTTGGCTGCATTCAAAATGAGACCACGGGTCTGCAACCAGTCAGCAAGTGCAGAAACCGAGGCCGATAGCGTAGCAGATACCGTGTCCAGGGATGTGCTGCTGCTGATCAGCGCAATGTCATCGGCAAATTGAACTGATGAAGACTGGTTAGCTATGGTTGGAACTTCGCGGGTGTAGATACTGAAAAGGATCGGTCCTAGAACAGAACCTTAAGTTGTGGCACGCCACAGGATGGTGCAGAAATGGCACTCTGATCCCGTCCAATACAGATACGCTGAGTACGGCCCGACAGATAGGCGGAAAACCACTTTAGGGCTGTCCCTGTTATGCCGATATCGAATAGGTCCTGGAGTAGCCGTTCATGACGAACCTTGTCGAATGCCTTTGACATATCTAGAAGGCATATGCCAGTACACAAACGCTTGTCCCGTGCACTAAGAATACGATTTAGCATAAGTACCAGGGCATCCTCCGTTGAGTGGCCTGCGCGGAATGCAAACTGAGTCGTGGGGAGGGTACCAGATATGTCCAGAAACTGGGCTAGCTTCTTTTGTACGACTTTCTCCAAGAGTTTTGATAATATGGGAAGTAGGGACACTGGACGGAAGTTAGTGGGAATAGACGGGTCCCCAGCTTTGAACAGCGGGATAACGTGTGCGAGTTTGAAGGCTGTGGGGACAGTGCCATTGACAAGCGAGGCATTAAACAACGTGGCCACGGAAGTAGTTAGTGCGGGGCAGGTTCTGGCACACTTTTTGACCTTTGACCTTTGGTCCAAATAAGGCACACTGTGTCGGTCGTGCTGGGTCTGGCCCCGGGATCCCCCAGAGTTTGACCTTTGACCCCTGGCATGCCATAAATGTCATCATGTTCTTTTCCGTGGCGACCGTGCACTTGTGCAAGTTCGTTGTATTCGCACCGGGGAGTAGTAAAATACGTACTATACCCTGATTTGCACATCGTAGATGTGCAGTGAATGACATATTGCGCATGCGTGCATACGCACGCGGAGCGTGTGACCTTCAGTGGTCCTATGCGTGTGGAAAAGACGCAGTGCAACACAAGGTGTACTAGTACACGTGTCATTATACTACTCCCTGATTCGCACTTCGTAGATGTGCAGCAAACAAGTTCACGTTCCGTGCATTCGTTTTATTTGCACATCGTAGATGTGCACTGATTGACAAGTTGCCCATGCAGAGCATGCCTAATCGGCTTTTCGATCGGTTAAGAGAATGTTCAAATTCGGCCATATTATGAGCCCCAAGATCAGAACTCGGATCAACGTAGTACTTGAAGTCACCGTTCCCATTACGTCATGTACATTTACACACACTCTGTTGAAGCACTGAAACATCGGTTTTCGGCGAATTCAACAAGCGAAATTTGAAAATTCGGCGAAAAGATGGGTGATTTCTTCAAAACCACTTTCTTCGGCGAATTTTTCGGCCGGCCGATTTGGGAAATGCCTACTATCCATGCAGGTGCATTAGATGCATATTTCTATTTTGATCGTGATACAGTAAGAATCAACCGGCTACGCCCGGAGTATCATGCATCAAAACAAATATTGAAGGGGTGTCACAGTGAAGCAGTGTTGCTACGCACCGCAAATCCCCTCTGCACTGCACCGAATCTATACTGGAGAATCCAGAGTGACCAGCAAAGAGTCACAACCCGCACGTATCCAGTCACACTAAGGCATATCCACCATTCCCCACATATTCACTGTAACAAAACACAATACTGTTTACTATAATGCACTTTTATTTAAATAGACTTGGATGAGTCTGTAGAAGAGAACACAATGCACGCACACGCATGCATGCGCGGGCACACACACACACACACACACACACACACACACACACACACACACACATCTAGGTTATAGTGCTATACACATATCTAGGGTTTAGGAAGCACGAGAATGTGTCGAAGCACCCACACATACCCCTTCATGCAGTGTACTTCAGTAGCCCAACACATTACGACTGCACAGGACCATCACAAAACACATTACGACTGCACTGTTACTACACTACACACACAGTTACTACACTACGCCTGTTACAAGTACTTACAAATAATTTTGAAACAAATGGCACATCCCGAAGACGGCAGGTCCAGACCTTCATACATCATCATCATCTGTAAAACCAAGCATGAGCGCACACAAACACTATTAGTGTCACGAATACGGAAGCAGGGTATTAAAGACAAGAGGATACGAAACAAGTAAGTATCGCTATAACGAGGGGGATAAGTATACATGTAGACAGAGCAGTGCTTACTTACAGGGTCCTAATACGCTCCACGGCGTCCCGGTAGTCGGACTGCAACAGCAGCCCGACCTGCCGGCCCTCCCAGTAACGGGTTAGATGGGCCGCACCCGCCAGGTGTGCGGCCACGGCTGGGCCTCCCACCAGCCTTTCTCCACTGTAAAAACGAAAGAAACCGCAGAAAGCACAGTGTCATAGAGCTCTTTTGTTGGGGGAGAGAGCTAGGAGCACTGCACACTTACCATTTGTCACAATCAGGGAGTCGTACTCAAACTAGGGAGGTGACACGGCACAGAAATTCGTGTCACAGGGGTTGACTCGCACCCGTGACCCCTCGTTGTTATTTTTGGAATAGTTCAGTCCAGTCCAGTCCGAAAGGTCATACTCGGATCGACTCGCCTTCTGTACTTCACCTCCAAGCGTGCCGCATGGGTGTCTAATTATTGAGGCAGCACATTTCGTTTTAATTAATACAGCCCATCACTCGCCAGTATTCTTTGAAAGACTACCAGCAATTTGTTTACCTCCTGCCATGTCCGAACTAATTGATAGCAGTGATGGCAACAGCAGCAGTTATGACACGGCGTGTAGTGTTACGGTAACTGTTCAGAACTGTTCTGAGTCGTATCCTAGGTTAATCCGAATACTAAAAATTGACCCAAATTGCACATAGCACGAAGCTGGTTTTTGAAAATTGTAAGTCGTGTATCTGCCCCATTTCTTCTTTATGACATGCACAATACACCAGTCTTCCTAAACAACACATTTCTAGCAGGGGTTAAGTACCATATAAGAGAAGTACAGCCAGTGATATTGTCATGTTGAAATACTACAATTTTGACACAAATTACACATAACACGAAGCCAGGTTTTGAAAAATGTAAGTCGTGTATCTGCCCCATTTCTTCTTTATGACTTGCACAATGGTCCAGTCTGCCTAAATAACACATTTATAGCAGGGGTTATGTACCATATTAGAGAAGTACAGCCAATGATATTGTCATGTCTAAATACTACAATTTTGACACAAATTAGACATAACACGAAGCTGGTTTTTGAAAATTGTAAGTCGTGTATCTGCCCCATTTCTTCTTTATGACTTGCACAATACACCAGTCTTCCTAAACAACACATTTATAGCAGGGGTTAAGTACCATACAAGAGAGCTACATTGTACATCTAGTCATACTGTCATAAACAGCCAGCATTTTTCCTGCAGCAGTCACACCACCATCATCATTATTTCCAGGGAAATCCTCTTACATTGTCAGCTCCTACGTCGTTAGATACAATGTAGGGGGCTGTAGGACCGGCTCGTCAAAGATAGAGAACCTGAACAAGCGTGCTCGGGACGTCTCAGCAATCGTAGTATGCCTGAGCACTCCAATAAAAACTTGATCAATGGCAAAATCGTTCCCCACAGAAAAAATAATCATACTTTGCGGGTCTCGCGTTGCACGCTTGGAGGTGAAGTACAGAAGGCGAGTCGATCCAAGTATGACCTTTCGGACTGAACTGGACTGAACTATTCCAAAAATAACAACGAGGGGTCACGGGTGCGAGTCAACCCCTGTGACACGAATTTCTGTGCCGTGTCACCTCCCTAGTTTGAGTACGACTCCCTGGTCACAATATATGATGAGAAAGAGGCGGCGCTTGACGCACCGCCTCAGGTGCTGGAATAGGGGTATTACCCCTGACATTCGAACGCTACAGTGACAAGTGAAAGCCATTTGGACTGTAATGATACTGAAGTGAAGGTGTGAACCGCAAAGCAAGACCTTTACCTTCTTCCTGTCGAATTCGCTCCCCAGCTGCATACCGACATCATCCGCTAAAACCCAATCATACCAAGTAACGCAAAGGTCATCAGTTGACCTTTTGGACTTCTCAACTCTTATCCAAAACCACCAAGAGGAAAAAACCAGGATGAAGAAGACGTCAGTTGTAGAAGCGTTTGTGGAGGAGTTGTTACATTATTCTCAGTAAATAGATATGGCTGATACATTCGGTGTAGACGTGGACGACCGGTCGTGGTCTCTCACCACGGGTCCTTTACTAATAGAAAGGCGGACGCCAATAAGAACTGTTGTGGAGGTGGCAGATCAAAACGCGCAGCAAGAAATTTGGCACGTCGATGGTAGACTCCATCGGGAGGACGGACCAGCTCTTGTTGATAGTAGGGGAGTGTCCGCCTGGTGCTATGAAGGTCGCCTTCATCGCGTTAATGAACGGGCTTGGATAGGACGGGGTAGCATCGAGTACTACCTCAACGGTGCCTAGAGCCGGCGGTCCTGCAGCCAGTTATTGTGACGCCACATGCTGTATTCTACGGTGGTATCACCAAGGAAGGCTCCACAGGGAGAATGCGCCAGCGGTTATACACAGGGAAGGTAACAATCGTGTACGGGAGTGGTACCGATACAACCTTCGGCATAGGGAAGATGGACCTGCTTTCATCTCTCAGGAGGAGGAGGGTGTCTATCAGTGGTACCTCAACGGGGTGTATTACGGTGACCACCATCAAGACCAGGCAATACACCCCATGGAGCTGCAGTACATCAATGTAGTGCCTACTAAGGTAGACTCGTCAGCAATAAGTCATGAGTCCAGTTGTGTGATTTGTCAGGATGCCCTGGATCGTCCTCTATCCAAGTTGGAGTGTGGTCATGAATTTCACTTCCACTGTATCAAGGAGTGGATCAGTTCTGCCCCCAGCCCTACTTGCCTAACCTGCCGCTACTCCATGACTGCTGAGGACTTGGTTGAGTTCTTGTAGTAATACATGACACAGCTGCATGTAGGCGACTACGAATGACCAGTCATGTGCTACAGACGGACACGGACACGCCACCCTAAGTAGCCATGAGCGGCTCTTTGGACAAGGGCAACAAAGCACCCCGTGGGCGGCCAAGGTTGACACTAGCCACAAGTCTGCTCGCTCAGTTGAATAAGCTGGGTGTGCCCATGAAGACCATGGAAGACCTTTCCAGGTGCCGGCAACAAGCAGAGGACAAGACAGACTGGAAGAAACTGTGCAGCTCGACACTCGAGGACAAATCAGTATCAGCAGCTACTACACCTTGCTGATGATGCTCACAAGACAGAAGTGGGAAAAACACTGAATTTCTTTATTTAGTGCTCAACTACGCGAAATGTGTTATTATTATTATACATGTTCAACTGTACTCAGTCTGGCTGACTGCCATTCTCTACCACACATTACCGGACACTGTTGTGGGTGTCGTCGTTATCGTCGTCGTTGTTGATGTTGTTGTTGTGGGTTGTTGTCGTCGTTATCGTCGTCGTTGTTGATTTTGTTGGTGGCTGTTGTTGTCGGTTGTTGTCGGTTGTTGTCGTTGTTTGTTGTTGGTTGTTGTTGGTTATTGTTGGTTGTTGTTGGTTGTTGTTGGGTGTAATTGTTGGTTGTTGTTGGTTGTTGTCGGTTGTTGTCAGGTGTTGTGGGCTGTTGTTGGTTGTTGTTGTCGGTTGTTGTCGGTTGTTGGGTGTTGTTGTCGGTTGTTGGGTGTTCTTGTTGGTTGGTGTTGGTTGTTGTTGGTTGTTGTCGGTTGTTGGTTGTTGTTGGTTGTTGTTGTTCCAATAATAATAATAAGTCAAACATACAATCTTTTATGGTTGTTGGTTGTTGTTGGATGTTGTTGTCGGTTGTTGTCGGTTGCTGATTGTTGTTGTTGGTTGTAGTTGGTTGTTGTCGGTTGTTGTTGGTTGTTGTCGGTTGTTGTCGGTTGTTGTCGGTTGTTGTTGGTTATTGTTGGTTGTTGTTGGTTGTTGTTGTTGTGTGTTGTTGGGTGTTGTTGTTGGTTGTTGTCGGTTGTTGTCAGGTGTTGTCAGGTGTTGTTTGCTGTTGTTGGTTGTTGTTGCCGGTTGTTGTCGGTTGTTGGGTGTTGTTGTCGGTTGTTGGGTGTTGTTGTTGGTTGGTGTTGGTTGTTCTTGGTTCTTGTCGGTTGTTGTCCGTTGTTGTCGGTTGTTGTTGTTGGTTGTTGTTGGTTGTTGTTGGTTGTTGTTGGCTGTTGTTGGTTGTTGTTGGTTGTTGTTCTCGGTTGGTGTCGGTTGTTGGTTGTTGTTGTTGTTGTTGTTGGTTGTTGTTGGTTGTAGTTGGTTGTTATCGGTTGTTGTTGGTTGTTG
The DNA here is from genome assembly GCF_964019385.1 of Sycon ciliatum. Lineage (NCBI taxonomy): Eukaryota > Metazoa > Porifera > Calcarea > Leucosolenida > Sycettidae > Sycon > Sycon ciliatum. The sequence continues at coordinate 45,111,377 of NC_088643.1, forward strand.
GATGTTGTTGTCGGTTGTTGTCGGTTGTTGTCGGTTGTTGTTTGTTGATGTTGGTTGTTGTTGGCGATTGTTGGTTGCTGTTGGTTGTTGTTGGTTGTTGTCGGTTGTTGTCGGTTGTTGTCGGTTGTTGGCTGTTGTTGTTGTTGGTTGTTGATTGTTGTTGGTTGTTGTCGGTTGTTGTCGGTTGTTGTCGGTTGTTGGCTGTTGTTGTTGTTGGTTGTTGATTGTTGTTGGTTGTTGTGGGTTGTTGTCGGTTGTTGTCGGTTGTTGTGTTTTAATCGTTATTTTGTTCATTATCCAGGAGGATGTTGCTATGATACAGTACCATTTTTTCGCATATTTGAGACAAGTTTGTGTAACGTTAGTGTGACGTGGGGTATGCTGATTGGATGTGAGGTGGTGAGAGTATGCTGATTGGCCGATAACAATTAGTGGAAGGGATAAAGTAATGCGCTGCTTGTGCAGCTTAACCAAACACATGGTCTGTGGGAAACACCTTAGTAAAATAAATATAATAATAATAACATGAATTGCCACCGGCACCTGAGAGACTCGAGCCCCGCAACCTTGTTCAAATCGGACTTGGTAGCTTCGTACTGGAACTTAATCTTCTTCTTTTTGAGGTATGACCATACAAAACGCGCTTGGATTTTTTCATTTATTGTATTTTTTATTTTTTCATTTTTTTTTCCTTGCGACATTTTTAGCAGATGTCCACTCGTGAAACAAAGGTGAATCTGGAACGAGTAAATGGTCCATGTCAAAGGCATGACGAGTCTCGAAGTCTTCACATTCATGATGGAACCTTGTCATGATTGACGCATTCCTTGATGGTGCGCACACGAAATCACCCTGCCCCATCTTTTCCAATTCCATTCTTTTCACATCCTGCAACACATACCCTACTAGTATCAGTGGGGGGTGCTAGAATCAGAAGAGGCAAGGCAGCACTCTTCCGTGGATGTATTACTCGACACAACACCACCCATACTTGTTTTCTAGAAGTTTTGACTATAATGATATATTGCAGTAGGAAGTAGTATATAGTCAAATAGGATAGGATAAGAATGAATGATCAGCTGTCTGATAAAGAATGCAGTTCATTAAAGACTTATTGGAAGCTCTCTACCAGCTGATCGTCTTGTTGGACGGCGACACTGCATAATGATATGAAGCTCTCAGTTAGCTGTTTCAGTTCCGTGGTAGAAAGTGTCATGTGCGCGTCCAGAGCAGGATGAAAACATCTGGGCTCCACGTGGATGCAGACGATTGGAGCAACAGTAAGACGTACCTTCAACGCCTGCTCGTCAATGTCGAGGGAGACTGCCCCGGGGTAGATGAAAACATCTTGTTCCACATCCAGTTCGAACGAGCTGGTCGGGACTAGCTTGCTTTCACCGTTGATGTACACCCGACATTGACCGTCGGACGAACGTGATGGGTAGAAGTTGGTCTTGATCTTCTCCACACGTCCTCTTCGGAGAGTGTCACGGAGCGATGGACAAGTCTTGATCAAGTTCGTAATGATGAACTCAGTGGACTCATTCAGTTCGATGTAAACCTGTCCTTGAGCATCTTTACGAGCTGTTGCCGTACTACCACAGGCTGGTAGAGCTCCTGAAGGGAAGTACATCTTATAACCAGGCTTGTAGAAGGATCTACCTGATGACTTGTAGGACAGTTGCATGTCCTCCTGAAACCCATCCACCACAATCTCTTTGTGGAGCTTGGTAGGAGCAGGTGGCACATAGCGACGCTTAGCCGGTACTGCGTTCGAAGAGAGCACAACTTGAGGAGGGTCAGCAGGAAGAGCGGAATTCTTCCTCACCCGTCGCTCGTATAGGGAATCCATCTTCCAGGAAGCGAAGGCAGAACAACTCATCAGCACTGTATTCGATGAACGAATGACTCAACTACAGGACAACCATCTGTATTTATACAAGTCAGAGACGGGGGCGGATTGAAATGTTAAAAATATGTGTCAGCTAGATCAACCAATCACCATCAAGCCCGACACAAACATTTGCCCAATCAGCATTGAGCCCGCCAAAAAACATTTGACCAACCAGCATCAAACTCGCCAAAAACATTTTGTCCAGTCAGCGGCATGCCCACCAAATAATATCTCATCTTAAAGATTCCTTACATGATACAGCCACTTTAGTGAACTGATACAGTATGCAAATAAGATCAAAGTCAAACGTGTGCAAGTTCTGAATCACGTGGTCAAGTGAATAGGTTTCCCAACAATAGGCATCAATCAAAGATGTCATAAGAGATGTATCAGATGGAGATAAAATCAGCAAATTCGTACGCAACGTGGACAGTTGAGATGAAGACACCATCCTGGTCGACTCCATGAGATGCAGTACATATAGGAGTGGAAAATGCTGAGGAAGAGGTTCCATGATTCGACTGAACCTCAACCATGATACATTGCTACGAGGTAAGTAGGAACGCACTTTACGTAGTACATCCACATTCGTATCGTATACTATGCAGGATAATGCTATAGCATAGTTTATACTCTTGTGCAAACAGGATTTTTTCATCGCAAGTATCTGCTCCCGAAGAGGGTGTACGCAAAGCTGATCGGATAAGAGTTGAGTTTTTGAAAGAAAATGCAAAAGATGACGATCCACACCGCATAACCGCTCATGTACTGCGTAACGCTTCTTCATCAAACTACATCTCCTATGCACATCATCTTCAGGGAAGTAAATCACCGCCATGACAAGGCCACACGAAGAACACACGTATCTTCCTTCATGTAAAACATGATCAAGATGTTGACACTGTTTTTCCTCCCCGTATTGCTCTTTTTCTTCTTCTTCTTCTTCTTCTTCTTCTTCTTTTGGCTCCGATCCATTGGACTGCGAGGACTGGCCCCTGGCCAGATCCCTTCTACATTCCGCAGTATCCATCTTCAACTTCTACATTCCGCTGTACAACCATTGGGGTAGATGACCTCATACCCTCGCCAACACGAGTTGTGCTCTCTTCGAACGCAGTACCGGCTAAGCGTCGCTATGTGCCTCCTGCTCCTACCAAGCTCCACAAAGAGATTGTGGTGGATGGGTTTCAGGAGGACATGCAACTGTCCTACAAGTCATCAGGTAGATCCTTCTACAAGCCTGGTTATAAGATGTACTTCCCTTCAGGAGCTCTACCAGCCTGTGGTAGTACGGCAACAGCTCGTAAAGATGCTCAAGGACAGGTTTACATCGAACTGAATGAGTCCACTGAGTTCATCATTACGAACTTGATCAAGACTTGTCCATCGCTCCGTGACACTCTCCGAAGAGGACGTGTGGAGAAGATCAAGACCAACTTCTACCCATCACGCTCGTCCTACGGTCAGTGTCGGGTGTACATCAACGGTGAAAGCAAGCTAGTCCCGACCAGCTCGTTCGAACTGGATGTGGAACAAGATGTTTTCATCTACCCCGGGGCAGTCTCCCTCGACATTGACGAGCAGGCGTTGAAGGTACGTCTTACTGTTGCTCCAATCGTCTGCATCCACGTGGAGCCCAGATGTTTTCATCCTGCTCTGGACGCGCACATGACACTTTCTACCACGGAACTGAAACAGCTAACTGAGAGCTTCATATCATTATGCAGTGTCGCCGTCCAACAAGACGATCAGCTGGTAGAGAGCTTCCAATAAGTCTTTAATGAACTGCATTCTTTATCAGACAGCTGATCATTCATTCTTATCCTATCCTATTTGACTATATACTACTTCCTACTGCAATATATCATTATAGTCAAAACTTCTAGAAAACAAGTATGGGTGGTGTTGTGTCGAGTAATACATCCACGGAAGAGTGCTGCCTTGCCTCTTCTGATTCTAGCACCCCCCACTGATACTAGTAGGGTATGTGTTGCAGGATGTGAAAAGAATGGAATTGGAAAAGATGGGGCAGGGTGATTTCGTGTGCGCACCATCAAGGAATGCGTCAATCATGACAAGGTTCCATCATGAATGTGAAGACTTCGAGACTCGTCATGCCTTTGACATGGACCATTTACTCGTTCCAGATTCACCTTTGTTTCACGAGTGGACATCTGCTAAAAATGTCGCAATGAAAAAATAAATGAAAAAATAAAAAATACAATAAATGAAAAAATCCAAGCGCGTTTTGTATGGTCATACCTCAAAAAGAAGAAGATTAAGTTCCAGTACGAAGCTACCAAGTCCGATTTGAACAAGGTTGCGGGGCTCGAGTCTCTCAGGTGCCGGTGGCAATTCATGTTATTATTATTATATTTATTTTACTAAGGTGTTTCCCACAGACCATGTGTTTGGTTAAGCTGCACAAGCAGCGCATTACTTTATCCCTTCCACTAATTGTTATCGGCCAATCAGCATACTCTCACCACCTCACATCCAATCAGCATACCCCACGTCACACTAACGTTACACAAACTTGTCTCAAATATGCGAAAAAATGGTACTGTATCATAGCAACATCCTCCTGGATAATGAACAAAATAACGATTAAAACACAACAACCGACAACAACCGACAACAACCCACAACAACCAACAACAATCAACAACCAACAACAACAACAGCCAACAACCGACAACAACCGACAACAACCGACAACAACCAACAACAATCAACAACCAACAACAACAACAGCCAACAACCGACAACAACCGACAACAACCGACAACAACCAACAACAACCAACAGCAACCAACAATCGCCAACAACAACCAACATCAACAAACAACAACCGACAACAACCGACAACAACCGACAACAACATCCAACAACCAACAACAACCGATAACAACCAACTACAACCAACAACAACCAACAACAACAACAACCAACAACCGACACCAACCGAGAACAACAACCAACAACAACCAACAACAGCCAACAACAACCAACAACAACCAACAACAACCAACAACAACAACCGACAACAACGGACAACAACCGACAAGAACCAAGAACAACCAACACCAACCAACAACAACACCCAACAACCGACAACAACACCCAACAACCGACAACAACCGGCAACAACAACCAACAACAGCAAACAACACCTGACAACACCTGACAACAACCGACAACAACCAACAACAACACCCAACAACACACAACAACAACAACCAACAACAACCAACAATAACCAACAACAACCGACAACAACCGACAACAACCGACAACAACCAACAACAACCGACAACAACCAACTACAACCAACAACAACAATCAGCAACCGACAACAACCGACAACAACATCCAACAACAACCAACAACAACAACCAACAACAACCAACAACCGACAACAACCAACAACAACCAACACCAACCAACAAGAACACCCAACAACCGACAACAACACCCAACAACCGACAACAACCGACAACAACAACCAACAACAGCCCACAACACCTGACAACAACCGACAACAACCAACAACAACCAACAATTACACCCAACAACAACCAACAACAACCAACAATAACCAACAACAACCAACAACAAACAACGACAACAACCGACAACAACCGACAACAACAGCCACCAACAAAATCAACAACGACGACGATAACGACGACAACAACCCACAACAACAACATCAACAACGACGACGATAACGACGACACCCACAACAGTGTCCGGTAATGTGTGGTAGAGAATGGCAGTCAACCAGACTGAGTACAGTTGAACATGTATAATAATAATAACACATTTCGCGTAGTTGAGCACTAAATAAAGAAATTCAGTGTTTTTCCCACTTCTGTCTTGTGAGCATAATCAGCAAGGTGTAGTAGCTGCTGATACTGATTTGTCCTCGAGTGTCGAGCTGCACAGTTTCTTCCAGTCTGTCTTGTCCTCTGCTTGTTGCCGGCACCTGGAAAGGTCTTCCATGGTCTTCATGGGCACACCCAGCTTATTCAACTGAGCGAGCAGACTTGTGGCTAGTGTCAACCTTGGCCGCCCACGGGGTGCTTTGTTGCCCTTGTCCAAAGAGCCGCTCATGGCTACTTAGGGTGGCGTGTCCGTGTCCGTCTGTAGCACATGACTGGTCATTCGTAGTCGCCTACATGCAGCTGTGTCATGTATTACTACAAGAACTCAACCAAGTCCTCAGCAGTCATGGAGTAGCGGCAGGTTAGGCAAGTAGGGCTGGGGGCAGAACTGATCCACTCCTTGATACAGTGGAAGTGAAATTCATGACCACACTCCAACTTGGATAGAAGACGATCCAGGGCATCCTGACAAATCACACAACTGGACTCATGACTTATTGCTGACGAGTCTACCTTAGTAGGCACTACATTGATGTACTGCAGCTCCATGGGGTGTATTGCCTGGTCTTGATGGTGGTCACCGTAATACACCCCGTTGAGGTACCACTGATAGACACCCTCCTCCTCCTGAGAGATGAAAGCAGGTCCATCTTCCCTATGCCGAAGGTTGTATCGGTACCACTCCCGTACACGATTGTTACCTTCCCTGTGTATAACCGCTGGCGCATTCTCCCTGTGGAGCCTTCCTTGGTGATACCACCGTAGAATACAGCATGTGGCGTCACAATAACTGGCTGCAGGACCGCCGGCTCTAGGCACCGTTGAGGTAGTACTCGATGCTACCCCGTCCTATCCAAGCCCGTTCATTAACGCGATGAAGGCGACCTTCATAGCACCAGGCGGACACTCCCCTACTATCAACAAGAGCTGGTCCGTCCTCCCGATGGAGTCTACCATCGACGTGCCAAATTTCTTGCTGCGCGTTTTGATCTGCCACCTCCACAACAGTTCTTATTGGCGTCCGCCTTTCTATTAGTAAAGGACCCGTGGTGAGAGACCACGACCGGTCGTCCACGTCTACACCGAATGTATCAGCCATATCTATTTACTGAGAATAATGTAACAACTCCTCCACAAACGCTTCTACAACTGACGTCTTCTTCATCCTGGTTTTTTCCTCTTGGTGGTTTTGGATAAGAGTTGAGAAGTCCAAAAGGTCAACTGATGACCTTTGCGTTACTTGGTATGATTGGGTTTTAGCGGATGATGTCGGTATGCAGCTGGGGAGCGAATTCGACAGGAAGAAGGTAAAGGTCTTGCTTTGCGGTTCACACCTTCACTTCAGTATCATTACAGTCCAAATGGCTTTCACTTGTCACTGTAGCGTTCGAATGTCAGGGGTAATACCCCTATTCCAGCACCTGAGGCGGTGCGTCAAGCGCCGCCTCTTTCTCATCATATATTGTGACAAATGGTAAGTGTGCAGTGCTCCTAGCTCTCTCCCCCAACAAAAGAGCTCTATGACACTGTGCTTTCTGCGGTTTCTTTCGTTTTTACAGTGGAGAAAGGCTGGTGGGAGGCCCAGCCGTGGCCGCACACCTGGCGGGTGCGGCCCATCTAACCCGTTACTGGGAGGGCCGGCAGGTCGGGCTGCTGTTGCAGTCCGACTACCGGGACGCCGTGGAGCGTATTAGGACCCTGTAAGTAAGCACTGCTCTGTCTACATGTATACTTATCCCCCTCGTTATAGCGATACTTACTTGTTTCGTATCCTCTTGTCTTTAATACCCTGCTTCCGTATTCGTGACACTAATAGTGTTTGTGTGCGCTCATGCTTGGTTTTACAGATGATGATGATGTATGAAGGTCTGGACCTGCCGTCTTCGGGATGTGCCATTTGTTTCAAAATTATTTGTAAGTACTTGTAACAGGCGTAGTGTAGTAACTGTGTGTGTAGTGTAGTAACAGTGCAGTCGTAATGTGTTTTGTGATGGTCCTGTGCAGTCGTAATGTGTTGGGCTACTGAAGTACACTGCATGAAGGGGTATGTGTGGGTGCTTCGACACATTCTCGTGCTTCCTAAACCCTAGATATGTGTATAGCACTATAACCTAGATGTGTGTGTGTGTGTGTGTGTGTGTGTGTGTGTGTGTGTGTGTGTGCCCGCGCATGCATGCGTGTGCGTGCATTGTGTTCTCTTCTACAGACTCATCCAAGTCTATTTAAATAAAAGTGCATTATAGTAAACAGTATTGTGTTTTGTTACAGTGAATATGTGGGGAATGGTGGATATGCCTTAGTGTGACTGGATACGTGCGGGTTGTGACTCTTTGCTGGTCACTCTGGATTCTCCAGTATAGATTCGGTGCAGTGCAGAGGGGATTTGCGGTGCGTAGCAACACTGCTTCACTGTGACACCCCTTCAATATTTGTTTTGATGCATGATACTCCGGGCGTAGCCGGTTGATTCTTACTGTATCACGATCAAAATAGAAATATGCATCTAATGCACCTGCATGGATAGTAGGCATTTCCCAAATCGGCCGGCCGAAAAATTCGCCGAAGAAAGTGGTTTTGAAGAAATCACCCATCTTTTCGCCGAATTTTCAAATTTCGCTTGTTGAATTCGCCGAAAACCGATGTTTCAGTGCTTCAACAGAGTGTGTGTAAATGTACATGACGTAATGGGAACGGTGACTTCAAGTACTACGTTGATCCGAGTTCTGATCTTGGGGCTCATAATATGGCCGAATTTGAACATTCTCTTAACCGATCGAAAAGCCGATTAGGCATGCTCTGCATGGGCAACTTGTCAATCAGTGCACATCTACGATGTGCAAATAAAACGAATGCACGGAACGTGAACTTGTTTGCTGCACATCTACGAAGTGCGAATCAGGGAGTAGTATAATGACACGTGTACTAGTACACCTTGTGTTGCACTGCGTCTTTTCCACACGCATAGGACCACTGAAGGTCACACGCTCCGCGTGCGTATGCACGCATGCGCAATATGTCATTCACTGCACATCTACGATGTGCAAATCAGGGTATAGTACGTATTTTACTACTCCCCGGTGCGAATACAACGAACTTGCACAAGTGCACGGTCGCCACGGAAAAGAACATGATGACATTTATGGCATGCCAGGGGTCAAAGGTCAAACTCTGGGGGATCCCGGGGCCAGACCCAGCACGACCGACACAGTGTGCCTTATTTGGACCAAAGGTCAAAGGTCAAAAAGTGTGCCAGAACCTGCCCCGCACTAACTACTCACGGACGCAGCTAGGATATCGGCACAGCACTTCAGAAGGTGACCAGGTATCCCGTCGCTTCCTGTTGCTTTGGCAGGATTGATTTGTCGGAGAAGCCGTTCTACTTCGCCAAAAGACACTTGCGGCAATTCTGACATTGCAGTCTGAGGCTGTGGACCTTGCGGTAGCGGGATGCTATGAGGACGGGCATTGTCTGTTACTACTGCCTGGAAGACTGACGAAACTTCTTCAATGGGGCAAGTAGGCTCCACACGTACTCTCTTCCTGTTCGTAACGGAGTTTATGACGTTCCAGAGCTTACGCGGGTTCTGACTGGACGCGGCACATTGCGCTCGGAAGAAATCGTTGCGCTTTCGGCGATAGGCATTTCTGGCGCTTGAGCGTGCTTGCTTGAACTGTACGTGAAGATTCTGGTTTCCCTTATCGTGTAGCCACCGTTGGTGTAGCTGGTTTTTACGTTGGTTGAGCTTGTGGAGCTCTCTGTCGGACCAGGGCGGATGGGATTTGCGGTTGGAGGATACATAGCGGATGGGTGCATGCTTATCCACGACAGCCAAGAACTTGGTGTGCCACGACGCCCACATGGTGTCCACATCCCGCGTGTTAGTAAAATCATCCAGCCCTGCGGAGCTGACATCCCGACGGAATTCACAGAGGTTCACCGACCGAGTATTTCTCTGAGCTCGGACCCGCTCTACTGCCTGAGGTGACACGCTGCGAGAAACCTGAAGGTGCAGGTTAGCCTCAATCCCAAAGTGGTCGCTAATGGTCAAAGGCAGGACGTGGCACTCACTGATGTCTTGACTAGCTGAAAGAATGAGATCGATAGTTGTACCTGATGGGCACGCCGGTGAGATACGAGTCGGAGCATGAACGTGATTAGTGAGGCCGTAGCAGTTGCAAAGTTCGAGAAATTTCCGGGCGATAGGACAAGGTGGGTAGGGGGTTGAAACATTAACGTTAAAATCGCCAATGACTGTGATGCTTGGGTTGTCCACGAAAGCCCTGTGCAGCTGCTCTTCAAAATTCTGCCAGTACAAGATGGGCTCGTCAGGTGGCCGGTAAAAGCACCCAACTAGTTGTCGCCTTCGTCGCCCTTTGACTTCGATCCAGGACGATTCAATGTTAGCGTCGGAAAGCTCTGGGCGCGGTTTTACCTGGAGTCCGGAACGGAAATAAAAGCATACACCGCCACCTCTGCGCACTGGACGATCGTGCCGTATCACACAGTAACCTGGTATATCAATATCACTGTCTGACGTTGTGCTGTCAAGCCAGGTTTCTGCGACGCCAAATATGTCGAAGTTGTATTGCTGTAGGATATCGGCGACCTCAGCTACTTTGTTTCGAAGACTACAAACATTCAAAAAGCCCAGTCTTATGAAGGACTGTGTCAGTGGGGTAAGGCGGTGAGCAGGGGCAGAAAGGTTATTCTGGGTACAAGAGCCATGAGCACTGGGACCTGGGATGCCAGCGCCAGCCCCAGGGGAGAGATGTTGACTGTGTACACTACTAGTAGTTACCTTGGAGGGGGAAAAGCTGGGTGCTAAGGGATTAAGAGACGCCATTAACATTTAAAAAAGATACAGCTAAAGAAATTGTGTTCTGATGATCTATCATTACTAGGGAAAAAGGGATCAGCATGGGGATTAAAGGGGAAGTTAAGGCAAAAATTAAAATTTCACCAGTTGTAGTCTTCGGGGTGCTGAGTCGAATGGTCGTGGTCCGAGGAAGCTGAGACGCTCCCTTCCTACTTGAATCCCAATCGAACTCGCGCACTTCCACCGAAACTGGGTGACTGCGCCCTACTAGATGGGGATTTGTATGCAAAATGTCACTAAAAGCGCCATTTCGTTCTTATAAAAGCACGGATGACCGCGATTGGCCCATATGTTGTAGTCTTTTGGACGCTGAGTCGACTGGTTTTGGTCCGAAAAGGCTGCGATGCAGCGTTCCTCCTTTATTCCCAATCGAACATGGTTGAAGAAGCGGTCACGTGCTCCTGGGTGCCCAAATCACCTGGTCACCACGCCAGCAGGCGAGAACTTTCACACCAAGGTTCAACTCGAGTGACAGGATTGCACCCAAAAAAGGTCAAACAGGCTAGTAAGTTGTACCCTGCAGGCACGGTGACCAGCTGACTGGCGTACGCAGGAGCACGTGACCGCTTGTTCAACCATGTTCGATTGGGAATAAAGGAGGAACGCTGCATCGCAGCCTTTTCGGACCAAAACCAAACGACTCAGCGTCCAAATGACTACAACATATGGGCCAATCGCGGTCATCCATGCTTTTATAAGAACGAAATGGCGCTTTTAGTGACATTTTGCATACAAATCCCCATCTAGTAGGGCGCAGTCACCCAGTTTCGGTGGAAGTGCGCGAGTTCGATTGGGATTCAAGTAGGAAGGGAGCGTCTCAGCTTCCTCGGACCACGACCATTCGACTCAGCACCCCGAAGACTACAACTGGTGAAATTTTAATTTTTGCCTTAACTTCCCCTTTAAGAGCAAGTGCAATAAGTATTAACCGTAATTACCTTCATTGCACTAGTGGCTTCCTCTGCGGGCAGCTTCAACTCTCTCTGCCAGCTTCTTGCGCTCACGGTTTGAACACTCCTTAGCCCACGCAATTTGCGGGTCGTTCAAGGCAGAGGCAGGTTGCTGTGCGCCCTGATAGGACAGTGGTGGAGAAGGTGTGTTTGCCTGCTGCCAGTCTGAAGCCATCGTCATCAGGAGAGGGGGCTGTCCCGCTGCTCTTTTCTTTGTCTCCAGGTTGGCTGAAAGCCGGCACATGGTTACTGATATCAGTTGTGCCAGTGCTGGTCCCATTGGCTAAAAGTGCCTGGCGATAGCTGTTGACTGAGGCAGTGTTCAGCCCTGTGTTGCTAGCTGCACCTGTCTCCACACTGACGACAGCTGGCTCTACAGCGGCTTCTGCGGGCTGGGTAGTCACCGTACCCGTATCAGGAGTATAAACGGAAGTGCCAAGAAATGGACGTATTCCAGCCACGGCCTTCTGGGCGGCGCCCGGGGACCGCACAGGACCGGTCGCAGCCTGCCCGTCCTGACCGTTTTTCTGGTCGCACCGTGTACCGGTCAGATCCAGGACGGTTCCGCCCTTACGACAGAGCAGGACGGGGTCATGTCACCCGCCGGCCTGAGGAGCATTTCCGCCAGCCAGGAAAAAACGGCCGAGGCCAGCCCTTTTGCGGGTGCCCTCGAGGTCGTTGACGACCTCCCCCGTGCCTGGCTGCCTCACGGAAACCCCTACCCCCCAGGTAGCGGGCCGATTGGAGCATTTTGCGGCAGCCTGGCGAGACCTAACGCAGGATGCGTGGGTGTTGAAGACCGTCTCAGGGTACTGCTTAGACCTCCACACCGTTCCTTGCCAGCGGTCCGCTCCGACAGAGATGTGGTTCCCTCCCGAAAAATACGCCATCGTCCACCAGGAGATAGAGGATCTCCTATCCAAAGGTGCAATTCGACCGGTGAGCCCATCTCCCGGCCAGTTCGTGAGCCCATCTCCCGGCCAGTTCGTGAGCCGGTTATTCACCGTACCCAAGAAGGGTACCACCGCCGAACGTCCAGTCATCGACCTCCGCCACCTGAACGAGCACGTGCGGTACGAGCACTTCCAGATGGAGGGTCTCCACCTTGTTCCCCTATCCGTCCGAGAGGGCAATTGGCTCACAAAGCTAGACCTCAAGGACACGTACTTCACCGTGCCGATCCATCCCCAGCACCGCCGGCTCCTGCGCTTCAGTTGGGAGGGCCAACTCTACGAGTTTCAGTGCCTACCGTTCGGCCTGTCCAGCCCCCCCCCCCCCGGGTATTCACGAAGCTGATGAAGGTCCCGATCAGTGTTCTTCGTCGTCAGGGCATTCGTCTCATCCTGTATCTCGACGACCTTCTCCTGATTGCCGAGTCACGGCCAGCCGCCGTGCTGCAGACGCAGCAGGCCATTCAACTCCTAGAATCTCTGGGTTTCGTAATCAATCGGAAGAAGTCCATTCCCGAGCCTACGCAACAGCTCGAGTTCCTAGGATTTCAGTTGAATTCTGTGGCCATGACGATGTCTGTGCCGATCGACAAGGCGCAGAAACTCCAGCAGGAGTGCCACCGAGACCTGTCCCAGCCCTACCTGTCCATCCGCGCATTGGCCTCACTCCTGGGCAGGATGGTTGCGTGCTCCCCAGGCATGTTTCTGGCTCCACTGCAATTCCGCCACCTTCAGCAGTTGAAGATTGCAGCCCTTCGTCGCCATCAGAGCTACCTTGCCACGATACGCCTGACGCCGGAAGCCAGGACGGAGTTGGCGTGGTGGGCTGCAGATCTAGAAACTTGGAATGGTCGCTCGATTCTCAAACCTCCCGCTCAGCTCACCATATTCTCCGATGCGTCCCTGCTCGGCTGCGGAGCGGTGTGCGGCACAACGAGTACCGGGGGTCAATGGTCCCCTACCGAGGCCAATCTCCACATCAATGCTCTGGAATTGATCGCTGCCTCATTTGCGGTGAAAGCCTTTCATCACCGGGCCTCGTACCGTCCTCTGCACATCAAGTTGTTGATCGACAACACGACAGCCGTCAGCTACATCAACAGCTTAGGCGGCACGCATTCCCGTCTCCTGTCCCAGATCGCTTGCGACCTCTGGAGATGGGCGGTCCAACACGATATCCGCCTCCAGGCGGAATATGTGCCGAGCGAGGAGAACCCAGCGGACCATCCTTCTCGGGGCTCCCTCTTCGAGTCCGGCGACTGGCGCCTGGACCCTGCTCTGTTTCGCAGGATTCGGAGGGCAGCTCCTTGGACCTTGGTGCTAGATCTGTTCGCATCTCGACTGAACACGCAACTTCCCGCCTTCTATGCTTGGAGGCCGGATCCGGAGGCTCTCGCTCTAGATGCGTTCTCTCAGAATTGGAGTCTCCCTCATCAGGACGTCACGCGGTGTATGCCTTCCCACCATTCTGCCTACTGGACAGGGTGCTTCATTGTGTGGCCTCACTCCATACTTGCCGGATGATACTGGTGGCACCAGTATGGGATACGCAGCCATGGTACGCGACTTTGCTGCAGCTGTTGGTCGATTTCCCCATGCTTCTGCCCACATTCGACTGCCTGCTACTCTCACCCTCGGGCCATCCACACTCACTGGTACTATCCCGCCACCTGCGCCTCGCCGCATGGCCTATCTCCAGCAGCGCTTCAATGCAGCAGGACTTTCTCCACAGGTCGTGCGACTCCTCTTGGCGGTCATCAACCAATGCCGCTTACGCATCGGCATGGGAGCAGTGGCTGGGCTGGTGCAGTCAACGGTCAGTGGATCCCGTTCGCCCATTTTTAGCTATGGTGCTCCAGTTCCTGGCCGATTCCTTTGAGGACGGCCGCAGCTACAGTACCATGAATGTCTATCGGTCAGCGATGTCTGCTACCCTGCCTGAGCTGGATGGTGCACCCATTGGCCAGCACCCGTTGGTGGTGCGTTTGCTCCGTGGTACAGTCAACTTCGCTAATAACGACTGCGGATATAACGACAATTCGCGAATAACGACCGAATTTCCATGCCCAGAGCAAAGTCCCATCTAACTGTATACATTTTACTTCGGATATAACGACTATCTGAATAACGACAATTCGCGTATAGCGACATGCTTTTAGTGCCCCGAGGTCATATTCACTGCTTGAATAACGACTTTCTGGGCTTTTGACAGCTATTTCAAGTACCTGTCAGTCAAGTACATGTACCTGTCATGCAGAAGTACCAGAACCTATGGTGCACTGGTGGCGGTGATGGATATTATTAATTTATTATAAAGGCACACATGCAAGAAAATGCAGCCAAGGGGGGCGGGGGGGGCTTTTTTCCTTTTTTATGTTGGCTTCAAAATTGTTGGATTTACCAGCACACCTACATGTATATGTATACAATGTACATGTAGTTGTACAAGATTGTACAGTGATCATCATACATGTACATGTCTCTGGCCCTGTAGATGGCTCAAAAAGGCATATTTTTCAATTGATTTCCCTTGCATATTGAATTTTTAGTTCCTTTCAACTGCAATATGAAAATAAAGTACGCATATTGACATAGAGCAAGAAAAGAGCTTGATTTTGATATGCATGTCATACTATACAAAATATGGGTACACATACATTCAAATGGGACTTCGGTTATAAGGACACTTCGCGAATAAGGACACTTTTCTGATGCCCCGCCGAATGTCGTTATTGGCGAAGTTGACTGTATCTGCCTAGAGCGTCCGCCGCAGCCGCGGTACTCACATACTTGGGATGTGGGTATTGTCACTTCTTGGCTCTCTAAACTGCCTGCCAACACGGACCTGTCTCTCCCTGTCTTGTCTGGCAAGTTGGCCATTCTGATGGCCTTGACTGCTGCTCGGCGCTCTTCGGACCTCCACCGGCTAAGCCTCAACTCTCATCGTTTCTCTGCCGAGGGCGTGGTGTTTGACTATCTCACACCCCCTAAGCAGCATCGCCCTGGTTCGGAACCAGCCCGACCTGTCACCTTTGCTGACTTTCCTGTGACTCCTGAACTCTGTGTTGTGGAGTGCTTCAGGGAGTACTTGCGTCGGACCGCCGACCTGCGGCAGGCATCTTCTGCACATCTGTTCCTCAGCACGAAGCGTCCGCACCACCCTGTCACCTCTGCAACGATTGCTCGTTGGATCAAGCAGGTTTATGTCCAAGGCTGGTGTGGATACATCATTGTTTGGCGCTCATTCCACTCGTGCCGCTTCTACGTCTGCTGCGAAGCGTAAAGCCTAGGTATGTCGACAGTGGACATCATGAAATGTGCTGACTGGAGTTGCGCATCCGTGTTCCAGCGCTTCCATTTCAAGCCGTGGGAGGGTGAGACCAGCGGCTCTTCCCCATCGGCACATCAGCAGTTCTGCCGCTCCGTGCTTGCGCCGTAGCGTTGCCAATGCTGGCCTGGCCAGGTTCTGAGTCTGTGACTTTGTGTCTACCTCAGTAATCCGATTGCTGTCTGTGCCTGGCTTTCTCAATGCCGTTCTATCTGTGCATGTGTATAGTACACGGCTTTCTCATTTATTCTTCCTTTTGCCATTACGCCTGTGTCCTTATTCTGGACAGGCCCTTTGTCACTTTCTGCGGCAAGTTCCCGTGGCACCGGTTTACCCTGTTCCTAACTGATTTGGTGGTGTGCATGGTGTGCTGCATGCCCGGTTGGGGGCCAGTGTTCATGGACGGTTGGACCCTCTCTCCGGTCTTGTGGTGTTCGCTTCACCTCTGATTTGAGCGTTGAAATCTACAGTGTTACATGGAGCGGAGCCTCTGATGTGCAATTGGCGATTATACCAAAGAAGGAACTCTGTTCTGATGAATCATAATTGCATGAAGAGGTGAAGCGAAATGTAACACTGTAGTCCCTCCCGCCCATCCCATTTACTTATTCACCGGGGAGTGCCCATGGACTTTATCTTGGCCATTGACGCGTTCAAACAAGGCCGAGGAAGGACTGGCCGAGCATGCGTGTTATGGTGTAGGCACGAGAAAAAGAAAAAGAAAAAAAAGCTTTGAAAACTTTTATTTATGCAGTAAAAATGTAGGGCCACTCACATGCTGTTACATTTCGCTTCACCTCTTCATGCAATTATGATTATACATCAGAACAGAGTTCCTTGTATAATCGGCAATTGTAGTACAGTACTAGTAGTCTTCGCAAGGCTGCAATATTATTTTGTGCAAACAACAGGTACATATACATGTAATAGCAAGAGTACATAAGCATAACCCGTACTCTTGGTAATAGCAAGAGTACATAAGGCCATGGGGTTATGTACTCTTGGTAATCAGGGTAATACTACTAGTAATAGTTACGTTTCCAGAGTGGCGCAAAACTTTTGCCAGATTCTCGAATCCATGCCAGCGCGTTTGTTTGCTACGCTCATTCCGATTCCGCGATGGGTACCGACGTCATTCCATGCCCTTTCGGGACTGAATGACGAACAAATGCAACCTCAGAGCTAGAGTGACCTCTTGGGGCATGTTCGATTGTACGAATCCGTGAGCCCCGGACCCGGATTCGCCAAATCTGTACATGTTTGATTGTACGAATCCGGATCCCGATCGGCCGAGAGCACGGATTCGGAATTTCGGATCCAGCCAACCCACCTCCCAGACCCAGAGACGGACTCGACAGACTCATTTCCATAGTAGATCTACGACTCATATCTACTCAAAACTCCCAATATGCGTAGACCACTGGTCTACACTACAAGTAGTTACAAGTGTGTTGTAGTCAAGAGTTCACCACAATGCATACAGATACTACGGAGTGTTTCTACTAGAATGCAGCCTTGATCTCTTTTTGTCGCCCTTGCAGTTTCAGTTACCAGGATCAAGAGTACATAACCACTCTTGCCAGGCTGATCTGCTGAGTGTTTGCAGTGAGCTGCGTGCGCATACCGGTACGCCAAATATGGCCATGTCAAACCTCATCATCGAACGCCTTTTCAAACCGCACAGGTTTGGACTCCGGCTCCGCTCAGCTTGAAAACACAGCCTTGTGCATCATGACAGTACTCATGGTACTCAGTCAGCAGATCTACGAGTCGTAGATCTACCTTTTTTTTTTAGATAAATACGTCGCGCGTGGTCATTTCTGCTTCAAAATTACTTCATTTTTGTTTGATTGTATCGGAGCTGGTATGTTTTCAAGTGGTCGTTCCATTCGAAAGTACATGGAGGGGGTGGAGTAATGGTAGTCGTAGTGTCCTTCTGATGTTGCTCTTCCGCATTGGACTTAGTAGCAATGAGCGATGAGATTGCATCCTGCGAGCCTGTTGTTACTAGCAGCGACAGTCAGTGTCCTGGAACCAGTAATATTTGCAAGCCAGACAGCTCACTCACAAGTCCAGTCGAAGGTATAGTAGCTGCAACTGTGGACACATCTGAATGTGATCTCGGCGTGGAGGCCTCTAACACGCAAGTGTTACCTTCGAGTGCAGTCATTTTTGAACCAGACTGTTGCGAACCTTCAGATAGCACAGCACAAAGGATAGCAGATGATGTGGCAGCTGCTGACACACCTCCTGAATGTGATCTCGGCGTGGCCTCTTCTAACTCACAAGTGTTATCTTCAAATGCAGTCACCACGTCACCTCCAACAGAAGTACCAGTGGCTGACTCTGGCAATGTTGATATGGGTGATGATACAGCTATATCCACGTCACCTTCCACAGTAGCACAAGTAACTGATTCTGATGCTGACCCGCACAACACTGTGCCAATGCAGTCAACACTCGACAATGTAAAGCTGTTGGGTGAGAATGACACTTGGAGTGTCACAGCGGCCGATGACAGTCGAGACGGCGATCACAATGGCTCGTTTATAACATTAGCTGATGGTTTACAAAGCAAAGATATAAGTGGTCCGGATGCAGAGATGTCTGACGTTGAGGACAATCGCAACCAGAGTGGCTCAGTCTTGTCCAATAAAGCAGCGCATGAACATGCTGATGACTGCCCATCAGAGTGTGGGCGATCGACACCTCCCACGTTCAGTTGTCGTGTAGATAGTCCGGAGCTGTGCCTATCTGATAGTACTGCTGAACATGTTCACCCGAGCTCTGATGGGTCTGTAGATTCTGATGCTCGCAACTTGGATTCTGGTCACGCGACTGGAATGTCCAAGTCACATTCAACAGTAGCACCAGTGGTTGACTCTGACAATGTTGATTCGGGTCATGATACGACAATATCCACGTCACCTTCAACCGCAGCACCAGTGACGGACTCTGGCAATGTTGATTCGGATAATGATACGGCTATATCCACGTCACCTTCAACAGAAGCACCAGTGACTGACTCTGCCAATGTTGATTCGGATCATGATACGGCTATATCCACGTCACCTTCAACCGCAGCATCAGTGACGGACTCTGGCAATGTTGATTCGGATCATGATACGGCTATAGCCACGTCACCTTCAACAGAAGCACCAGTGGTTGACTCTGCCAATGTTGATTCGGATCATGATACGCCCATATCCAAGTCACATTCAACAGCATCAGTGACTGACTCTGCCAATGTTGATTCTGATCATGATACGACTGTATCCACGTCGCCTTCAACAGCAGCACCAGTGGTTGACTCTGGCAATGTTGATTCGGATCATGATACGCCTATATCCAAGTCACATTCAACAGCAGCACCAGTGACTGACTCTGCCAATGTTGATTCTGATCATGATACGACTATATCCACGTCGCCTTCAACAGCAGCACCAGTGGTTGACTCTGGCAATGTTGATTCGGATCATGATACGGCTATATCTACGTCGCCTTCAACCGCAGCACCAGTGGTTGACTCCGGCAATGTTGATTCGAGTCATGATACGGCTATATCCACGTCACCTTCAACAGAAGCACCAGTGACCGACTCTGCCAATGTCGATTCGGATCATGATACGCCTATATCCACGTCACCTTCAACCGCAGCACCAGTGACGGACTCTGCCAATGTTGATTCGAATAATGATACGGCTATATCCACGTCACCTTCAACAGAAGCACCAGTGACTGACTCTGCCAATGTTGATTCGGATCATGATACGGCTATATCCACGTCGCCTTCAACCACAGCACCAGTGACGGACTCTGGCAATGTTGATTCGGATCATGATACGCCTATATCCAAGTCACATTCAACAGCAGCACCAGTGACTGACTCTGCCAATGTTGATTCTGATCAGGATACGACTATATCCACGTTGCCTTCAACAGCAGCACAAGTGGTTGACTCTGGAAATGTTGATTCGGATCATGATACGGCTATATCTACGTCGCCTTCAACCGCAGCACCAGTGGTTGACTCTGGCAATGTTGATTCGAGTCATGATACGGCTATATCCACGTCACCTTCAACAGAAGCACCAGTGACCGACTCTGCCAATGTCGATTCGGATAATGATACGGCTATATCCACGTCACCTTCAACAGAAGCACCAGTGACCGACTCTGCCAATGTCGATTCGGATAATGATACGGCTATATCCACGTCACCTTCAACAGAAGCACCAGTGACTGACTCTGCCAATGTTGATTCGGATCATGATACGGCTATATCCACGTCACCTTCAACCGCAGCATCAGTGACGGACTCTGGCAATGTTGATTCGGATCATGATACGCCTATATCCAAGTCACATTCAACAGCAACACCAGTGACTGACTCTGCCAATGTTGATTCTGATCATGATACGACTATATCCACGTCGCCTTCAACAGCAGCACCAGTGGTTGACTCTGGCAATGTTGATTCGGATAATGATACGGCTATATCCACGTCACCTTCAACAGAAGCACCAGTGACTGACTCTGCCAATGTTG
This sequence comes from Sycon ciliatum, assembly GCF_964019385.1. NCBI lineage: Eukaryota > Metazoa > Porifera > Calcarea > Leucosolenida > Sycettidae > Sycon > Sycon ciliatum. The sequence continues at coordinate 45,131,811 of NC_088643.1, forward strand.
ATTCGGATCATGATACGCCTTTATCCAAGTCACATTCAACAGCAGCACCAGTGACTGACTCTGCCAATGTTGATTCTGATCATGATACGACTATATCCACGTCGCCGTCAACAGCAGCACCAGTGGTTGACTCTGGCAATGTTGATTCGGATCATGATACGGCTATATCTACGTCGCCTTCAACCGCAGCACCAGTGGTTGACTCTGGCAATGTTGAGTCGAGTCATGATGCGGCTATATCCACGTCACCTTCAACAGAAGCACCAGTGACCGACTCTGCCAATGTCGATTCAGATCATGATACGCCTATATCCACGTCACCTTCAACCGCAGCACCAGTGACGGACTCTGCCAATGTTGATTCGGATAATGATACGGCTATATCCACGTCATCTTCAACAGAAGCACCAGTGACTGACTCTGGCAATGTTGATTCGGATCATGATACGGCTATATCCACGTCACCTTCAACCGCAGCCTCAGTGACGGACTCTGGCAATGTTGATTCGGATCATGATACGCCCATATCCAAGTCACATTCAAAAGCAACACCAGTGACTGACTCTGCCAATGTTGATTCTGATCATGATACGACTATATCCACGTCGCCTTCAACCGCAGCACCAGTGGTTGACTCTGGCAATGTTGATTCGGATCATGATACGGCTATATCCACGTCGCCTTCAACAGCAGCACCAGTGATTGACTCTGGCAATGTTGATTCTGATCATCATACGACTATATCCACGTCGCCTTCAACAGCAGCACCAGTGGTTGACTCTGGCAATGTTGATTCGGATCATGATACGGCTATATCCACGTCGCCTTCAACCGCAGCACCAGTGGTTGACTCTGGCAATGTTGATTCGGATCATGATACGACAATATCCACGTCACCTTCAACCACAGTACCAGTGACGGACTCTGGCAATGTTCATTCGAGTCATGATACGGCTATATCCACGTCACCTTCAACAGAAGCACCGGTGACTGACTCTGCTAATGTGGACTCGGATCATGATACGACAATATCCACGTCACCTTCAACTGTAGTACCAGTGACTGACTCTGGCAATTTGGATCCTGATACAGCAATATCCACGTCAGTGACCGACTCTGGCAATTTGGATCCTGATACAGCAATATCCACGTCAGTGACGGACTCTGGCAATGTTGATTCAGATCATGATACGCCTATATCCACGTCACCTTCAACAGAAGCACCAGTGACTGACCCTGTCAATGTTGCTTTGGATCCTGATACGGCAATATCCACGTCAGTGACTGACTCTGGTAATGTTGATTCGAGTCATGATACGGCAATATCCATGTCACCTTCAACTGCAGTACCAGTGGTTGACTCTGCTAGTGTTGATTCGGATCACGATACGGCAATACCCATGCCACCTTCAACAGTAGCACCAGTGACTGACTTTGATGCTGACCCGCACGACACTGTTGTGTCAATGCCGTCAACACTCGACAATGCAAAGCTGTTGGATGAGAGTGACACTTGGAGTACCACAGCGCCCGATGACAATCGAGCAGGTGATCACAATGACTCATTTATAACATTAGCCGATGGTTTACAATGCAAAGATATACGAAGTTCGGATGCAGAGATGTCTGACATCAAGGACCGTCGCGACCAGAGTGGCCCAGACTTGTCCGATAAAGCTGCGCATGAACATGCTGTAGTCTGCCCTTCAGAATGTAGACGATCGACACTTCCCAAGTTCAGTTGTCTCGTTGAGGATGATGAACTGTGCCTACCTGATATTGCTGCTGAAAATAATCAGCCGGATTCTCTTTGGTCTGCGGACCCTGGCACTCGCAACGTTGATTCTGGTGATGGGACTGCAATATCCACGTCACCTTCAACTGCAGTACCAGTGGTTGACTCTGCCAATGTTGATTTGAGTCAAGATACGGCAATACCCACGTCACCTTCAACAGTAGCACCAGTGGCTGACTCTGATGCTGACCCGCACGACACTGTCGTGTCAATGCAGTCAACACTCGACAATGCAAAGCTGTTGGATGAGAGTGACACTTGGAGTACCACAGCGCCCGATGACAATCGAGCAGGTGATCACAATGACTCATTTATAACATTAGCCGATGGTTTACAATGCAAAGATATACGAAGTTCGGATGCAGAGATGTCTGACATCAAGGACCGTCGCGACCAGAGTGGCTCAGACTTGTCCGATAAAGCTGCGCATGAACATGCTGTAGTCTGCCCTTCAGAATGTAGACGATCGACACTTCCCAAGTTCAGTTGTCTCGTTGAGGATGATGAACTGTGCCTACCTGATATTGCTGCTGAAAATAATCAGCCGAATTCTCTTTGGTCTGCGGACCCTGGCACTCGCAACGTTGATTCTGGTGATGGGACTGCAATGTCCACGTCACCTTCAACTGCAGTACCAGTGGTTGACTCTGCCAATGTTGATTTGAGTCAAGATACGGCAATACCCACGTCACCTTCAACAGTAGCACCAGTGGCTGACTCTGATGCTGACCCGCACGACACTGTCGTGTCAATGCAGTCAACACTCGACAATGCAAAGCTGTTGGATGAGAGTGACACTTGGAGTGTCACAGCGGCCGATGACAGTCGAGCAGGCGATCACAATGACTCGTTTATAACATTAGCCGGTGGTTTACAATGCAAAGATATACATGGTTCGGATGCAGAAATGTCTGACATCGAGGACCGTCGCGACCAGAGTGGCCCAGACTTGTCCAATAAAGCTGCGCATGAACATGCTGTAGTCTGCCCTTCAGAATGTAGACGATCGACACTTCCCAAGTTCAGTTGTCTCGTTGAGGATGATGAACTGTGCCTACCTGATATTGCTGCTGAAAATAATCAGCCGAATTCTCTTTGGTCTGCGGACCCAGGCACTCGCAACGTTGATTCTGGTCATGGGACTGAAATATCCACGTCACCTTCAACTGCAGTACCAGTGGTTGACTCTGCCAATGTTGGTTTGAGTCAAGATACGGCAAAACCTTCAACAGTAGCACCAGTGACTGACTCTGATGCTGACCAGCACGACACTATCGTGTCAATGCAATCAACACTCGACAATGCAAAGCTGTTGGATGAGAGTGACACTTGGAGTGTCACAGCGGCCGATGACAGTCGAGCAGGCGATCACAATGACTCGTTTATAACATTAGCCGATGGTTTACAATGCAAAGATATACGAAGTTCGGATGCAGAGATGTCTGACATTGAGGACCGTCGCGACCAGAGTGGCCCAGTCTTGTCTGATAAACCAGCGCATGAAAGTGTGGGTGCCTTTGCGCCAGAATGTGGTGCAGGATTGCGTGACACCCCTGGCGACGTGCACAGCAGCGGCCGTAGTGCGTTTGTGACCAGTGGCAAGGCACCTACACAAGATTCGCTCATGGATGGTAGTTTCAGCTTTGACGAGCCAAGCATCAGCAGCAGAGAAGCCACTAGGACTTACTTCGGCCCGTGCATGAGTGGTGAAGAGTCCTTCAACGACGGCGACGCCGACGGCAGTATGTCAATGCGCAGCATGATCTCAGTCAGCGAGTATCCCCGGCGTGCTGTTGGCCGTGTTAGCGGCATTTGCAGCGACTCGATCCTTAATCAGCCGCTTCCTTCCAGTGCCGGGGAGCACGTGAAGGCTAGAAAGTCCTGTGTGGCAGTGGTCAGTCCCAACTGGACGGTATCGCGTAGGGACTCTTTCCCATGTATTCCGGACAGTGCACGGGGTGCGGGCACATGTGACTCTGACAGTTCAAACTCAGTCGACGAAAGCGTCCAGTCAATCCATGGCAGTGAGTCGCTGGATGGAGTCGCAGTGGATCCTGGAGTCCTGTGCATGTCAAGTCGCTTGTGCTTATTTGGGGACGGTGAGAGAGAACTGACTACTGTGGACTCGGCTGATGAAAGTGCCGGCGAAAATGACATGTTTCCCAGTCAGTCGGTGCCACCTGGCACATTGCCACGTTCACAAACCAAGTTCCTTGAACTATCAAACTCGACCATTAGGCTTCGACCTGATTCTCCATCTCAAGCGACGATGATTGAGCACAATGTTGCTGGTCTGAACAAGCTCATTTCCGGAGAAGCCTTACACACCTCAGATCGATCGTCGGATGCAGCCACCGTCAGTCGGCTTGCAGAGCACCTGTTGAAAACCGGCTTCGTTTTGGAGCCTATCGGCGACTCAGCATTCCTTCTGCGCAGTGCTGTGGCTGCGTATGCCGAGCGTATGGAAGCGGGGCCTGTGAAGAAAGAGCCCGAGGTGCTCTCGCTGGCAGAGCACAGAACATTGCTGATTGAAGCTACGCGCCAGCAGTCCAAGATTGTCCAGGAGTCAGAGGCAGCAAATGCCAAGGCCCTGAAAGAAATGGAAGAGCAGCACAGTAAGAGTATCAAGCAACTTCAAGAAGACCTGCAGAAAGTGCGCGAAGAGCTCGCCAACACGCTGAGGGAAAAGGAAAACGCAACGCCAAAGCCAACGGAACCGGTGAAGGTTGAAGTTCCAGCAGCTGCTGCTGCCGCGCCACCGCCGCCGCCACCACCTCCTCCGCCCTCGTCCGATGGCAGTGCAGGAGCTGCACCACCACCGCCGCCACCTCCTCCACCTGGTGGCATGGGAGGACCACCGCCGCCGCCTCCGCCACCAGGTGGCTTTCCCGGCGGTGGTCCACCTCCACCTCCACCACCGCCTGGTGGCATGCCGGGTGCACCTCCACCTCCACCGGGCATGGGCGGACCACCACCGCCACCCGGCATGCCTTTCATACCTGGCATGGTACCCGGGGGGCAGCAGCAGCAGGGCAAAGTCCGACCCAATGTCGCTAAACTCAAGAAGCCCAAGGAATTGAAGCCGCTCTTCTGGAGCCGAATTCAATTGAAGCCTACTGGGCCGAAGCCAGACTGTCTTTGGACTAAGCTGTCGGAGCCACTTATCGACACTGACGAGCTGGAGTCATTGTTTATCAAGAAGAGCCCTAACAACAAGTCCATTGTCAAGTCAATGAAGGACATGGGTAAGAAGACGAGCAAGCCGGCAGCTATCAAGCCGGTCACTGCTCTGGATGGTAAGCGCTTTCAGTCTGTTGGTATTGTGATGAATGTGCTGCGCATGTCACTGGAGGAGTTGCAGACCTCTATGCTCAACTTGGATGCCACTGTGCTGACGGAGGAGCACATTCGCAGTTTGTGGGAAGTGCGGCCGCAGGGTGACGAAATCTCCTCCATCAAAAGCCTGGCGAAAGGCGAAGCTCCGCTTGACAAGCCCGACACGTTTCTTCTGTCCGTGAACGAGATCCCATCTTTCTCGGAGCGTCTGCAGTGTATGTTGCTGAAGGGCTGCTTTGCTGAGGCACTGTCGGACGTGTCACGCCGTGCTACGGACATGCTGCTTGTTGTTGACTTCTTGCACAACAGTTCTAGTGTGCACACGCTGCTCGGCTTCGTGCTGGCGTTTGGCAACTGTATGAACTCTACCAACAACTCGCGTGGCAACGCCGATGGATTCCAGCTGGATCTGCTCTCCAAGCTGCGCGACGTGAAGTCGCACGACAACCAGACGAATCTCTTGCGTCACTTGTGCATAATGTGGATCATGCAAGACCCCAACGCGGGCACGAATGAGTGCAAATTACCGTTGCCAGAGCCTGCCGACCTCACGCAAGCCACAGCAGTCAAGTTTGACGAGGTCTCTGCCGACCTGCGCAAGCTTGACGAGGAAGTCAAGGGAGCGCAGGCCGCCTACAAGAAGGTCATCAAGGAGAGCAACAAGACCAACCGAGAGCCGTTCAAGACCATCATGGAGGTGTTCCTGTCCATGGCCACCAGAGAGCTGACATCTGCACGCTCCTTACTGGAAGAGTGTATCGAGCGGTTCCAAGCTCTAGTCACATTCTACCAGGTGAAGCCACAGCCGGGCGAGTCTGAAGTAGCTCCTAAAGACTTTTTCGAACTGTGGATCCCTTTCACCACTGAATTCAAGGAGTACTGGAAGAAAGAGCAAAAGGAAGTGCTCAAGGTGAAGGTGGAGAAAGCCAAGGTGATTGTGGAGGAGAAGAAAGCTAATGTCAGTGTCAAGGTCAAGGAGTCTTCTGGGCTCAAGGCCAAGATGCTGGCAAAGAATCTCCGCAGGACGATCCGTCGCAACACCAAGGATGCCGACAAGTAGTCCTGGCTCCATGGCAGCTACACTAGGCCTCTACCTGGCTCTGTGCACAAGCAGAACAACGTCTTGCTGCTGCTGGTAAGTGTACAGAGTAGAGTGTGAATTCTCAGCCATGCTGTGCATGCCATGAAGAAACCTGCATGACTCTAGATGTGCTTTCCTTTCCTCGGCACAATTATTTCTTAGGCTACTTATGCCGCTTAGGGCTACTCTATCGGTCTTGCGTTGTCTCGACTCTCCACCGCCGCTTCTAGCTACCGCATCCTCGTTGTGCGTACGTATGCAACGTGCTTGCAGCTAGCTCCCCCTGTGCATTTGCATTCATATCCTAGGTCCTACACCATCGGCGGTGCTGCTTTGTCCAGCTTTGTGCGGGCTAAGCGTGGAGCTCTACTCGCCTGTTAGCGGTATGTACAGCAGGTACATGTATAGTCCCTGCATGGCGGCCCAATTTCAGGTCTATATCTATTCCGAGTCGTGTTTAGCTTGATATGCTCCTCTGCACTTGACTCTCCCAGCATTTCATTGTTTATTTTTCGTGTCATGGGCATTTACACTGCCTCCCTCTGGATATTTCTATTTCCCAACAATTTTGGGCCGGTCCCACCTCCCCTCTTTCAATAGCTGCACTGAAAGTTAGCTTTAAGTTTGAGCTTTGTTAATGTCGAGCAATGACATGCTCAGGTCTAATTGATGTTGCTGGCTTTTTTGAGCTCCTTGTTTGTAACTTCTTTTTGTATCTTAATCGTATCTCTCTCTCTCTCTCTCTCTCTCTCTCTCTCTCTCTCTCTCTCTCTCTCTCCCTCTCTCTCTCTCTCTCTCTCTCTCTCTCTCTCTCTCTCTCTCTCTCTCTCTCTCTCTCTCTCTCTCTCTCTCTTTCTTTCTCTCTTTCTTTCTCTCTCTCCCTCCCTCCCTCCCTCTCTCTCTCTCTCTCTCTCTCTCTCTCTCTCTCTCTCTCTCTCTCTCTCTCTCTCTCTCTCTCTCTCTCTCTCTCTCTCTCTCTCTCTCTCTCTCTCTCTCTCTCTCTCTCTCTCTCTCTCTCTCTCTCTCTCTCTCTCTCTCTCTCTCTCTCTCTCTCCCCCCCTCTCTCTCTCTCTGTCTCTCTAACTCACACACACACACACACACACACACACACACACACACACACACACACACACACACACACACACACACACACACACACTCTCTCTCTCTCTCTCTCTCTCTCTCTCTCTCTCTCTCTCCCCCCCCCCCCTCTCTCTCTCTCTCTCTCTCATACACACACACACACACACACACACACACACACACACACACACACACACACACACACACACACACACACACACACACACACACACACACTCTCTTATACATTGTTGTTAGTTAGTACAGGTTTTCTCTTTTCTAGTATGCTGCTTTGTGGCTTCCTCTGCTCTTACTTTCAGACTTGTCTTGAGATATTTCTTGGCTTGCCTGGCAGCAGCAGCAGGGAAGAATTTACCTTTAGGATATTAATAGAAACTTTGTATTGCTTGACTGTAGAGACGAAGCCGTTATGCTGCTGGTGGCTATGGCTGGCCTTGACACACCCGATACTACCCACTGACCTATTTTCGTTGTTATGAAACAAAATCACATGGATGTGAAATGTGCACTGTTTGTGTGTACATGTATGTGTGCGTTGGTGCCTGTATGCATGACTGATTGTGCTCATGTGTTCTTGTGTGTGTATGTGTGTGTGTGTGTTCATGTGTGTGTGTTCATGTGTGTGTGTTCATGTGTGTGTGTGTTCATGTTTGTGTGTTCATGTGTGTGTGTGTGTGTGTGTGTGTGTGTGTGTGTGTGTGTGTGTGTGTGTGTGTGTGTGTGTGTGTGTGTGTGTGTGTGTGTGTGTGTGTGTGTGTGTGTGTGTGTGTGTGTGTGTGTGTGTGTGGTGTTTGTGTGAGGTTGTTGGTATGTCTGTTAGCTCTGGGTTCCCAGTACTCAGTAGCCGAGGCTGGTTGGTAAAGTAACTCCAATTTCACTTCAAGGTACCAGTGCATCTAGTGTCTGCTTCTATCAAAGCAGCGTGCTGTCTACGGATTACCCCAGCAAGTGTAGGGTGTGCATAGGTGACTGTCTTGGCCGTTTTATGCCGATGTACTCTGTGTGGTGTAGACCAGGTGTGCATTGGTGGTCGATTCACATGGCTTCGCCAGTTGTGTGGATTGGACAGTTTTCTGGCGCAAGTGTTGATCTGTCTCATTCAGATCTTGGTCGCTATCGTCAAGAGTACATAACCCCCCCCCCCCCCCCAGAGTGTGCAACGCCGATCCAGCTCTGTGTAGGGTCTTGGTCGAGCGGAATCGGATCTTCTGATGTCATGCGTACACTTCACACCAGCGCAAGGCCGGTCTCGAGGCAGGGCACCATTGTTTTTGATCCAAGAGTACCCGCGACTCCCCGGGTTCCCCTCAGATGTGTACGGTATTATGACGCAAAGATCCGATTCCGCTCAAACAAGACCCTATGCAGGGCTGGATCAGGCGTTGCACACTCTGGGGTGTTATGTACTCTTGCTATCGTTGCTATAAGAGAAAACCTGTGGGTGCACATCCAGTGCATTTGCAGATTTGCGTGCTTCTCTTGCAATGGGCGTATACATGGTACATGGCACATGGTGTGTGTGTGTGTGTGTGTGTGTGTGTGTGTGTGTGTGTGTGTGTGTGTGTGTGTGTGTGTGTGTGTGTGTGTGTGGAGGAGGCACTGAAAACGCGTCGACTCCGCTGGTTAGGCCACGTTGCTCGAATGGATGACTCCCGTATGCCAAAGTGTATCCTCTTTGCTGACTGGACAAGACCCGGCCACGTCATGAGCCCCGGAAGCGGTGGTGGGACAATGTTGTGTCCGACATGAAGGACCGCCAGATAGTGGACTGTACGACCTCGCCCAGGATAGCAGAGAGTGGAGATCAGCGTGCAGCACGATTCCTCCGACCGAGCCCGTCACCTTAGACTTCGTTTGCACTTGTGGAAAGCACTATCGCCGTCGCCAGGACTTGACTCGCCACGCCCGATTCTGCTCGTGACTTGAACACTGTTGGTCCCTCCGGGACCTGCTATCATCTCCGGATGGGCATATTGTATTGTGTGTGTGTGTGTGTGTGTGTGTGTGTGTGTGTGTGTGTGTGTGTGTGTATGTGTGTGTGTATGTGTGTGCACAAGTTGCTATGGCTTCTGCTGTAGCATCGCTATCATCGCCTCCGGCGATGCGCGTCTAATGGTCAATGATCAATGGCGTGTGTGTGTATGTGTGTGTGTGTGCGCACGCACGCGCGTGGTGTGTGTGTGTGTGCGATGGCGGTTGCGTCCCTGGGTTGAGCGGCCAGAGAACGGGACAAGTTCCCGCATATGTGTATCTGCTCTTGCCGGTTCCGACTAGTCTCGCATCTGGAGCGCCATCGGGTGGCGTGCTCTTTCTCTCTCTCTGCTGCCCCTCCGGGGCCCACGTGACCCTAGTGGTAGTGGCTCTACAGGACAGGACAGGTGTGTGTGTGTGCGTGCACGCGCGTGGTGTGTGTGTGTGTGTGTGTGTGTGTGTGTGTGTGTGTGTGTACGGCGCTCAAATGTGTACAGAAGTCACATTGCATTTGAAAGATGATAATTATAGAACCTTCGCATGGACCTTTTGTACAAACCAAATACAAACCAAATACAAACCACATACAAACCACATACAAACCACATACAAACCACATACAAACCACATCCTCTTCTCTACTACAGTGTATACAGGATCAATTTGTTGCGTTTCGTTTCAACCTACAGTAGTCTGCACTACAACTTTGTACACGACTCCGTAGCTACATGCTGTAAATAAAATAGAAACCATGAAACTACGAGTATGCCGGTACAACACTTGTCAGTACCGGTATCCATATTCATTGTACAGGTGGAATCCTGATAATCCGAACATACCGCTTAATTAGAAGTTTTTCCAGGACCGATTTCTGTCAATACGGTTCCCACATAAATTTTTCTGATAATTCGAACCTCGAACCAGACATGTCCGGTTAATTCGAAGAGAAAATGTGTGGGATTTGTGCTGATAATTCCGCAACTGCCAAGCCTCTTATATTATACGGGCAAAATAAACACAATTACGAGTGCAACCTCAACAGCACCGGAAGAAAAACGAGCAAAAAATTAATGGCTGTGAAAACAGTCGAGAGAGCAAAAAAAGGCTGAGAGCAAAAATGGCTGTGAAAACAGTCTAGTACGGAGCCTCGGGAGGGAGCTTTAACCGATGCTGCTCATGGCAACCGCAAATCGGGCCGAGTCATTTGCATCTGAGGGCACGCGGTGCCGATGGCCTCGCAGACTGGCAACAGCCGCACGGATGAGGGCAAAGCTGAGCTTACATCGGATGTAGGACATTGTGGCAGCGTACGGCTCCTGCTTCTTGTCGGCGAGCATCGATGCCAGCCGGGCATAGAGTGCTGTCGCAGCTTTGCCATACCCTCCAGTGCAGGACAAGACATTTGTGCTGATAATTCGAAGTTGGCAAAGTGTAATTCGAAGTTCACTGTACACTGTAGGTCTACTGGTCAGTTCAGTTTGCATGAGCAGGCTGTGCCGGTCAGTTCAGTATCCGTGAAATCTGTGTCTAAGGTCCATAGCGCAACTCTGCGTGACCATGATGAGAGCATTTTGATAATGTAATAATAATTATTATTATTACACTCATACCTCGGTTATCCGGACCCCGAAGTTACGGGCACTTCGGTCTACCGGGCACTATTTGGGCGAGTTTCAGGGGAAATATTACTACTCTTTTGTCACTTTTCGTAGAAATATTGACGTCATATGCCATATCGATGGCCTTTTCCCCATCAAGATGATTCGGAGTTACGGACATTTCAAAGTTACGGGCAGGGTTTACGACTCCCTGGTTACGGACAGTGCAAGGTCCCGGACTGCCCGGATAAACGAGGTATGAGTGTACATTATTGTGTTGTGGGTTCATGTTTGGATAATTTATTAGAATGTCCGGCTAATTAGAAGTTTTTTCCTGGCATTTCGAGGTTCGAATTATCAGGATTCCACCTGTACTAATTATTTGTACATGTACACTGTACGAGTAGTGTAAAAATTGCTGTGTCATCATTATTCCCATTATGGTCATGATGACTGAATGCGCTCGCTTTTTTTCTTGGAGTTGGAGTCCTGCCGAATGCTAGGGAACGGGGTTGCTCATGGCAACGCTCAGACTACATGAAGCCGATGACAATATTCGTCAATAATTTTAGTACATGACTGATGAAGAAGTCCACCAGCTAGCTGGCTAGGTGCACTTACAAAAATACTGGCGCTTCTCCTTGTCCGACAGCCGTGTGCTGGTTACTCCAAACTAACTTCGTGGCCGAGGCAGAAGATAGATGATCGGAAGTCTGGCAAATATCGGTAGTAGGCGGTACATGTGAAGGACGTCCAGGCCTTGATGAATTCACAAGGAGCGTTTCGGACCTCTACCTCTCTCTACACATCTCTCTACTGCTCAACTGCTTCGACCTGTCAGTTTGGGAGGACACGGGTTCTGCTGACTGAAAAAGTGCTGGCGAGTCTATCCGACAGTCGGGTGGAAGCTAGCTAGTGCTAGCACGTGGAATTGAAGGAACGACAGTCCACTAGCCACTAGTGTTGTTTCAAAGAACAGGTGATAGTGACGACCACTCGAAATAGTGCCGCGAATACTCGTTATCATCGTCTCATGCTACCTAGTGCGTATGGTGCCACAGCCAGGCTGATGTCGGTAGCAAGCAAGTTGATCCAGCGTTGACTATACGTACACTGTCAACACACATATGCCCTGGAATATTATACCCAAACTCGGCGCTGGAACAGCGAACTACACATCAGCCCAACCGAGATCAGTAGACATTCTGCCAACCCCAGCACGTCCTACCACGAACCGGGATCAGCAGCAGCAGCAGCACTAACAGCAACAGCCACGCTCTTTCTTTTTGATGTAAGCTGTCGTCATGCCGGCGAAGAAGAAAGGAAAGGGGAAGAAGACTGGCAAGGGGAAGAAAGGTGGCAAAGGAAAAAAGTAAGTACGAGTAAAGGGATGCTGCTGCTGCTGCTGCTGCTGCTGAGATTGTAGGAGCATCCTCTACATCATCATCCGAGGATAACATGTCCGCAGTGCCTGCACCTTGTACTGGTACATAATAACCGCGGGGTGGGGGTCGCATGAAGCCACACTCCGCGTACATTTGCTGAGGTCACTTTACATTGTTTGCAAACTACTTTGCAAGCGTAACAGTCATGTTGCATCATGTCATTTGCTGTGAAACGATTTGCTGTGAAACGCTGCCGCCACAGCACTGCATGGATAGGGAATGTGCTGTGAAACGCTGCCGCCACAGCACTGCATGGATAGGGAATGTGCTGTGAAACGCTGCCGCCACAGCACTGCATGGATAGGGAATGTGCTGTGAAACGCTGCCGCCACAGCACTGCATGGATAGGGAATGTGCTGTGAAACACTGCCGCCACAGCACTGCATGGATAGGGAATGTGCTGTGAAACGCTGCCGCCACAGCACTGCATGGATAGGGAATGTGCTGTGAAACACTGCCGCCACAGCACTGCATGGATAGGGAATGTGCTGTGAAACACTGCCGCCACAGCACTGCATGGATAGGGAATGTGCTGTGAAACGCTGCCGCCACAGCACTGCATGGATAGGGAATGTGCTGTGAAACACTGCCGCCACAGCACTGCATGGATAGGGAATGTGCTGTGAAACACTGCCGCCACAGCACTGCATGGATAGGGAATGTGCTGTGAAACACTGCCGCCACAGCACTGCATGGATAGGGAATGTGCTGTGAAACACTGCCGCCACAGCACTGCATGGATAGGGAATGTGCGAGTTGATTGCACGCTCTTGGGTTTCCTGTACCGGTCACCATTGGTAACGCGCCGTGCGTTCAAAGTGGATAGACATTAGCGCTTTGGCTCATTGATCTTCACACACACACGCACCTGTCTGCCTGTGACCTCCCCGCTCACCATTATTCGTAAGCCGCATAATGGCAATATTCTCGTCTTGACAAAAACTGATGCCGCCACTACTGTAGTACCCCCCCCCCCCCCTCGCATAACTGCCACTCACCACTCACCACTCACCATCCCGTCACTACTGTCTGTAGTACCCCCCTCGCATAACTGCCACTCACCACTCACCATCCCATCACTACTGTCTGTAGTACCCTCGCATAACTGCCACTCACCACTCACCATCCCGTCTTGTACACCTATCCTAGTGGTGATAGCTTTTAAAGACGAACACCATTACGATGACCTTGCTCAGCTGACGGCGGCCCTAAGCTTCAAGACATGCCGTCCCCCTGCATGCGGGGTATAATGTGTCCATCTGTTGCACACAGGGCATTGCAGAATTGCAGCTCTTGAACTGCCCAGCGTGCAAATCCCGATTTTTTGCAAATTCAACATTGCTAGCATTTGCATTTGGGGTGTGGGCAGAATGATATGACACTAGTGTGTGCCAATGCTGCTCTGTTTTCAGGGGCAAGAAGAAGGCGTCCGTAGCCAAAGCCGCCGGGGCAGATGTGGCAGGGCCCACGAAAGAAGAACTGCTGCAAGCAAGGGTGTTTGAAGGACGTTTGAAGGCCACGGAGGATGCACGGAAAGAGTTTAGGTAGGGTCCTGGGTTGGGGGGGGGGGGGGCACGGTGACGCAATGTTATTGTAGATGATCAGTGTGCAATGGCCAAAAGACAAAATTAATGTACTCACTGCGGCTATGAGGTTTGTAAAATTAATGTACTCACTGCGGCTATGAGGTTTGTAACTGGATGCATTGTGACTGATGTACTCCTATAAAGTCTTGCAAAGCCATGGCCTGATTTCTGCTCGCACTTGTGGACATTATTTCTGGGCCGATTATGTAATTCAGTCTTATTGATTATGTCATGTGAAAATTGCACGACACTCGAAGATGGTGTTCAGCGATCCAGGACTTGTTAATTCTACATGTTGGTAGTGTGCGCCTTCTAGCACCACATACTACTGTAGTGCTTTATTTCGTTACCAGCAAGCGTTGTTTTTTATTTGGATATTCACTCCATGTTCTTTAGGGTTGTTGCCAGGCAACTGGCAGCAGACAATGAAGCAATGCAAGACCAAATCATGCAGGTAAAGCTTGGTGGCCACACGCACACACACGCACGCACACACACGCACGCGCGCGCGCGCACGTACACACACATACATGCACACACATGCGCACATGTACACACACACACACGCCCGCGCACACACGCACACATGTGTGCACGCAAGCATTTACTAGCATACAGAAGAAGGTGACGTAGATGTGACTGGGGCACATGAAGCATGAGAAGCAGAATGAGAGACTTACTGGGTACTACCTACTGATCTATGTGGCACTGTAAACCGCCCAATGTTTGCGTCACTAAATTTTTGCGCTCTCTCAGAACCAGCGAGTTTACAATGGCAAATGTTCGCGGAGCACCGTGGTCACACATATACACCCAGTGTTGAAGTTTGACTTCACGATGGTCAATATTTACGTTGTGCTCTTCTCGCAAAATTAGCAAACAGTAATGCATCGCAAACATTAGGCTGTTTACAGTATGTCTCCATTATTCATGTACCAAAGATGTCTTTCCAATTGAATTCATGTGCTTGTGCGCACGTCACAATGGTTCTTGTGTTACTGTCTCTGTGTTCAGAGTGAGCATGACACGCTAGAAGTGGTATCATTCTTGAAGCGGGAGAGCCAAAGCAAAGATGACCAGGTGGGTTGTGTACATTGCTGCATGAATACTGCTGTAATATCACTGTGGAACTTTTCCAAGGATTCGCAAACTCCATGCTGCAGCCACCAACACATCACCCCTGAGTCTGAACACTCACTCACATAACTATGATGTCTTCACTCCTACACCACTCTCTCTCTATATATAACTTTCTCAAAGAGTTTCAAGTAGTAGCAAAGAGACCACAATGTGTGTAGGTGTTCAGATTAGGGTAAGTTAAGCCTATAATCAAATCTTCACCCGTTGTCTTTGGGGTGCTGAGTCGAATGGTCTTGGTTCGAGGAAGCTGAGACGCTTGCTTCCTCCTTTATTCCCTATCGAACGCGCGACTTCCACCGAAACTGGGTGACTGCACCCTACAGGTCTAGAAGGGGATATGTATGCAAAACGTCACTAAAAATTAGTACTGGTACTTACAGTTTCGAATTTAGTGGTCGCACTTGTACTAACTTTCGGGCGGGGTACTGACCAGTTTCGGGCATGAACTAACTTCAGGCCTGACTTTCGGGCATGAACTAACTTCAGGCCTGACTTTCGGGCATGAACTAACTTCAGGCCTGACTTTCGGGCATGAACTAACTTCAGGCCTGACTTTCGGGCATGAACTAACTTCAGGCCTGACTTTCGGGCATGAACTAACTTCAGGCCTGACTTTCGGGCATGAACTAACTTCAGGCCTGACTTTCGGGCATGAACTAACTTCAGGCCTGACTTTCGGGCATGAACTAACTTCAGGCCTGACTTTCGGGCATGAACTAACTTCAGGCCTGACTTTCGGGCATGAACTAACTTCAGGCCTGACTTTCGGGCATGAACTAACTTCAGGCCTGACTTTCGGGCATGAACTAACTTCAGGCCTGACTTTCGGGCATGAACTAACTTCAGGCCTGACTTTCGGGCATGAACTAACTTCAGGCCTGACTTTCGGGCATGAACTAACTTCAGGCCTGACTTTCGGGCATGAACTAACTTCAGGCCTGACTTTCGGGCATGAACTAACTTCAGGCCTGACTTTCGGGCATGAACTAACTTCAGGCCTGACTTTCGGGCATGAACTAACTTCAGGCCTGACTTTCGGGCATGAACTAACTTCAGGCCTGACTTTCGGGCATGAACTAACTTCAGGCCTGACTTTCGGGCATGAACTAACTTCAGGCCTGACTTTCGGGCATGAACTAACTTCAGGCCTGACTTTCGGGCATGAACTAACTTCAGGCCTGACTTTCGGGCATGAACTAACTTCAGGCCTGACTTTCGGGCATGAACTAACTTCAGGCCTGACTTTCGGGCATGAACTAACTTCAGGCCTGACTTTCGGGCATGAACTAACTTCAGGCCTGACTTTCGGGCATGAACTAACTTCAGGCCTGACTTTCGGGCATGAACTAACTTCAGGCCTGACTTTCGGGCATGAACTAACTTCAGGCCTGACTTTCGGGCATGAACTAACTTCAGGCCTGACTTTCGGGCATGAACTAACTTCAGGCCTGACTTTCGGGCATGAACTAACTTCAGGCCTGACTTTCGGGCATGAACTAACTTCAGGCCTGACTTTCGGGCATGAACTAACTTCAGGCCTGACTTTCGGGCATGAACTAACTTCAGGCCTGACTTTCGGGCATGAACTAACTTCAGGCCTGACTTTCGGGCATGAACTAACTTCAGGCCTGACTTTCGGGCATGAACTAACTTCAGGCCTGACTTTCGGGCATGAACTAACTTCAGGCCTGACTTTCGGGCATGAACTAACTTCAGGCCTGACTTGCGGGCATGAACTAACTTCAGGCCTGACTTTCGGGCATGAACTAACTTCAGGCCTGACTTGCGGGCATGAACTAACTTCAGGCCTGACTTTCGGGCATGAACTAACTTCAGGCCTGACTTGCGCGTAGTGAAGAGGCCTTTTTTTCTCCGGTGCAGCGCGTTGCATGTGTGAACTGTACCAGTACGTGTTTTGGGCAGTATCTTTGCCGGGCTCAGCTTAACTTCTATTGAGAGAGTCAATTCTATTTTGGGCATGTGCTTATTTGTGGACCTTTACAGTACTTCTTGTTCTTGACCTGCCCGGTTCGCGAACCCGTAGAATTTTATTATTATTATTTTTTTACAGTAGTAGTAAAGCACCAGAGTGATCTGGCTGTAGGCAACGTACTTTTACAGTCATGTACAACCGTGCCATGCACAGTCGTACACCGCCATACTTTAGTAGTTTAGCTTGACCGTGCCACGGCGCGCAGAAAATCGTTCTTCTGCCGGGATGGGGGCGGCCTTTCTGTAATGCTCTGAGTGTAATAAGTATGCTGCATCAGGAATGATTCGGACCTGGAATGATGATCGGTCTCCTTAAGCCAGATGGTGTCTTATCACAGCGGTCACTAAAAGGCAGGCTTTGTTGTGTACGAATGGCTGACTGACTGCTTGCCCTGTGTCCCGCTGCAACGCTGCAGATCGTCAAGCTACAGCAGCAGGTGAAGGATCTCCGGCGAGAAACTCGTAAAGAGCATGAAGCACTGGTGACGGAGTTCAGTCAGCAGATCAACAAGTTAGAGGACGAAATCTGTCAGAAGAAGGAAGAGGTAAGTGAACTCATGTGGCAGCGTTACGAGGACCTTTATGCTTTTAAAGTAGGTGGAAAGATCATGATGCAGGTCTTCTGCATAACTCTGTTCAACTTGGTTTTTAAACTAGCTTCCCTGGCTGAGCCTATTGTTGAGGGTTGCCTCCAATGCAGGGTACTAGTAGTAAAGTAATGGCCGCAGTGCCGTATTCAACTCAATGTAGCTATCAGAAATGATTCCCACCATGCCCGGTGATTATAGGCCAATGTCACCGTCTCAGTGCTAGGCTTCTGTTCAAGTCAGGCCTCTATTCGAACCGTCGGGTATTTCTTTGTATGTCAACAGTCAACACTATGCAAGACACTGCAGTATAGCATTCAGTTAGTGCAGTGCTAGGACTACTGATTCTGACCAGTGCTGGCTTATGAATCCCCGGACCACATTGGATGTGCTGGAAGTGAAGCGGCTTTGCCACGGTTTGATTGCTGTCCGGTTCTGCTCCACAGATCGAAGTCATGAACGCTGAGCTAAAGCTTGTGAAAGAGTTCCGCAAGAAGCGAGCCATCATGCAGAGGGAGCTGGATGAGGTAACTGGTGTATGCACACTGTAGCACTGGTTACAAGACCTGTGTGCTCCTGCATGTACAGGGACCTTCAAATGTGGTCTCTGTTTACAGGTGGTCTCCGTATCCAGGGTCGTTTGACTGGAAATAGCATCCCTTGGTCCTGGTTACAGTGGTCTTCTGGGGCACTTATCCGACTCAAGTGGTCACCTTACGGACAGGTTTTACTGTACATTATGTGTTGTCGCTGTGTGCATGTGTGCATGTGTGCATGTGTGCATGTGTGCATGTGTGCATGTGTGCATGTGTAGGGTTCCCAACATCCATGGACAATGTTTCACCACTCCTATTAACGATCTTCAGAATACCGTACTGTAGCAGCACAATGTTGTAGTTGTGATGTATCAGTTAGGTTATGCGTGTAAATAACCAGCAGCATTCGCTGTATGTTGACATTGAAGTGAACCGGCAGGATGCTGAGTCAAAGGCCGTGTTTCCACTTAAGGGCCTGGATGCGAGATGAGAGAGGAAAGATAGCAGGTCGGCAGCCGAGATGTGATACGCAACAGTCCAAAGCCGGAGGCATGGCCTATAGTGTACGAGCGCAGCATAGTCGTGTTGCAGGTGTACTGCAGTTTTACTACGGTGTTTTTCTATCCAGTGCAGCTGTGATAGGGGTGAAATCCAACCCAAAGCACCAAGCTGCCGTCCTGGACCAGTTCCGCTTACATCACACATGTATGCTCAGCGGCTTTTGCACCACTTCCAGCCAGGGGTGTCAAGGTCCGTGCAAGTCTAGCGCACCAGATGTGCACGTCACGGGGGCTGCATTTCAGCAAGCAAAACTGAACATGTACTTCTAAAAAAGTAAGTGCCGCTGAGAACCACTGTGTGTCCCTGTCCAGCTGCGGGAAAAGACGGAGGTGACCGAAATCGAACACCAGCAGCTGGTATCTCAGATGGACCGCAAGCACATCGAGGAGAAATCTCGTCTACAGAAAGAGGCCGATCGCAAAGTGACGGAGCTGGCTCAAGAAGCACATCAGCACGCAATCAGGTAGGCCTTTAAGGGGTCGTCCGTGATAATCACCTTTATTTGTATCACAACCTAGCAAAGCGTAGACACAGGCAAGACCCCTCCAAACCGTGCACACATAGTACTGTCACCATGACAACCATATACTGTACGGCAAATGATGGGTTCACCCTGTGAGCGTCCAAATCCCTGTATCTCCCCTCTGCCGTACGTTTTTTTATGATCGTGATAAAATTAATAGTGACTGTTAAAGACGGCCCTGAAGGGTTTCTCATGATAATGTAGCGTTACTGCCCCAGGATGGTGATCATGTTGTATCGTGGGCATGCTTCTGTCAGGAATGACTCGTGGTGTAGTTTTCAGTGGTCCCTACCCCCTCCCCTCTGTCCAAACCCCAGGAGAGCCTAGCAAGTCTATGCATGTGATCTGCCATTACCATTACATCTCTGTGTGTGTGCGTGTGTGCGCGCACCGCGCTCGCGCGTGTGTGTATGTGTGTTTGTGTGTGTGTGTGTGTGTGTGTGTGTGTGTGTGTGTGTGTGTGTGTGTGTGTGTGTGTGTGTGTGTGCGTGTGTGTGTGTTGTCTTCTTCACAACTGGCATCTGTTCATCTGTTGTGCTGTCTTCCATTTACTCTTGTTAATTGCTGCACTAAATAGTAAGCTGGATGATGCTGCAAAGGATGTGTTCCGGGAGAATGTTCGCTTGAAGGATGCTCTCAAGTTGCACATGGACGAAGGCAAGCAGTTGCAGAAGGTAAGGAGAGTGACGACTCGTATCTCTATGATGTACACCCAACCACAAGTATGCACCGGTGCATACAGGCAACCAGCTCTAACAAGAGAAAGACATCTGCTGGAATCCAATAGTTTTCATCACCCAGGCGTGGCTTTTAAATTTGACATTTCCGGTAAATTCATCAAATGTTGCACCATGTTGAGATGGTCCAGTGAAGAGTGATTTTGGACTACCAGATTCCAGCGCGTTTCTCTGCTTCATTCCAGGCCATGAGCATCCACAGAAGAAATATTCTGGAATCTGTTGTTCTTTTGACCCCCTCCCCCCCCCCCTACCCTTCTCCTCTAATCTATGGTACTGTAGGGACTAAGTAGGTATTATCATGATCCATTATAGTGGCATGGTACATCTGCGGTATGACATTGTATGCCTGTTGTACACAGCGTGTCGCCCTGTGCTATCATGCGGCTTGTTGTATTAATATTGTATGCTGGCTCGGCGTAATACTGTGTGTTTGTGTGCAGGACAGTGCAAAACTGGAAGAGGAAAACGCACGTCTCAAGCAAGCGGCGGTAAGACTGCATACCGGTGGCAGACATGCGGTGGACATGTACTTGTATGCACCACCAGCCTTGCACAGACGATGATTTCAGGATTGTGACAATTGGCATCATCGAGTCTTTATACAAACTATGATTGCATGATTGTGACGATTGGCATCATCGAGTTCTGGCTTGGCTACGACTGGCACTGACTTCTGCTAATGTCCTCGCATTCTGCATGTGCTTCCAGGAGACCGACCGGCTTGTTCACGAAGAGAGAGCTGCGCAAGCCATGGCGATGAAGAGTCAGAACAAGCAGGTAAGCAACCGGACATCACCAGTTGTACTGTGCTGGGTTGTTGGCACTCTAACGCGAGGCACAGACACACTAACGCGGAATTAAAGCTGTGTGGACCCTGGCTAGCGCCAGACGTTACTGAAGTAACGTCTTTTGCATAGCTACGGGAATAAAACTCTGGTTCACTCCTTGTTGACTACACATTGCTATTTTGTGGAATATGATAAAACTCCCGTCCATGGCTTACACTGTCACTGATCCCAAGAAGTGTCTAGAAGAGATGCTGTGGTTCACAATGGCATGATGTGTGGTGTGAACTTGAAGAGATATTGATGGTACATGTACTGTACACAGCGTGCTGGCCTTGCTAAGGCCTTACAATGCCGGTATAAGAAGCTGGCTATAGAGGTTCCCGCAATGAAAATTGATAAGATTTGGAGGTTAGTGCATCGAGTATTGAAATTCATATGAACTTTTGACGGAAAAAGAGCTTAGCGACTTTAAGTTCCCACTACCGCAAGCTGCGAAATAACCGATGTTCGTAGCCTTGTTCATCGCTGCCTGATCCGTCGAATGCTACGAAACTTCATTTTGTGTAACCTCTCAATTGTCTCCTGTTGAAGGACTGACAGAGCATGGAAACAACAGTCCATGTGTCAGAGCTTAGAAGCCATGAAGACTGGTGACCACCTCCCTTCCCTCTGTAGACTACCTTGCTTGTGTGTATGTGTATGTGCATGTGTATGTGTGCGCATGTGTGCGCGTATGTATACGTGTGCATGTGCGTATACATGTGTGTGTGTGTGTGTGTGTGTGTATATATGTGTGTGTGTGTGTATGTGTGTATGTGTGTGTGTGTGTGTGTGTGTGTGTGTGTGTGTGTGTGTGTGTGTGTGTGTGCGCGTACGTGTGTATGTGTGTGTATGTGTGTGTATGTATGTGTGTGTGTATGTGTGTACATCACGGTATGTATATGTGTGCATAATGTATGTGTGTGCTAGTTGCAAGACAAGGTGATCAGCCTGGAGCAAATGCTCAGCAGACTGGTGCGAGACGTGGAGGCTGAAAAGCAGCAATTCCGACGGGGTGTGCAACGAGAAGTCAATGCTATGAAGTAAGAAATTTTGTAGCAATCAGTACTACATGTAGTAATCATCGAGTCGCTGACAGCTATACTTATATAGAACTTGAATATTTGATTTGAATTGGATGTGGCCTGGTAATATGTTCCCATGTGAAACGCTATCTCATGATGGTGATCCACAGCAACCAATGATGAAATTATTGACGTCTGATCATCACTGTTGTGTCGTCTTGTGCTTTTTTGCAGGGAGGAAAACGTCTCCCTGCGTCAGACTCTGAGTGTCAAGTGCGAAGAAATGAACAAGATCAAGTTAGTTGCAAAGCAATTGCTTGATCAGGTGAGCCCGGCATGTTGTGTGCACTGCATCAGTAACGATGCTCCGATGAGTGTAGCTCAGTAGTTAATCTTTCACAATTGCTGCACCAGTGCTATGTTCACTTGAAGGAGGCATGCACTGTGCTTGGCACAGCTGCACGCTGCATACACGGTGTACAGTCAACTTTGCTAATAACGACTGCGGATATAACGACAATTCGCGAATAACGACAGAATTTCCATGCCCAGAGCAAAGTCCCATCCCACTGTAATACATACAGTGGTGGTCAAAAGTTTTGACCCACCATGCAGATTTTTCGAATTCTGAAGGTTTGGGCTGTAAGCTACAAAATTTTTGGTCGAGGACCTCTGAATCAGGCTGAATAGTGAAGTAGAAATGAAAAATGCTGAAACATGGAGTCATCTGGGGACTACTGTGGTCAAGTATATGTAAAAGGTGGGTCAAAACTTATGGCCAACGCCCGCACTATCATAAACCGCCAATAGGATACACGGAATAGTGTGATTTCTAAAAAGTATTCAACTAAACTAAAGTCTAGAAGTCAGTCCCGGCCTATTCCAGATACATCCACCACTTTGTAACCCCTCCCTTGGCCTTGATGATCGCTTGCATACACTGCCGCATTGAATCGACGATCTTCTTGCGCTCGTGAGGAGAAATCAACTTCTATGCCTCCCGGCACACTCGCCACAGCTCATACTGGTTTCTGGGGGTGATTTCGACATCGTGCTGCCTCAGCCCAGCAATTTTGCAGAGATTCTCAGTTGGATTGAGGTCAGGTGGCTGCAGGGGCCATGTCAGGACGGTGATGCCGTTCACCGTCCGCCGCGCCTCCGTTCTGTTTGCGGAGCGTTTGCGGCCATAAGACACCACCCACACCACCCACAAGCTGCATCATGCTCAGCAACATCATGTTTTCGGATGATGCGAGGTACTGGTCCGCATTCATCGTATCCATCACCCGGCAAATGCGCGTTACGCCGTTGCTGGCCATGGCTCACATACATTGATATTGCCGTCGCGGCGCTTCACAGTTTTGCGGGTGCATGTGCCAGCCAGAGCCTATCCTGTCCACCTCCTGACGTAAACTGCATCACCAGAGAGCCCTTGAGGTTGATTTTAGACTCATCAGTCCACAGAAATTACCACCAGTCATCACTGCTCCAGTCCTTGTGCGTCTATACAAATTTAAGGCGTTTTGCCTTAGTCACAGCACTGATGAAGGGCCATTTGATGGCCATACAGCCACGTAGGCCTGCTCTCTGCAACTTGCGTCTCACAGAACGCACAGAAATCGCGTTATCACCGTCGCTCACCATCTCAGCTCGCAGGCAGTGACGGATTTGAGGCGATTCGCCATTGACTTCATGATATGGTGGCGATCTTGTCTTGCACTGGTCTCTCTTGGTCGGTCTGATCGTGGTGAAATGTAGTCAATTTTTGTTTCCTGACAATTCTACGTATCGTAGAATTACTCAAATCCAACAGAGGAGCGATACCACGCCAAAAGAGACCGTCAACACTCAGCTTCACGACCATTTCCCTCACATCCTTGCTAATCTGACCTCGGTTCACTATCCTGGCTGAAAATACCATCTCCGTCGTCAAAATAATCAAGTTTGATATCGCAAACTCTCAAAGACTGAAGTCAAGTGTTGATTTTCAACTTTCCCGGCACGTGCATCAGCCTGACAACTTTTTTGAAACCGTACGGTACGGTAGAGTAAAATTTGGTCACGTGGCCATAAGTTTTGACCCACCCAAATGTGTGGTGATCCATCACAAATCTCAGTTGACAACGGATTCTTGCAAATTTTAGTGTCCTTGCCAAGTTTCAATCGGCTTTGGCCTCAAAGGAGTCAAAAACGACGTGTTTAGGAGCCAGGCTGAGCTGTACTGACGATTCCATGGGGTGGGTCAAAACTTTTGGCCACCACTGTACAATGAGACTTCGGGTATAACGACACTTCGCGGATAAGGACACCTTTTTGATGCCCTGCCTAGTGTCGTTATAAGCGAAGTTGACTGTACTACGAGCTGCAGTGGAGGAAATAACTTTGCTCACTACTGCGTGACACCGCATGAGTTTTGCGACCGTAAAATTTAACCATCACAGTACCGTATTAACTTAGGAACTAGGACACTCTGTACATATCTTCTAGCTGCCATACTGTAAAACGAGCATTTATTCCGTTCCATATCCGGACAGCTAGCTGTTTCGACTTTCTCCTGGGTCTCATCAGCGGAGCTTAGAATGATCGGTGAAACCAGTGCCGGAGTATTACTCAATGGAAAAGTGATCCTCAGTGGTACTGAGCTAAGAATCTAGTTTAGCACTGATAAGGAGGAATATTCCAACCATGCTCTCCCTGTTCAATGTTGTTTGCTACTTTCTTCAGAGAGCGTCGGTGGAGGATTTCTTCCTCAGCGCACTGACGCAGGTCAGGCAGGAGATCGAGAAAAGCAGGTCAGAACAGTCAGAACATTGCCAGTGCCGCAATCATCAGTGAACTGCAATACATGTACTGGATTGTTTGATTTGTGTGCATAGGCCAGTGTAGATTTGTTGAAAAAAACTTTAAAATCCTGTAGCCAGGACGATTTTATAACACTGCCAATGTGAGAGGAGCATGTTTCTATACATGGCACTCACTTTTCCAGCATGTCACTGGCTGTATGATAAAGCAACGCACTTAGCTGGGTGACACCAGTCATTTTGGATAGACTATCCATCAGGCTTGTACTTTGATGACCAGGGATTGCAGAGCTTATCAGGTTTTTAGAAGATGCCGTTGACACGTGTTGTGCTGTGCTTATTCGTGTAGGTCTAACTACCGTGCCACAGCCAAAGCCATGTACAGTCAGAAGATGCGGGATGCCATGATGGGAAAAGGCCCGTTCCCGAACGTCCGCACCTTTGGCAAGTCCAAGACAAGCACAAACTCCGTGTTTGCGGACATGAACGTGGCGGATGAATGGTGGGTGAACTCTGGTAGCGCTTACCCGGTACAGTCAGACCTCGCTCATCCGGTCCTCTTTTATCCGGATCCCTCTCCATCCGGAAGAAAATCGTTCGTCACCAGATTACAGCGTATGTAGTGCATACATACAGCATGTGTGTTCGATTATCCAGTTCCCTCGTCTATCCGGATATTCTTGTGGAAAACGGATGTGTGCGTTTGAACGAGGTCTGACTGTACAACCTTAGCCACTGTGACATTTGCAGCGACATGTCTTGATCAAGCGCAGACTCTCAAACCACACACACACACACACACACACACACACACACACACACACACACACACACACACACACACACACACACACACACACACACACACACACACACACACACACAGTCTACTGCAGCAATGTTACGCCCCTGCCTTGCCGCTTGCACACACATGACTGTCTTGTGGCTGGTTACACTGCCAGACTGCTGCACATACATCTGTATGTACTTGTACGTGATGTGTTGCACTTACACCCGGCAATGCTTTTGTGAGTAGTGACTGGTGTGGTGTGAGTAGTGACTGGTGTGGTGTGAGTAGTGACTGGTGTGGTGTGAGTAGTGACTGGTGTGGTGTGAGTAGTGACTGGTGTGGTGTGAGTAGTGACTGGTGTGGTGTGAGTAGTGACTGGTGTGGTGTGAGTAGTGACTGGTGTGGTGTGAGTAGTGACTGGTGTGGTGTGAGTAGTGACTGGTGTGGTGTGAGTAGTGACTGGTGTGGTGTGAGTAGTGACTGGTGTGGTGTGAGTAGTGACTGGTGTGGTGTGAGTAGTGACTGGTGTGGTGTGAGTAGTGACTGGTGTGGTGTGAGTAGTGACTGGTGTGGTGTGAGTAGTGACTGGTGTGGTGTGAGTAGTGACTGGTGTGGTGTGAGTAGTGACTGGTGTGCGGTTCACAGTGGAGTCTACTGTGAGTAGACTCCACTGTGAACTTGTGTGAAGTGGTCATGCAGACATGCAGCTTAACGGACGGGGCACTAACAGGGCAACCGTAGAATCCCGCCGATAAGCCCATGGGCTTATCTGTTTCACAAGGACATTTCGGTGGGCTTATGCAAGAATATGGGCTATACGCGGGCATGGGCTTATACGCTGACACCAACGTTGTGCTATTGAAAAATATCAAGGCAGTGAGAAGAACATTGCTGAAAACCACTGTGCAAACAAAAACAACCGATGGTTGTGTTGAAATGTACAAAAAACAAAACAAAAACTACATGTACTACGTACATCATACATGTACATGGTATGGCCCGGAGTCCATAATTTATGGACTCTTGGCACGACTTAGGCCCATGGGCTTGTATGCCGAAGCCTTGTGATGTTCGAACTCTCCCTGGGCTTATGTGCGGGCATGGGCTTATACGCAGGTGGGCTTATCCGCGGGATTCTACGGTATGTATGGGACTCTGATTACTCTCTCTCTCTTTCTCTCTCTCTCTCTCTCTCTCTCTCTCTCTCTCTCTCTCTCTCTCTCTCTCTCTCTCTCTCTCTCTCTCTCTCTCTCACGTGTTAGGCCGGAAGACATGCAAGGAGGCGCTGACCTGAGTGACCTGACGTGGGAACAAAAAGAGCAGGTTCTTCGTCTTCTCTTTGCCCAGATGAACACTGGAACTGAGCTACCACCAAGGAGGTAGGCTGCTGTCACTTAGTACACAGTTGTGTTCTGCACATGAAAATGCATGCACAGTAGTTCAATTATAGATATGCTGCCAAAACATCTCACGCGTTTATTAATTAATCCATTCGACTTGGTCTTGGCTTGTCTCGCAGAGCCGATCCACTTCCAGCAATTGCACCGGCCCAGAGGAAGCCGCCGATGCCTGCAAGCGGCTTGGAGACTAGTCCGCAGCGTTACAGTCAAGCTGCAGAAAGTAGCAGCAGTACTCTGCTTGCTATTACTGACGGGGGACGCCGTGATCGGTAAGTCCGCTTTAGAGATGTTCCGCCGCACTATGATTGTAATGTTGATGAACGTTGCATGATGAGAAGGGAAAAGCACGTGAGGTTGCAGTTATGTAAAACATGAGGGAACTTGCGCATCCCTACCTTTCTAAGAATACAACTTCAGTCCAGTCGGGAATTGTGTAATCCACATGCAGAACTTGGTAAAGCAGACCCTTCATTTATAGGCATGGACACTACGTGCACTGCCACAGCCAGCCACTACCATGCACTCGATGTATCTACTATTGACTTCGAAGTACACATTGATAACTCGAATCCTTCATACTGTTGAGCATGTGTGAGTACATAATGTGTGTATGGGCACATGGATCTGTGTCGATATGTCCTTGGAAGTCAGGCAGATTTGAGTTTTCCAATGGCATACGATTCTGACCATCAATCTTTCTTCTTTATTCCAGGAAACTCGAGCCGATCCAGTCGTCTTCAGTGTCCGGAAGAGTGAGAAATTTGCCACTGTCGATGGGAAACAACTCAAGAGGCCATCCATCTGACGTGCCTTTATCCACGGAAGTTGATACAACATTGATTGGCACCCGTTAGCCTCTTATAAAGTCTATTGACTGTGGACTTCAGTGTAAAGCTACTATAGAGTATAGACCTGCTATAGAGTATAGACCGGCTATGCTCTGTGTACAGCAGGGTCTTTACATGCTCGGTATCATCACATCCCCGCCAGCGGGAGCTTGTGAGCACAGCGTGCCTTGAGACTTGTTGCACTGCGGGTTGCCGTCGCATTACCTCGGCCACGTGCAACTCTGAGACCGCTCTGCATGTTGAAACCCCTTCCGCCGAGCTCCTTCACAGTCTTGTGCATCAGCGATCATCGACTGGTGGTGGCCTACACAATGTACACTGCCGGTTACGTGCTTGCCGCCATCCTGTGTTTTCTTGCCATGCACACTATGTTTGTATCATGTAGTGAAGTAGTGTTTCTCCAGATGTTGATTGCGACGGAAGACTTTATTTTGTGCCTTTTGGAAGCTGATTGCAGAATGATCTTTATTAATGTCATACAATGCAGTCGTCCTACGGACGGTACTGCTTCGAATTGGGGAAAAAACTGCATCAAATTTCTGTGTGGACCAGGAGTACTAAAACAACTGGTATTTTTCTGAAATCCATAAAACTCTCCTCATGCCGCCATCATCCGCCAAAGACTACAGTATCAGTGTATGAGCCGTATGGGGCCGTCCCCGGTTAGCCCGGCTTGGCAGATTTATGCTGGCATAATTTCTGGCATAATCTTCGGATCGTTCACGGTCTAAAAATTATGCCCTGGCACAGTCATAGTGCCAGGGGCGTTGTATCGTTGCAACGTGTAACCAGAGTGCGAGGGTACAGTATAGCACCATCATTGGCCAGCATAGTGTGGCATAATGGAAAGCATGATTCAGTACTTTACCGAGCAAAATCGGCCAAGGGCTGTTCGTACTGAGTTCACCATACCACTAGATTGGACCGCAGCATAGTATACCACCATCATTGGCCTAATTCCAGCGTATTATAGCATAATCACTGGCATAATTTGGCCATAGTGGAAAGCATAGTTCAGCCATTTACCGAGCATAATCCGCCAAGGGCTAGCCCCGGTTCAGACCCTCTTTTTCCTGGGGGGGGGGGGGGGGGGGGTAGTATGTCATTATGGTTGCAGTCACGAACACTGTTTTCCATACCCAAACAGTGTGATCATGTAGATCTACCCAGACCAGGGAGTCGTCAAAATATTGGTATAAACCAGGGAGTCGTAAAAGCCCGGGAGAGGACACGGGATGCGCGCACGCGGACGATGTTTGCCTCGGCCAGAAAGTGAAGCACGCTAGGCCGGCGCGGCCGGATCTGCTCGATCCACGGCGCTGTGCTTGTCTTCAGGGCAGGGAGTCCTAAAATACCAATATTTTACAACTCGTTGTTGACACCATTATCCGAAACTGGTGGCGAAGGAAGGATAAACATGATTGTATGTCTGTCAGACTCAGTACAGGGGTGGGGAGTTGAGTGTGTGTGTGTGTGTGTGGGGGGGGGGGGGGGAGGCGTGTGTATGTGCACATGTGCTTGTACTTTTGTGTGTGTTTGTACAGTGTTTGTGTGTGTGCTTGTGTGTGCGCGCGAACGTGTGTGTGCATTTTTGTGCACAATTCCGTTATGAAGTACAAATGATAGGTTTACCTTTTGTACACTCGCCAAGACTTCCGTTTCCTAAACGGCTCAAGTCACCGCGTACTCAGCATACGAGTAGAAAAGTGTTGAAATTATCAAGATTTATAAATAACGACCTGCAACCATGTACATGTACAATGTAGATAGATAGGGAACACACATTGATTGTTTTTAAAAGAATCCAGGCATTATCATGAATCATGGAACGAGTGCGTAATAATGCTCTATGTTGCGTTTTGACGATGCTGAAGGAAGGGAGCCGTCGCGATTTACTCACAACACACGCACAGAAGTCCACTCGACTGCAATTTCTGACACAAATTCATAAATCCACGAGTACGCCGAGGAAGCTCAGCGGATCTCCACAAGAACTTTCGCCCATCACCTGCAATGGAATATGGGCTGTATGCTACGACCAGCGGCTAACACGGGAAGTGGCGTCATTTTCCACAAATCTCGTTTCATTCACAACCATTTGACTGCAATTCAGTGCAATTTCTGCCACAAATTCAACTCCACGAGTACGAGGAAACTCAGCGGATCTCAACACGAACGTTGGCCCATCACCTGCAATGGAATATGGGCTGTATGATACGACCAGCGGCTAACACGGGAAGTGGCGTCATTTTCCACAAATCTCGTTTCATTCACAACCATTTGACTGCAATTCAGTGCAATTTCTGCCACAAATTCAACTCCACGAGTACGAGGAAACTCAGCGGATCTCAACACGAACGTTGGCCCATCACCTGCAATGGAATATGGGCTGTATGCTACGACCAGCGGCTAACACGGGAAGTGGCGTCATTTTCCACAAATCTCGTTTCATTCACAACCATTTGACTGCAATTCAGTGCAATTTCTGCCACAAATTCAACTCCACGAGTACGAGGAAACTCAGCGGATCTCAACACGAACGTTGGCCCATCACCTGCAATGGAATATGGGCTGTATGATACGACCAGCGGCTAACACGGGAAGTGGCGTCATTTTCCACAAATCTCGTTTCATTCACAACCATTTGACTGCAATTCAGTGCAATTTCTGCCACAAATTCAACTCCACGAGTACGAGGAAACTCAGCGGATCTCAACACGAACGTTGGCCCATCACCTGCAATGGAATATGGGCTGTATGATACGACCAGCGGCTAACACGGGAAGTGGCGTCATTTTCCACAAATCTCGTTTCATTCACAACCATTTGACTGCAATTCAGTGCAATTTCTGCCACAAATTCAACTCCACGAGTACGAGGAAACTCAGCGGATCTCAACACGAACGTTGGCCCATCACCTGCAATGGAATATGGGCTGTATGATACGACCAGCGGCTAACACGGGAAGTGGCGTCATTTTCCACAAATCTCATTTCGTTCACCCCAACTCAAATAAAAGTGAAGTACAATTAGGGATTTGTCTTGCATTTCCATCGCCTCAGAATAAATTAACTTCGATAAACTGAGAGAGAATGAGTGAGGCAGCTGGAAGATGAGGATGAAAATAGAGATCAGAAGACTCGACGGAGCAATCGTCTCCGTGCTCTAAGAGAAATCGGAGAATGTCCCAATTAGTATTTCAAGAAGACATCACAATTTTCGAAAATAATAATTTCCTTGCCTCGCAACACCGTTCCCTGGCAGCGTTCCCCGGCAGCGCGAGGCAAAGATGTTTTCTGGGAATGTGTGCCGTGTCCTCTCCCGGGCTTTTACGACTCCCTGGTATAAACTCCCCCGTACCCCGTCACACCTCACCCGGAGGCTCACTAGATCTATAGAACGTACTCTCTCTGGGAGTCTGGGTACAATGTATGGCAAGTGTTGTAAGTACTGTACAATCAGTATGACAGTTACTAGTATGTCAACTAATTACTTATGATCAGGCATACCAGTACCGGTAGTAAAGTAACCAGCAGGACTGGTGTAGTACACTACTTCATGCAGGGAATCGACGACTCCCTGCTGAGTGCGAGTCTACCATGTGTTACCAGGTTACCAGTGCCAGGCCTACACTACAGCTTCAAAGCAACACTTATGCCTAGAACTTACTTAGAAGTAACATAGTTATGGCAACAAGAAGCAAAATGGGACTAGGAGTAGGACCCGGCCCAGTACAGTAGCAATGCACTGCACCAGACCCAACAAGTCCACCATACTACTCAGTTATGGTTGCCATTGTTGGGAACGTTTTATTCGCACAGTAACACACTGTACATCTTACAGGTACAGCTACTGTAGTAGTGACTAGTACGAGCCGTACAGTGCTGTTTCTGCGAGGTGTTGTGGCTTATCACTGCGAACTATTTACTTACCGTTCACACTGCTTCGCGGTTTCTAGGTGACATTCACAATGTGCAGTCAACTAAGTTTAGTTAGTTTACTTGAGAACGGTTCTATTCACAACACCATGAAGGAAGAGTCAAAGCAAAAAAAAAACCCAATTTCGGAAATAAATAGAACACTCAATACTCAATTGAAAATTAATAATATTACTAGTACTAGCAAGAGTGCATAAATGGACTCTTGGTACTGGTAGTAGTTACTTCAATGTATTGCTGACTGCTCATTGTCACGGTCACAAACCATGTGCATCATTGACCAGTGAGACGTACGTACATACCCATACGACTCCTTGCCAACGACAACGTACACGAATGGCGTCCAATGGACATTCGCACGTACGAGTGGCATTGGCATTGCATATTGCCTATTGGCAAGAGGTCAGAGTAGTTTTCTCGACGTGTCAAGAGGCTCCGTATCACTCAGTTTTTTCTCTTACTTACAGTAGTCAACAGTATAACCAAGAGTCCATAACCGGGGTTATCATGGTTATGGACTCTTGGTATAATTATAGTAATCAGTAGTCAGTATACCACACACGATGTCATGCACTCAACGTTACTTTTGTTACTCACCCATAATCGTGGTTCCAGGGTAGTGCTACATTGTATCACAGTCTGTACAGTGGATATTATCAGCAGATAATAGTCGCCTGATCATAGCCTGATGATTGCATTGAGCAAGAAACTCTGAGTTGCGACAAATCTGTAAACAGCCTTTTTGTGTGTACGTCAGATACAGTCATGTCATTGTACGTAGATCTACATTGTGTGCCAGTGCCACTGCCTGCCACTGTGGCTACTCGATCACCATAGTCACCCCGCGCATCAGTACACAGTCCACAGAAGCCGCTTCAAGCGTGACCCTCAACGTGAAACAGTTCCTCCTCGACTCAAGTCACTCCTGTGCCTCAACTCTCTTGCAAAAGAGGCGCACTGAGACTTTCTGTTGTCCTCCGCGCTAGGAAATTCTCTGCCTTCCGCCCAGCCGAGGTCCCTATAGTAGGCTATAGTAGGCTATAGGTCTTGAAGTACCTAAGTCAGTCCTGTATCGAAACTGAGTGTGAAGGACACGGTAGTACAGCAACTTTGAGTGAGTGCTTTTCACCGCCGTGCCGACTAGTGCAGCGCCCTTACACGAACCGCAGTGCCTGAACTATTTTCGTCACGGTCGACCGTAGTGGATGCCGCGAGTCGCCAGGGATAGGGCAATAGCCCTGCGGGATGACGACTACGAGCTCGGAACATACACTCGAGCAATCAGCACGACGTCTCCGGAAGCGCAGAGATGGTTCAACAGAGGACTAGCCTGGACGTTCGCCTTCAACCATGAAGCCGGCATCCGCTGCTTTGAGGTTGTCCTGGAGCTAGATCCACAGTGCGCCCTTGCCCACTGGGGTATAGCATTCTGCAATGGCGTGAACTACAACAACAGCTCCCAGTTCACACAGCCAGGAAAATTCCCGTCTCTGAACGATGCAAGCGAGCACGGTCGCAAAGCACTGGCGCTTCTGGAGCACGCATCAGCAGTTGAACAGATGCTGGTGGAGGCAATCGTGGCACGGTGCGACATTGATGCCATGCCCAATTCTTGCCAGGAGCGCCGCAAGTTGAACAGTGAGTTCGCTGCGAACATGGCCAAGGTGTACGAAGCTTACCCAGACGATCCTGACATTGCCGCCCTCTACGGCGAATCCTTGATGAACATCTATCCGTGGCACCTGTGGGTGAACGGGAAGGTGCGCGAGCCCGACGCGTTGTTTGCGGGAACTGCGGTGATACTAGACGTGCTGCGCTCGGGTCTGTCCAAGGCACCGTCTCACCCTGGCCTGCTCCACATGTACATTCACGCCATGGAGATGGCACCGGCTCCTCAGGTGTGCTTGCCGGAGACCAACCGCCTGCGTAACCTTGCCAAAGACGCCGGCCATCTGCTGCACATGCCGTCACACATTGATGTGCTGGTGGGCAACTACGAAGATGCCATCGTCGCCAACACCCGAGCCATCGAGGCCGATCGCAAGTACATATCTCGCAACGGCGCTGGCAACTTCTACATGCTTTACTGCTGTCACGACTGTCACATGATGGTGTACTCTGCCATGATGGCTGGAGACCAGAGGAGGGCGACCGAGGCAGCCAATGAGCTGCGGACCTGGTTACTAAAGAAGGAAGTCGAGGCGCTGATGAAGCACAAGATGGCGGATATGCTCGAGAGTTTTGTGTCCATGCATATGCACGTCAAGGTGCGCTTCGGCCAGTGGAAAGAAATCCTGAACGAGCCGCTGCCCACCGATGAAGGCCTCTACTGCACCACCCTGGCTGTAACGCGCTATGCACGTGTACTGGCATTTGCGGCACTGTGCGATGTGGAGAACGCCACCGTTGAGCTGAGGGCGTTCAAAAAGGCATACGACAAGGTGCCTGAGACCCGCACCACGTTCAGCATGGTGTGCCGCGATGTGCTGGCAGTGGCTAGCGCAATGGCCGATGGGGAAGTTTCTTATCGCCGGGGCGACCACCAGCTTGCATTTACACAGCTCCGGGAAGCTGTCGTACTTGACGATGGCATGCCATACAATGAGCCGTGGGGCTGGATGCAGCCGGCTCGACATGCACTGGGCGCTCTGCTTCTTGAGCAGGGCCACGCCGAGCAAGCAATCAAAGTCTACCGCACAGACCTGGAGATTGGCCACCATCCCCGCAACATCTGGGCGCTGCACGGCCTGGAGGAGTGCTTGCAGAAGTCACCGTCGCTGGCCGCTCACGATGGCGAGCTGAAGGAGACGCAAGAGCTGTTAGAGCGAGCCAGGCAGTGCTGTGATGTGAGCGTTACGGCATCGTGCTTCTGTCGTCTGTCCGTGTGTGGTGATAAACACATGGGTGTTGGAAGGGAGGAGAGGAAGTCTGCGGTGAAGATCACTGATGCTTGAGAGCATCCGTGATACACAGTCACACAATAGGCCGGGACAGTATTCCAGTGATGGAGTATAGTTGTAATTTCTAGCTATTCATTTTTCTCTATCTCATGGTTCTTCGTATCCGGAGGATCAATTGCTGCCAAATAATCATCCCTTGCAATAGCAACACTACCACACCACCACGATCTTACACTGCAATTCAGTAATAATTACCATAAATCTCCCCAAAGTTTCTTCCCAGGGGCTTCATCAGGGAGTATGGGAGTATACATGTACATGTACATGTATACTCCCCGCGGCATGAAGCCCCAACGACGACAATCGAAGAGGTGCATGTACATGTACATAATTTTTCAGTGGACATCATGTCTTATGCTGTTGTAGTAGTCGATAAAAATTACCGTCAGCGTTCATCAGTTCCACACGTTCTTGTCCTGTCTCTTTGGTCACAGCCTCACCGTGACTTGTGTGCCAGTCCACAGTTTGCAAAAACATTGTATCAAAATTAAAGGCGTGTTATTTTTTCATTGGTTTGAGGGATAGAAAGGCCGGAAAAGTCAGAAGATTTCTTCAGACCGTTCGAAACTCACACTTCATGTGAAGGCTACATTATGCAGGCTGGCGGTACACCATCCAGGTAGTAGGTGTGAAGATAGTCATCGACGTAAGTCGTTGACCCACAACTAATAACTAACGGTGGTTGCTGTGTGCAGGGTGTGCAGGGCTCCATGCTAACAAGGTCAACCTTCTTTTTTTAGTTTTGTAGTCGGGAACGGACATGGAAGTGACTGGAGGTGGGGGGATGCACTTTCATTCTTGACAGGCTGTGCAGTCAGTGCAAGTGACCAGGCTAACGCACTGATGACACCTCACAGCAAAGACTCAGACTGTCAGACAGTTCAGCAACACTGCCAACACTCAACAGTAGTACTACACTAAGCTGTAAGTAAGTCTTACTTCAGGCCAGTCTGCAGTATGTACGAGTGTGGACTCACATACAGTGCTGCAACTGAAATCCGACCCCCTGGTCGGGGCGCCGCGCCGCCCAGGGGGTCGGATTTCAGTTGCTAGAAGTGTACAATCATGCAGTCATCATAACCATGATAACAATGTTATCATGTCATGTACATGTAGCTGCTACTGTCATGATCATAATGACTGTAGACTGAGTGTAGTAGTACTGAGTCTGTACTAGCAATGACGGTAGCATGATTGTCCATCTACACGATGAACAATAATCGATAATCGTGACGTGATTGCATAACACGTCATATGCATCATATCCCATGATCCAGATATGCATAGGTCATGAGGTGGTACGTAGACGTCTATGGTATGGTTGTCAGGGGCGGATTCAGGATAGGAGGGGTTCCAGGGGTTAGGGGTTCCGTGGAACCCCCTAAATTTCGTAAATGTACTACTGCTGTACTGGTAACCATATCGGCATATAACATATGCTTGTCCATGCCATGTACATGTATCAGCTATTCAATTTTGACTATACTGGAACCCCCTGTAGAGATCGCTGGATCCGCCGCTGGAAGTTACTTGTGACTTTCCCATTTCGTGCATAAGACCTGCTACATAATCATTGTCATTGATATCATTACGAAGGCAGTCCGGCAGGGCAGCACGGCGCCGGTGGTCTACTACACTTGCAAGTACTAGTAGTAGATCTACCATGCAAGTAAATACACATGTATCTGCAGCTTGGTTCACCAAACGTTTATGTACGTCCAAGCCAATGAAATAATAATTGATCACGATTATTTCATGCAGTCCAGGAGCTGGATAGCAGTTACCAAGACGGTAAAGAGTCAGAGGATGTAACCATAATAACACTGGTAGTGGCCAATAGAGGAGCAATGGTAGCCCCCCCCCTCCCCTTGAGATACAGAAGTACATGTAATTGTAAACACCAACAAAGGCACGAGCTTCGGAGAGATACGAGACAGCCTAGCTGCAAGTGGCAAAAGACATGCATCCAGTGGCATCTACAAACAAAACTGACGGTAAAGCAAAGTCTTGCTCGCCCATGATGAGCAGTTTATCAAACCGGACCGGACCGGGGGGGGGGGGGGGGGGGTATCACAACCTGGACGATTGTCACCGGGCAAGTAGCACACCTGGGTAGTGCGTACATCAATGTTGAGTAACATAGTTATCACAAAGTGAAACCATGCCAACTCCGGGTCAGCATAGTTTACTATGTACAAAGACTAAGTGTTCTCGAGAAAACAGGGCCATCATACTAAAGTCTGCTAGAAAGTAAAAATGTGTTCTGGGCGCTATGCTAAAGACTAAGTAATGTAGTATGTCTACTGAAAAGCATTTACAAAAAAAAACAATAAGTACGCAAAAGACGACAAAACTGTGACCTCCATTGAAATCAATTCAATGTAATGAACAGCGTGGTGACCGAGATCAGAGACAGAGAGAGAGAGAGAGAGAGAGAGAGAGAGAGAGAGAGAGAGAGAGAGTGAAAGAAAAAGTGTGTGAGAAAGAGAGAGGAAGTGAGAGAGAGAGAGAGGAAGTGAGAGAAAGAGAGAGAGAAATAGAGTCAGAGATCTACAAATGGCCAATGTACATATGCATGTACAGCGAGTGAAGTGTTTGCTTCAAATTCAGAATATACGCTACCCTTTTTTCTGCTCATGGGTCAACCGAAATAAACAAGACGTTACTCTAAGCTCAGGCTAGTTATAGTCTTCAGGCTATTTGTGAATAGTTGAACAGGACGTGACTAATTTCCATCCAGACACACAAGCCCCCCATCTCCAGAAAAAGTGAGTGCAGAGAAACCTATACCTAGACACGAATATCATGTTGCTAAAATTTGGTGAACGAAAAAAATTGAAAACAACCTGCTCAATTGAACGATATTTAGGTTAAACTCAAAAGATGACAATACTGGTGGAGGTGGATCAAGTGCAGGAGACTCAAGAGAATTCCAACAGATACCCTGTCAAGGAGCAACACTGATTGGTGCAAGACAGACACAACATGAGTTGCACATCCTCGGGCATGTTGAGAATTCGACGACTGCAAACTTGCAGGAAACAATCAAGAAGGCGCTGCTCCACTGAGGCCTTGGTACCAACCACGCACGTCAACGGGGGTGCTTTCATAGCGCTTAATGAACGCATGATGCTTCAACTCACGGAATTTTGGCCTGTTCTCGCGCTCCTTCATCAAACACTGGCTGATGAACGACTGAAAGTCCAACGAGAAGCCTTGGTCACGAGGAAGCTTGGGTGGTTCGTCATCTACGATTCGGCTCAGCACCTCAAACTCATTCTGGACGCCACGGTACGGGTATTCGCCTAAAGCGAGCTCAACCAGCGTGATGCCCATGCTCCAAACGTCAGCACGGATATCATACTGGGATGCGGTATCTGGCATGAAACGCTCCGGCGCCATGTAAGCGGCACAGCCGGCACCGCGAGTGCGCGCCTTGGAGTTCACCAGCCGGCCGCTGATGCCAAAGTCGCAGATCTTGAAGCGGCCCGACTCGGCGTCCAGCAGGATGTTGGACGGCTTGATATCCCGGTGAATGAACTCGTGCGTCTCCTTGAGATAGTCCAGGGCATGTACGACGCATACCGCCACCCTGCCGACTATAGGCTCTGGAACTGGTCGGCGATACTTCTTCATCAGATTCCCCAGGCATGTGCTCATCAGCTCCATGCAGATGTAGACGTCCTGTTGGCTGATGATGGAACCGTACGATTCGACGATGTACGGGCAGTTGTGGTTGATCATGACAAACAGATCCATCAGAACTCGCTTCTGCTCGTCTTCATTGGCGCTACGCATCATGACCTTGCAGGCCATCAGCTTCTTGGATGGCCGGTGCAGCATTTTCAACACGCTACCCGTGGCACCGTGGCCGATCTGCCCGAGTTTATCCATATCCTCGACGTTGGCTCGGTACCGATGGCCGTTAATCGACAGGTAGCGCGTGTACCGCTTCTGCTCATCGATCTGCTGGTCCAGACTGCTGGATGATCCACTGATGCTGCTGCCATCGGGACTTGCATCGCTGCTGCTCAGTCCAGTCAGCCCAGGCGTTATTCCTAACATGTTCAGCGAGCCACCACTAACTGCCCTCCTATGTGTGTGGATCAGGTGACCGCTGGCGGTCTTCTTTCGGGGCTTTGCTGGCGGCGTCATACCCAATTGCTGAGGCGAAGACGGCCCGAGCGCAAACTGCATATTGAGTGACGTTCGTGGCCGCCGTGCCGCGCTAGGTGAATGAGGCGATTGCAGCTGCATTGGCGACGTACATCCCTGCAATTGGCTGCCTTGGACCTGTATCTGATTCGCCAGAATCTGCATCCTATCTCGAATATTCGCATCGCGAGGCTTGCTCGGATCGATGGTGACGCTTTTCCCGTTCGTCGACATTTCCTACGTAAAATGAGTCCACGTCCACGGAGCTAACTCTTGCAGCACTGTCGCTGGGCTGACAATGAACACACAAATAACTCCGATAAATCCGCGTCTTCTCGCTTACCATCCTAATCAAAGACAATGCTCCTTCTCCTCACACAGACTGCTGTTGCAGTTCTCCTTGTAGAACAATACGTCTCTAAGTATAACATAAGCCAACAACAGCGATCGACACGCTCCTATGGCCACCCAGCCAACACTAACGACCGCACTTTGTTCCACGCTGAGATCACTTGATGTCCCCCACACTTGCACTGTTGGGAATAAAAAAAACAATCGTGTCCCTCTGCACAGGCTAGGCTAGCCGGTTCTTTTTGCCTGTGCGTCCAGATGTGACCTGTTTGTGTTACCATAAAACCTGTCAAGGCGACCACTCGGATAAGGCGACCACCTGTCCAAGTCTTGGTCCTTGGTTGAGGACCAAGAACACACAACCGGGACCAAGCGCGCTAGCGCATGGCCGGCCATGGGCCCCATGACTCGAGCTATGGCATGGGCCCATGTGATGCAGTCAAATCACCCCGGATATAGGGAGCCGGAGATCACGGCACGGGGCACGACTGATTGATTCATTTTGAAGGTCCTTGTGACCTTGAGTTGAGACTTGATGATGAGTGGCTTGACTCGGCTTGAGCGCCGATGAGCGGTTGTCTGCATAGTACTTTAGTAGATCTACTAACTACACAATCATGTACTACACTCTACAGCCTACACTACAGACATGACAGTACAGGTACAAGTCTGAAGTAGCCTGTGTAGAGTACTGTAGAGTAGAGCTAGTACTACTAGTACAGTGCGTATCGGTTATAGCGTGGTCGTGTAAAAGAATATACTGCCAACAAGAATGAACGCTCATGTTTTCATAATCATAACATGGATTTCAAGTGCACATTTATTCTTACAAGCAATTTTATCTCATAGTAGAATATATCGGTCCTAAGAATGGGCTTTGTGTCGCGAAACATGCCTGATTAGTACAAAGTGTATCGCCTGTAGTAATTACATCTGTCCATTTCCGTTCTGATCTGACTCTCGTTGCGTCGTAGTGCTGCAGATTCAACTGTTGTGGTCATGTAACTCATGTTGCATAGCCACATGGTAAGCCTATGGGACTATGACCAGCCACATGCACAAAAGTACTGCGTTGCATGTACGATGATCTTCCTGCCCATGCGCACATGGATATGATATGCCACACTTGATTTATCGTGTGTAAGAAATATCGGAAATAAGAATAGAAAGTCGTTTTTCAAACACCCACGCTATAACCGATACCTACTGTAGTAGTAGGAATAGTACCAAGGCAAGAGTGTCCCTACTCATAGTAGTACTAGTAGTCTATACCATGTTTAGTTTTATTGTTCACCAAGACTCGCGAGAGTACATCGTTCAGGCGTTCACTCGCTCTACATCATGCATCGTCTTTTTCGTGTTTTTCATGTTTCGGGGGTGATCGTGCACGCGTGACGTGTCGATATCCCATCGATGCATCGTACATGTACGTGTACATCATATCACCGCGT
The DNA here is from genome assembly GCF_964019385.1 of Sycon ciliatum. NCBI lineage: Eukaryota > Metazoa > Porifera > Calcarea > Leucosolenida > Sycettidae > Sycon > Sycon ciliatum. The sequence goes on from NC_088643.1 coordinate 45,172,355, forward strand.
ACTGCGTAGATCTACCGCGTAGACCTACCGGTACGCTACTACCATGACTACGCGGTGCATGCATGCACCGGCAACGCGGCTTTGCATTGTAAAATTTTGATTCCTGGTTTGGCAAAGATGATGAAGTCTTGATTGAAGATGTTTTAGGATTTTGATCACTGCAAGTCAGTTAGTCTGGCCAAAAAGCTGATTCTATCAGACCATCCTGCACTACTGGTTGTAGCTTTTTATTCACGTCGGAACTGATGATTGCTAACTTCTAGGTCCTACTAGTAATTCCAATCTCTTCCTGGAGCTTGGCTTTCGTGGAGATCTGCAATGTCTTATCATTTCACATCCGAACCTGTGGAAGATCAAATCGTCACCGATACGACCAATTTAAATCGTTTCGAGGATGAGGTAAAGTGGTGATATATTGGACCGATATTTGCTATTTGTTTTGAACACACAGAGAGTTGTTAATATACCGTAGGACAATATTTACACCAGGCAGAACAACAGAGACCAAAAAGCTTTCTCGTTACTCCGAGTTTCGTGTTCAAAAAACACTCATCAGACGGGACAATATTTATATTTTTTTCACTGGGAGTTGAATTGGAAGTTGAAAAGCTTCTTATTCAAGTATATTTCTTGAAATTTTATGAATAGCATCAAGAATCCAGTCCATAAACATTTGATAACATGGGCAGTGGAGCATTTTGACAAGGGACTGTCCAATGTCGCGAATCCACAATGTGAAATTGCAAGGAAGTGATTGAAGCCCTTTTTTAAGTCCTGGGTGGTGATGAATGGTCACGGATAAAATTCTGGCTAGTGCTATTTCTGATTACGCTGTATCTGGACTGTCGACGTCCTATCCAAGCCTGTTGATAGTACTGCTCAGGACAGTGTTATGTTACATGTACTGTACATGCTAATTATCAGTCTTCCATGATGTCGGCCCCTGGTCCGTGGGAGAGGGGATGGCGTTCGTGGTGTTGCTGTTGTTGTTGTTGTTGTGGTTGTTGTTGTTGTTGTTGTTGTTAATCCTTTTCTTTGTTGCTTTTTTGTTGTTGATTGAATTAGGCCTTCCAGCAGCTCATGACATTGATATTTGAATTCCTTGTGGACCCACAGCAGGTAAAGTGTGGTGTGTAGGTGGATGGCTTTCAGATGCTACTTGCGAGAGCAGGCATCCTTACTTGGTATAGGTCCACGTTGGGTCGCTCATTTTGGAGCAGACGTCTGTACCCACGCCGTGCTTGTTTGCAAGCCATTTGGGTGGTGGATGGCGAGACTTCACACATCCTATGGTTGTAGCAACTTTTTAAATTTTTAGTAGTACAATGCATTTGAATCGTTAGGTCTCATCGCGTGCATAGTGCTTTGTCCTAATTCACTTCATTGTTTTATGCCATTGCATTCATAACGTTACACTGACAATGCTTTTGGTTTGACTCTCATATTCGTCGTGCTGATGGTATGCGCTCATACAAGCATTTTTTGGGTTGTCTTTTATTACCTTCAGGCATCACAGCTGATTACGCAGCTGGAGAGCTTCGCAGCAGAGCAGGGTGTTGGAGCCGGTGCACTGAAGAATGTCGTACGCAGCGTTGTTTTCATATCCTCTTGTTACGTTGTTATATTTTCCCGTCCGCAGACGCTGTTAGCCGCACTTGACATAGCTTGGTGTGCACAGATGCATTAGCCGTTGCTCTGGTGATCTGGAATGCTTACAGGAGATGGCTGCTGTGAGCATCGCAACATGTCGCACAGATTCCTGTAGGGCCTTTGTACGTTGAACAGCTAGAGAGTGAATGTAGTGAGGAAGCAGTATGATTGTGTTTTAATACTACTATGTATTGTAGGAATGTGTTATACAGACTTGGTGGTGGTGTGCTGTTATCCTTGACCGTAATTGGTATGCACGTCTTCAAATGCGCTCTGAAGAAGAGTGTGACTCCTGCCCATCTACGCAGCGACCTTGCATTACTTGGTAAGCAAACCGTTTGCATGCACGCAAAGCTGCAGGTATTTTGATTACTACCCAAGTGACTGCCACAACGATGCCTTGGATGCGGACATATGGAGATGCTGACTCCCGAATAAGTGCTTTTCTAGCAGAAGTTGAAGATATTGCATTCTTTTGTGTTTGTTTATGCACAGGTCTATCTGGTGAGAAAGCTGATCATATAGCTGAGCTGGTAAGGGCATGGCATGTATAGCTTTCTATAAAATACTTTAAAGAAGTATGGTAATACTATCAATAGAGGTCATGGGATTACATCATCACTTGAGATGCTTTGGCGAAGTTGTGGTTTCGCGACACAGTGCTGCACTTGCACTAGCGACTCGTGCTGCATACAAAGCGCCCGTATGTGGGTCCGCTGGCTCACCCTACGAAATCTGTTGCATACCGGTGATCTCTATAGAAACTTTCTTGATCTGCGTACCTTTGCCGTTCATTTTTGGATTTGATGTTGATCGGAATAGGTGCGTGGGCCTTGTAGTTCTTACAGATGAAGTTTAGGCTATCTTTGAATGGGGCTTAGGGGCCGTCCGGGGTTACCGATTGTTTTTACAAAACGAAAAGTTTTAGTATTTTTCAGCCCCCACCCACCCACCCACCTTTTCTGCAGGTGAAACGAATTTCAATAAAATATTGATGTCAATTTTCGACACCCAGAAGTAACTGGGCATTCTCCATCAGCATTCAATAATTATTTTCAAAACGAAACTCCATCAAACCCACCCACCCACAAACGAAAACATTTCGTTTTGAAAATATTATTGGTAACCTTGGACAGCCCCTTATGCATAATTAATACTTCCGCCATGTGATCTTGAGGGGCAAGTCCACTAAAACGGTACACACTGTGATACCAATCCTGCATCAAAGGTCATAAACTACATAAACCCCATTCGCTTCCATATCTTCAAGTGTTTCGTGATGACAGCCACAGCACCGCTCTAGGGCTGTAGTGTCACCATTGGCTGTCGATAGTGACTACTGTATGCGTATTACAGGTGTGTTGATACTAATAATGATAGTGTGTCTTTGCCACCTTGCCGTGTGACATCTCTCCGCAGTGGAAGTCCAACCTGGTGGGTCTGTCACGCACGGCAGTGTCGCAGACGCTCAACGTCAATCAGCTGGTCGACATGGAGTGGCGCTTTGGTGGTAAGTGCGGCGATCAGTGGTAGCAGCACGCGTGATAGTGGCAGTGGCATCGCGAGTGTGGGCCAGAGCGTGAGGCCGGCCGGCAGTCCACTACAGTCCGTTTCAAAAAGATTTACAATCCTGGCGATCGCCCGCGGAGTTTGGCGTCTTACCGTATGAGCACTCGAGCGCTGCCTGGAAAAACTCACTGTGAACTCGAAGAAATATTCCGCGCGAAAGCAGGAAAAATGACAACTCACTCACGTTGACACAGTCAGGTACGTCTGGTTTACAACAAACGAGTTCTTCCTCGTATCGACAATGGATTCGGAGGACATGTCGAAACGAAAGTGTTGTAAATGTTGACGAGCTGCATGGGTCCGTTTTGTGACCAAAATAGTTTCTTTGAGCTGCGATTCAATTTACTCACCGTGTGACGAAAACGACATCGACACGGACTCATTCCCAAGGCCATGACTTGGCAAAGCTATCCGTGTGACTTCGACGACATTTTGAGAAAAGCAGACGCTTGTGAACGCTGATAGAAAACGGCGTTGACTGCTAAATTCAAATAAATTGGCGATCTTGAAATACTAAAATATATCTCAAAAAGCTACAGCGCGATGACTTCCATTATAATTCACTCACACCATTGCAGTGTTGTGGGTGTGTTCACATGGCGTGAGCCAGTCAAGTGTCAGTCAGTTCGGCAGGAAGCGCGAGCTCCAACAACAAGTCGTTTGGTGTAGCCATCTTCTTTATCTTGTACCAGCTTGATCACCAAAACAATGAAAAAAAAGTTTGACTTGAGGATAGGTTGGGATTTGAACTCATAACTTCATGGTCAGCAGACAGCATTTATAACCACAAGGCCAAAAAGGAAAGGATAAATCGTGGGTTTTGATAAAAAATCGATACTGGCTTCCTGGGCAAATTGTAAACCATGGGAAAAGGCCGGAAACCTGGCCGAAATTCTAACTCCTTAACGGTTGGTCCAATTGTTCCGAAACCTTCACAGAACAATTTGCCGTGTCCTAACAAGCCATTCTATGTACTTTGTTGTCCAAATTTCCCTTATCTTCATACTTTTTAAGACCCAAACCTGATTGTAAATCTTTTTGAAACAGACTATAGCTTGTTTACTTGCGTGATATTGGTTTGGACTTTGTAGAGCAGTACGGAGTGTATGCACGTGTACATGAACATGGCACTGGATGCTAGACATGGCTTGCATACTGAGTTTGAGTTTGGCGTGCATGCCTCGGTTCAATAATCTGGTGTCTCCTACCACCACATGTCTTTCTTAGTACAATATGTGTACCCAAATCGGACTACTAGTCTCTTTTGTACTGATTCATTATGCAGTTCTATCTGGTTATTTTAGCTGTCTCTTCCCACTGCTTCATGCTATGTTGATTGCTTGATTGTTTTGTGTTTTGTTATGAACATATGATGTGTTTGATCATCCAGTGACCGCGGGCAGCAGTGATCTACGCAAAGTTGGCAGTACCTTCCTACAGGTGAGCAGTGCGGTAATGGAATACAGTCAACTTCGCTTATAACGACACTCGTTATACACTCGGCAGGGCATCAAAAAGGTGTCCTTATTCGCGAAGTGTCGTTATACTCGAAGTCTCATTATATGTATTACAGTGGGATGGGACTTTGCTCTGGGCATGGAAATTCTGTCGTTATTCGCGAATTGTTATATCCGCAGTCGTTATTAGCGAAGTTGACTGAAGTTGTGTGGGTGTTTTTTGTTTGTTTGCATACGGTGTTGAAGCCTCGCATGCTTATTTGCAGCTGGTGTCTGGCAGGGCGCTGTCCCAGGCAGACAGGGATGCTGGGCTTGAATCTCACATGTTGCACCTTCATTTACAATACATCACTGTTGTCATGGTAACAATACCACCTCTTTCAGTTTGGGACATTTGGTCAGAAAAAATTGTTTTGCCTGGTGTGCTTCATCTTCTACAGTATCACCCTCATTATTGTTAATTTAAAAATTTGCTCTTTTATACTGTTGTAGAGGGTTTGGGGGTATATCGTGGGTTACACCTGGTTGCCATGCCAACTCCGGAACATTTTATTTCCCCAGTTTTCCTTCGTCTTTGTCTTTTCTGTTGCAATTCTTGCATTCATGGTCTGTTTAGACTTGGATAGTGATCAGTTGGTTTCTTGATTCGTTACCATGGCAACTCAGACTGTCTGGGTGCAAGGGCATGCGGCGTTTATGTAGTATTTCTAAGTTGGGCGTACTGGGTTATCTTATTATTGTCTGCCACTGTAATGAAGTTTGTTTTGAGAATCTTTGTGTGTGTTTGGACCATTGAAATTTCCATGATGAAATACACTGGATGTAGCTTTGGTACAATTTGCAAAGCCTTTCCAAGAATAATCAGCTTTGCGCAGTGGTAGTACCATAGCCAATGAGGTCCAACCGAGGCGTGGTTATTGCTAGTTGAAAACTTTTCCCAATATCCCGCATTGACGACTTGAAATATAGTCGGCTTTGCAATTTTTGAAGGCTCATCCGTGAGCCAAACATATTGAAATCAAAGGAAGAAGTAAATCATTTGTGTAGAGGGCGATGTATGTGGCCTAATTATATTTACTTCTTCTGACATTGTGCATTACACACAGGCGCAGATTTTCAGGTAGTGGATATGTTCGAGCGAATCAAACGTTCATAACTTCGTTTACCGTACTGGCAATATATGTTGCCGCAGTGAGGCCATGAAGCGTTACATTGGCACATGTTTGCCGCACGCAGGGCGTTACATGCAAAGTCGCACAGGAGCCGTCACACAGGTTTCTATATTGCCGCAGTCCTTTTTTTGCTATTGCCGCATCACTTTTTTGCTATTGCCGCATCATTTTTTTGCTTTTGCCGCATCATTTTTTCTTTTCATCCACATTGAAGGCACAGAAATTCAGTTGCTATCCAACTGTTACAAACCCGACGGCAAAGGGCGACAACGATATCAATAGAAGACTGTATATTTTAACTATCAGAGTGATCTGTTCACAAAAAGATCATCAAAAGGAAAGTGACATAGGGGAAGAGCGAGTACGCGAGTGTCAGGAATTCCTGCTGCGTCCAGTTTTGAACTTTTCACCACGCGGTACACGTGCTTTCACAGTTTTCAGCCTTTTTTTTGCAGTGCAAACTGCAATGAAAAGATCGCCGCACCGCGCCGGACGCGCGTTACGAACTCAACGAAAATTTGTCGCACTAGCCTGGTCGCGCGTTACGCCGCACCCCCCTGCGTTACGCGTTACGCGGCAACATATATTGCCAGTACGGTACTACAGTCCATTCAGAAAAAGATGAGTGCTGGCTCTGGAGAGCTCCCGTGTTTGGCGATTTTGTGGTACACTGTGCAGTGCCGCGCGATTCGAAACTTGAAAAAGGGTCCAAAAAGGCACCTCAACTGGGGTTCGAACCGCAAATGTACCGTTATGCAAGTGGAGTGAACGGCCTGGATTTTCATGATTTTTAGTAACTTTTTACCCAATTCAGTGCTTTGGGGACAAAACCTGGCCGAAATCCGAGGGCGCGTTTGGTTGGTACGAACTAGAACAGGATTCACCAGAACAGCGCGTTTGGTTGGGACTGCACCTGTTCTGGGTCGCCCAGAACATGTTCTGCTTGCTCCGGCCTCAAGGCCGGAGCAGACCGAGCAGTTTCACTTTTTCACAGTGAAACCTGGCGGGAACATCGATTTTGGTCCCAAATGATCACGTGCATGCGCTTTGGGGTTAGACTCGTCATACCGTACACAGTGACCATGGTGACCCATACACATTTTGAAGAATGCACCAAGTTTGGCATATTTTTCACAAAAATATGCTCTGGTTTTGGAGTACCGTTTGGTTGGCATGAGGCTGCTCCATGTGCACCAGCTGTTCGATCCTGTTCTAGATTGTACCAACCAAACACACCCCTATTCTTGTTATGGCTTGCTTTCTGGAGAAATAGACTTCAAAAACACAATTGGAAGAGCTTTCCAGGGGGGGGGGGGGGGGTTGCCAAAATAATTGTGACGAAAACTCAAAATTTGACCCGTTTATGGCCAAAAGCAAGAATATAATCTTTTTCTGAATGGACTGTAGGTTCGAGCGATCAAACTACAGGCTATGTATGTAGGCCGAAAAGAAAACTTACAGCTTCCGATTGGAACAATAGACCAATCCCGAAAAGATCGTCTGGGTTCGAAAAGGGGAATGTCAACCGAGAGTACACTGTACACCACATCCACATGGCACTACCTGAACGGCATGCTTTACAGGATGCGTTTGACTGTTCGGGTATGAATGCAGGGGTTAGTACACACTTTTTCCGTTAGTTGTATGCAAGAGAGACAATCCGAAAGAAAGCAAAGCAAAGTGTTGGTTTTCTCTCTGGCACTGGAAGGACGCGCTTCCAGCTCTTTGTGATTACCCAGACGGATAGCTTTAGAGTGGCGCTTCATTCCCGTTCCTACTGTCTTATCCTTGAACGAACGAAGCGCTGCAGCCCGCTCTTTGATGGCGCCACAATGCGGGTATTCCCCTAACGCTTCTAAAGATTCCCCTTACCCCACTAATGATGGCGCTACGGTGCGGATATTCCCCTAGCGCTACTGCTGAATTACTTCAAAGCACTAGCAGCTACCATTCATTGTGTTCAGTATGAACCATGCTTGGTTCTCCACCACCAAGGTGTTTCTGCTGGCATCCAAGAGCCTAAGTCATACACACAAGTTGCATGGTCTTGTTAGCTCGGTACTCATGCTTGTTTTGGTGTGTTATCTGCCACTTGCTTTCTCTCAGGTGAAACTTGTAGTTGACAGAGGAACGAACACTGAGAATATCTTCATGGGTAAGTGGTGTCGTGTTGACTGCTGACCCAGCCAGAAGTCCACTACTGGTCACAGGGTTGATTCAATAACCTACACTGAAGTTGTGACTGAACCTATAACTTACAGGATTGCCGTCTTTACGGACTACACTGCGGCGGACTACTACTGAAGTACCGTATTATCTCTAATATAAGCACAGTCTCCAATAATAGCACGTCTCCAATAATAGAACACCTTGGGGCGGCATTCAAAAAATAAAGTGCTCAGTCTCCATTATAAGCACACTGTGTAAATTCATTATCTGTACCGCGAAAAAACCCTGAAATGTGTTTGTCTGACATGAATTTGGCATGGCAACAAGCCTCTGAAATGAGGTTGAAATAATAATGGAACAGTCTCCAATAAAGGAACGTCTCCAATAATAGCACGGGGCGGAGCTACATTGAAAAAATAAAGGACCGTGCTTATATTAGAGATAATACGGTACACTAGTCAGTGCTAGTGGTCACATGTGAAATTCGACCTGTGTGATGTGGTACTTGAGTGTAGCACCAGTAGTACTGTGATGGCATTGATATGTATGGTGTGGCACAGCAGCTCTAGTGCTCTAGTGCTGTTTTCCCACTCTAAACTACAGTCCATTTCAAAAAAGATTTGCAATCCTGGCGATCACCCGGAGAGTTTGCCGTCTTACCGTATGCGCGCTCGAGAGCTGGCTGGAAAAACTCACTGTGAACTCGAAGAAATAATCCGCGCGAAAGCATGAAAAATGACAACTCACTCACGTCGCGTCGGTACATGTATGTCTGGTTTACAACAAACGAGTTCTTCCTCGTATCGATATGGAGTCAGAGAGGACATGTCGAAAGTGTGGTAAATGTTGACGAGCGGGATGGGCCCCAATTCGTTTCGTGCCCAATTTCTTTGAGCTGCGATGGAATTATTTACTCTCACGATGTGACGAAAACGACATCGGCACAGACTCATTCCCAAGGCAAAGCTATCCATGTGACTTCAACGACATTTTGAGAAAAGCAGAGGCCTATGAAAGCTGATAGAAGACGGTGATGCCTCCTAAATTCAAATAAATTGGCGATCTTGAAATACTAAAATATTGCTCAAAAAAGAAATCGATCGATCGATGTGCCGTTGTATTCAACAACACGTAGCTACAGCGCAATGACTTCCGTGTTCACTCACACCGTTTCAGTGTCGTGGGTGTGTTCACATGGCGTGAACCAGCCAAGTGTCAGCAAGTAAAAGTTCGGCAGGAAACGCGAGCTCCAACAACAATACAATAAGTCGCAGCCACCTTCTTTGGCTTGTACTTTTTGTAGATCTACCAGCGTGATCACCAAAACAATGAAAAAAGGTTTGACTTGAAGATAGTTTGGGATTTGAACTCACAACTTCATGGTCAGCAGACAGCATTCATAACCACAGGCCAAAAGGAAAGGATAAATCGTGGGTTTTGATAAAAAATCGATACCGGCTTACAGGGCAAATTGTAAACCATGGGAAAAGGCCTGAAACCTGGCCGAAATTCTAACTCCTTAACCCTTTGCATGCCGGCCTGTTTTCCACAGTAATCTGGCACTCCAGAGTACAGACTCTCCTGGTGGAGTTTGGGTGCACTGTTCGGAACCAAATTTATTCTCATTTCAGTTCACCTGGATGGAATTTCCTCATCCTGGGCTTGTTGGAAAGATCAGGATCAAGCGAATCCATCCTGGAAGCTCTCAGCTCCACAGCTCCACCAGGGCCACTTCCATGATCTCTCCAAACTGGCCCACCATGCCTCGGAACGAAACAACAACTCAGTCACAAATTCTTTTTCGGCTCCTTGCTCAAATTCAACCGATTTTCACGATTCAAACTGCTCTGCAAAGCTGAGATCCACGCGCTCCATTTGATGTCCATAACGCATGCGCAGGGCAAAAGGGAAATCCCCTGACACGCTCCAAAAAACTGCGAAGTCACGAACAAAAAAATTCGCGATCACTCCAGCCCGTGATTTCCGTGTTCATTTTGTCGCCGCTCAGTGAATCTTTATCCTATCGCGAAGAACCTTGTATCTCTGGAAAGCTGAGCTCAATACCTCTCCAACGGTGTATCGTATGTGGAGATCGGATACTCTTTCACAGAGTAACGCAACTTTGTACACTGGTCTATTCACCACGTACACGACGCAAACCGAAGCGCGTGTATACAGGTCCTCAGAGAACCGGCATGGGGTTCAGGCGCGTGTATACACGTCATCCGCACGCAAAGGGTTAACGGCTAGTCCAATTGTTTCGAAACCTTCACAGAACAATTTGCCGTGACCTAACAAGCCATTCTATGTACTTTGTTGTCCAAATTTCACTTATCTTCATACTTTTTAAGACCAAAACCTGATTGTAAATCTTTTTGAAATTGACTGCAGCCCTGCTCTGGTGCTGTTTTCCCACTCTAAACTAGCCCTGCTCTGGTGCTGGTTTGCCACTCTAAACTAGCCCTGCTCTGGTGCTGGCTTGCCACTCTAAACTAGCCCTGCTCTGGTGCTGGTTTGCCTCTCTAAACTAGCCCTGCTCTGGTGCTGGCTTGCCACTCTAAACTAGCCCTGCTCTGGTGCTGGTTTGCCACTCTAAACTAGCCCTGCTCTGGTGCTGTTTTCCCACTCTAAACTAGCCCTGCTCTGGTGCTGGTTTGCCTCTCTAAACTAGCCCTGCTCTGGTGCTGGTTTGCCACTCTAAACTAGCCCTGCTCTGGTGCTGGTCTGCCACTCTAAACTAGCCCTGCTCTGGTGCTGGTTTGCCACTCAATACGAATATGCCATTCACTCCCAGTACAAAGTAGCACTGGTTTCCGCCCCCAGCAATGCATACAGAGTGTCTGTGATGAGATGACCTCATTGGCATCGCGTCTAGGGTGTGTGTCACCTGGTGCATGCGCCTGCCATACACCATTCTTTATGTGAACACGGTATCACTCCCCCGCGCGTTCTGCCCATCATTGCCGCGAGGTAGAGAATACTGGCGATGGCTGGATGCTGGGGCACCTATCGTAGGGTATGCCACATTGTAGTGAATGAAGGGGAAAACGGTACATGAAGTAGATGTAGAAGGAGATGTCCAAGGAATACAGACCGCCCTGCCCACACACAAGGAATTGTGTGTAGAGTGAAGTCTTCTGCGCAACACACAAGGAATACAGACCGCCCTGCCCTTCATTGTATGTAGAGTGAAATCTTCTGTAAAGTCAATCCATGCTAAATGTTGTGCTTCGGGGATTGCTTGTGTGTTGGTATGGTCGTTTGGCCCGTGTGCTCCGTTCTGTACAGAGCTGACCCTTCCGCAATTCTACAATTTCTTACACGAGATGGAGAAGGCACGGGCGACACTGGACTATTTCAGCTAAGCAGTGCCATGTTGTTGACCTTTTTTTGAAACGTGCGAAAACTGTCTTGTTGATGAGGCGCGGTTTTGTTTTTGGTCATTGCCAATTACGTTCGCTCCGGCTCCAGTGATACCCCTCTGTGATAGATGGCCTAGTGCCATGTACTTGGTTGTGTGTGTGTATGTGTGTGTGTGTGTGTGTGTGTGCGTGTGTGCGTGTGTGCGTCCGTCAATATGACAATTGTATCTGTTACCCAAGGTAGTTATGCGTGGCAGGCCCGTTTTTTCTCCTTCCGCTCTCTGATACTGGTGATCATAGAGCTGAATTATTAAAACCTTTTCTTTATAATGTACTATTGATCTCAAGCATAAAACATCACAAACCGCCACTTGTTTCACCGAACGGAGGAGTATCTTGGTATTATTTTTGAAGTACATTACTGGTATGTAAAATTGTTGTTGAAGATTGATTCTTATTGTCGGCAAAGCATTTATGGTTTTTTATTCTCCTTCAAGCATGGTATGAGTGTGCTCAAGAACTGTGATAGTAATCAGGGTTTCTTCATACCTCAGACAGAACGTGTGTTTGTTGGAAAAGTGCATTGCGGTGGGTGATGGGACTTCCTGTTTTAATAGGCACTCCTCTTTTACAAGAATGTACAGCTGGCACTTACAGTGCTGCAGGCAGTGCAGCTATAGCCAACCATGCATGCCTTGTAGAGGTTAGCCTTAAAGGGGAAGTATACCCTAAAATCAAATTTTCACCAGTTGTAGTCTTCGGGGTGCTGAGTCGAATGGTCTTGGTCCGAGGAAGCTGCGACGCTCCCTTCCTACTTGAATCCCAATCGAACTCGCGCACTTCCACCGAAACTGGGTGACTGCGCCCTACTAGATGGGGATTTGTATGCAAAATGTCACTAAAAGCGCCATTTCGTTCTTATAAAAGCACGGATGACCGCGATTGGCCCATATGTTGTAGTCTTTTGGACGCTGAGTCGACTGGTTTTGGTCCGAAAAGGCTGCGATGCAGCGTTCCTCCTTTATTCCCAATCGAACATGGTTGAAGAAGCGGTCACGTGCTCCTGGGTGCCCAAATCACCTGGTCACCACGCCAGCAGGCGACAACTTTCACACCAAGGTTCAACTCGAGTTCAACTCGAGTGACAGGACTGCACCCAAAAAAGGTCAAACAGGCTAGTAAGTTGTACCCTGCAGGCACGGTGACCAGGTGACTGGTGTACGCAGGAGCACGTGACCGCTTGTTCAACCATGTTCGATTGGGAATAAAGGAGGAACGCTGCATCGCAGCCTTTTCGGACCAAAACCAGTCGACTCAGCGTCCAAAAGACTACAACATATGGGCCAATCGCGGTCATCCGTGCTTTTATAAGAACGAAATGGCGCTTTTAGTGACATTTTGCATACAAATCCCCATCTAGTAGGGCGCAGTCACCCAGTTTCGGTGGAAGTGCGCGAGTTCGATTGGGATTCAAGTAGGAAGGGAGCGCCTCAGCTTCCTCGGACCAAGACCATTCGACTCAGCATCCCGAAGACTACAACTGGTGAAAATTTGATTTTAGGGTATACTTCCCCTTTAAAACGAAACAAAACGAAACAAAACACCAATGCCCTTGGTGTATGTGATTGCATGTATTGCCAAACCTAGTCTTCACAGTTCGCTGAGTGCAAAGTGAACATGGCTGAATTATATTTCGGTAGAGGCTCAGGCTGCGGCTCCCATCTTTCCACGGGTGAAGAGCGAAATCTTATTTTTTGGCGGCCTGAATTTCTCTGGACGAATGATCGCTTGTATAGTATTTTTTTACTGAACGACTAATTCGCTATTCCGTATGTTGATCAAATAAATTCGAATAATCAACAATTTGTCACGTCCCATCTTTATGCACTTTATGCACTGCTATCTGCATGTGGGCATTCTACATGTTTCCACACTCCGGGGTGGAACTGTTCTTGCCGGGGAAACCAAACTGTAGGTGGTTGCATGCTTCAGCTGTACTGTAGCATGCATCTTAGGGTGACGAAGAGTGCATTGCCTTCCATCAGTATAATTATTGTCTTGTACAAGTACAGTACGATCGGGTGCCAAAGAAACCTCGCCGAAAAATGCTTAGACTGGAGAATGGAACAATTAAAAATAAAGAACAATTCTGACTAGATTTTCAGATTTAAGAACGTGTGTACGCTTCTCTACATCTTTCTACATGCTCGATGCTCTTCAAGATCGCGGAATAAGAACGAAATAACATTTGAGCATTTTAGAGCGATGCTAGGCTGCACCTTGAACCCCTGCGTTCTTCGCCGCCCAGTCTTTCTGCGTGTGCGCACAAGCACTGTCCTTCGCAGCAGCAGGGAGTAGCACAATAGTACAGTGAAACCTGTAACTAAAGACCACCGTGACTAGCGACCAGCCTGCTACTACAGACCACTTCGCCGGGCACGGTCGGTCTCACACTCATACCGTACGCGCGCGAATACAAGCCCCCCTTCGAATAGAGCCCGTCCCTCAGAGGCATTCGAAGTAATACAGCCCCGTCTCGAATAAAAACCCGGGGCTCTAATCCAGCGCCCACAGTCCGTACGTTGTAGTGCAGTACATGAACCATGTACGGTATGCACGATCAACACAGTGTGCTTTGCGGATCACTAGATCCATATTGGAGGTACGGGATCTCTCTGGCCCTCTGGGGTCAACGTAGAGACATGCAAAAATGGGAACACACTGCGCCAGAGGTTACCTTACGGTTTCTTTATCTGCTGCACAAGAATGATTCTTCCCTCACCTTGTGCAATCATCTTGAAAGGTGTGAAAAATTGATGTTTCTATTGAAAAAATAAAGCCCCCTCTCGAATAGAGCCCCCTCTCAAATACAGCCCCCCCCCCCCCCCCTCTGGGTGTCTTCTGGAAAATAGAGCCCCGGGGCTTCTATTCGCGTCTATACGGTATATGGTGGTGCGGTGCAAACCTCTAACTAAGGACCGCCTGTCACTAAAGATCGCTTTCTCTGGCCCCAAGGGGTGGTCTTTAGTCACAGGTTTTACTGGATTAATATATACTTTTGAAGTAGTATTGGACTACTCCCTGCTTCACAGTGTCTCCTCTGGCAGCCTTGCTGTACCACGTCCATGGTACCGGTACTGAACGGTCTCGTGCGTGGAAATTGCAGGAGTGTGGCTTGTAGACTGCTCGATCATTGTGAATGTCTGAGAAGTCCTCGTATGGTATGTAGCTGGGGTTGTGTTGTGTGAGCTTGACTAATTTAGTAATTTCACTAATGTATATTGGTGTTCAACTGTCGTTTTGAGGCGCTGTTCGAAAGCCGTACTTTGGTATAATGTGAGAATCATGTATGGCTATCGCCATAGATAGCTAGATAAGATTAGTCCAATCAGGGAGTAGTAAAATCCCTGTATTTTACTACTCCCTGGTCCAACTACTACAGTACTTGGTACTTGCAAGTCTGGCGACGGTCATGCAGTACTGTTGGAGATTGCCAGAGCTAGTATCATGTATTGTGCGGTGGCAATCCAATCTTCACTGACTACTGCACACTGTACCCAGTATACACACACTGTACACTGTGTATTGTACCAAGTACAGGCACTTGAAAACGACTTCAGGAATGCTATGTCACACTTCTGTGGCAACCAATATCCACCAGGCAATGAATACATAAAATGAGTGGCTTTCTGTCGGATGCGACACAGTCAATGGAGAATACCTATTGAACTGAGGTGTCATGTAAGTAATACTAAGTAGAATGATTGTGCTAGTAACCTGGAAACTGTCAACACCAGGGTAGAGTTGAATGTCCATTTAGTCTCATACATACTGGTACCTATTCTGAGAAAGAGGAAGTTAGTTGAGGAACATTCGCAGTGAAACGTGTGCACAATCCGCCGTTACATGGTGTTTTTGTTTTGTTTTAAAGCAAGGTGCACTACGTTTTGTTGTTGTTGTTTCAAATCTTTATTCTCACAATGGCCTGTGACCATAGCAGTGATCCAACTAGATGTACGGGTGAGCGTGGCTCGTGCATGAGCAGATTGAATTTAGCAGCAGAGTTGATATATTAAGCTGTTGTTGTTGTTGTTGTTGTTGTTGTTGTTGTTGTTGTTGTTGTTGTCGTTGTTGTTGTTGTTTCAAATCTTTGTTCTCACGATAGCCAGTGGACAATAAGAGATGTTGTTGTTGTTGTTGTTGTTGTTGTTGTTGTTGTTGTTGTTGTTGTTGTTGTTGTTGTTGTTGTTGTTGTTGTCCCTGGTTTTTAGTGTTACGACGGCGCGTTGCACTTGTTTTCGGTCAGTGGTGATGTTCGGCACCCGTGCTTTCAGTGCCCACCCAGTTTCATCAAAACTCCAATACAGGTCTATTCCGCATCGTCAGCACCGAAAGTGTAGATGCCACCGAAACAAAGTCACACAGTGGTACAGGACGTGTGCTCTACATGTATGCACTACATTATACAGTCGACTCCTGACATAGCGAACACCATTATGCTGGAGTGATTAGTTCTTTATACCAGTAGTAGCCGAAGTGCGTTCTAACAGAAATGCACTCACGATAACGTTACAAACAACACGTCGTCATGACTGGCATATGGCCCATGGCTGTACTATTGATCATATGAGTTGAACGAAAGCAGTGTGTTGCAAAGGGTCAGTTTTGCATGGATTCGAACAGGGACGTCATGGACAATGGTTCGCTATAATTATCGCGAAAGTCTTTGCAATTATACGAGCTCATTATCAGTGCAGTGGACTGCTAACTCTACTCCTAGTAGAGAGTACTCCTGTACACTCAATGACTCATGCTATGTGTTATCAACACTTATCATGGTTTAATATGGACAGCTAGTAACGCTTGCACTAAAAGTAAAAGAGCCCTTATCCTTGTGCTAAATGATTGAACCTTATGCAACTTCATTCTGCCTCTGCCCCTGCTCACATGCGGGCGCAGCACTGAGCAATCATCACTCCACTTCTGCCCCCCCCCCCACACACAGACATACGCATGCACACGTCACAAGCACATACACACACACACACACACACACACACACACACACACACACACACTTGCACACGCATGCACACCGCGCATGTGTCACACAGACGCACGCACACAGACGCACGCACACAGACGTACATACAGTCAGTTTGCGCATGTTCACATGCGTACCTTCAGGCTTCATATGTGCTAGCCGATGATTCTGGCCCTGCAGTACCTTACGTCCTAAGTCCTTACCTGGGGCTTTGAACAACAATGTTTACAATACGTAAAGGCTGTCCACATTATCTTCTACTACTGGTAGTGGAACGCTACAGACACCAAACCACTGCACACACAGCACTGTACTGTACAGCCTACACTACAGTACAGACTACAGTACAGACTACAGTACAGACTACAGGGACTTGTGTTTGGGAAGATCAAGTCTTTTCGAGCTGATTGAACAAGGAACCTGTGTAAACTCGGCCCCGACGTCGCTCCCAGGGCCACGGCTGCACACCCGCGGTCCCATCCCGTGGAGAAGCGCTTCCGTCTTCTCATGATGAAGCAACACTACTACTAGTCACTACCAACACGTCGTTGGTTTCTGTCAGTCATTTTTAGACACGTGCAGCAGTGCACTAGTGAATGCATGCATGCGATATATGCAGTCTGTGAGTGTGAGCTTGAGCTCATGTCATGATTGTGAATGCGTTTGCACGATGATTATGACTTGTGTTGAACTACACGATAAACCCTGCGTGAAGTACCCCAGACCAGGGAGCCCTACACATACCGGTATGTGTAGGGCTCCCTGCCCCAGACTGCACGCGACTAGTCAACCATGGTCGACTGTGCGGGAGATCTTTAGACATTCTATCTCCGAGCCGGGAATGTGGCAGCCCGCTCCGAAGCGCGAAGATGACAGTTTTTTGCCTTTTTCTTCTCCGATTCTGAAGTAACATTAGTTAGTTGGACTCTATCCATGGTAAAAGGAGGTGATTTGCATTGTTGTAGCTGCTGCCTTTCTTCAGGTGGGAGCATAATTTATCATCTTGTCTCGCAATTTCGGCATCAATGCCATTACTAGCTCCCCGGCCCCAAAAATAATAATAATAAGCATCAACGAATGGGCAAGCCACGAGGCTGCATCAGTGCATGGTAGATCTACAGCTGGCGCGTGTATTTGTGCTCGTCGACTCCAAACGCGCGCGGCTACTACAAGCTAGCTACTCCGGCTAGGCCCCTGCGCCTGCTTGTTGTTTGCAGAGCGTCCGCGCGTGTATGTTCATTTGCTGCAGACAAAAATCTCACAGAGAGTGCAGTAGTTGGAGGACTTTAGTTGCGACGCAGTAAGTCGGGACAAATGTCCGCTGTGACGACGGCGTGCTGTTGTTAGTTGAGCGGCTGTCAGCGGGTTCTGCTTGCAAGCCGAGCCGAGTGCTGCTGCTCCTGGACTGGAGCGCTAGCTTGGCGAAGACTAACTAGTGCAGGCCAGTGCGTGCTCTTGACTGAACGGAATGAGTGCGGCGGATCGGCGCGACGTCTTGAAGCATGACGATGGAAGCCACGGACTGGATGTGACGGACGGCAAGGGACGTCGCCGAGCCTCTGATCCCACCGGTGCAAAGAAAACGTTCTGGTCTTCACTGAAGGTAAAGCCACAGCGCTCAGCCACAGAGCTGACCCGTCGTCAGAAAAAGGCGCTCTCTGCGCAAATAAGTGCATCTCCCACACCCAGTCCCACGTCTTCTGCAGGAGCAGCCAGTCATCATGAAAATCCTCTTGGCATGCAGTTCCAGCGGGCCACGCCAGACCTGGCAGAGGAGCGTGAGGAGTCGGACGAGGCCACTCCGAGGAGGTCACGGAGCTTCCGCGAGAAGACGAGCGATATGTTCAGTCGTGTTGCGCGACGAGTATCACGTCGAAAGCGAGCGAGAGAGTCACCATCCGTCTCCAGATCTAACACTCCGTCGTCACAGGTTTCGTCCAGTGGTGCGTCGGCTGCTGGCTACGACGACGTCAGCAGCACAGCGCTGCTAGGCAGGGGAGCAAGGAACATTGCCAGCCGCGGCGAGGCGACATCGGCCGAGTATACAGACAATCCTGCTGGAAGCAAGAACCGCCAGTCGTCGGCTCTGCTTCGGCCCGGCATTCAGGTGACGGACGCTAGTATCGCCGACATCAGTGCCGCTGTGCAGCAACTGACGGAGCGTACGGCTGATCCGTTCACGAACACCACACCAGGCAGCTCACCGGGACCACGACGTAGAGCCTACACTGCCGATCCGAACAAGAACCTGGCCACACTGCTGGCACCGAAGAAATGGCTCAGCCGAAATCGACTCCTATGCGAATGGGTGCCTAGTGAGGAAGAAGTAAGTGGATGTTGCCAGAATGTGGCAGGGGTAACAATGGTGCTGTGATAGAGGTGATAGGGGTTTGGGATTGTTTGGCCAACGAGCCACTTAGAAAGTCAGCGTGCGTGTTCATGTCGTTAGTGATCAGATTGTTTCATGCGGAGAGGGGAAGAAAAGTTGGAAATGTAGCCGTACACAATGACTTGTGTAGTCATTGTGTAAGCTAGTTGGCTGCATGAAGTGGGGGGTTGGTGTGTTGTTGATCCTCTCTTCGTGGTGTGAATCTCCGGAGTTGCCGGTCAGCATTTTCCTTGGAGTGACTGCTGCACACCTGTGCTTAGGATGCCAATCAAGCATAAGTAAAATGAATAATTATCACCATACCACCAGTTCTCAATACAGTCCCACAGGTTGGCCAGGCTTTCATACCAGTACAACTTTTATTTAGATTCTTCTCTGTAGAAGGTGTCCAGAAGAGGGTGATAATTGGCAGGACAATTATGACTTTTTAGCCTGGCCCATGACCAATCTGAGAAATCTCCCTCCAGGACCTATTCATCGCCAATGAAAGTGGAAAGATAGAGAACGTAATTGGCTGGTGGGCTGGCATCCACGAAATACGGGGAGAACAGGGCAGGGGACTGCATATTTTCCCTTTCAGCGGAAATGCTGCTGGATATGAACATGCATTGGAGCAGTTTTGATTCGCCATGGTGCCCATCCTTTCATCAGATCTAGAGTGAGACCATGTCCGGAAGATCAACTTGCATGTAGGCATGTAGGGTGCCGCACAGGGAAATCCGATCTCGTGAGCCAAATACATGTAGATCTTCTAGTACTTGTGCTCAGTCGCTCTGCGACCCCAGACCTGTGAGCACTGGACTCTGCTGTGCAGGCAGAACATTTCGTCCTGCTCCAAAGAAAGGGAGTTCGTCCCGTTGTAAATTTCGTCCATGGATCGTAAGAGTATTTCGAAGTATTGAAAAGCTGGACAAATCGACATTAGTCCGGCATTTAATTTTAGTCCCAAAGCTCCTTGGACGAAAAAGACGAAATTATATTCCAGACGAATATTTCTGTTTATTAATTTTATTTATTTATTTTTTTCTACAAAATCCACATATCTCCAGACACTGGGGTGAATGATGGAGTGTGGTGGTGGGGTTTATACAGTATGCTGGCGTCATGCCGGCGACACCACCACCACCCATTCATTGACCAGCACTCTTATGAAGAAGGGTAATGGTTTCTGATGCAGAATCTGAGTTTTACCATACCAGTACATGTACTGACTGTGACTAAGACAGACTCAGTGTTGATCAGAGAACTAACTATTACTTGATCTTCATGGCAGCAGGGTGCATGCCATCATGGTGTCGTTTGAGGAACAATTCCCTGGAGAAGTGCCAGCAGTGCTGCTCTGTATGCTCAGTGTGTGTGTGTGTGTGTGTGTGTGTGTGTGTGTGTGTGTGTGTGTGTGTGTGTGTGTGTGTGTGTGTGTGTGTGTGTGTGTGTGTGTGTGTGTGTGTGTTGTGTATGGACTATGGTTGGCCTGGGTCATGTTGGCTGTGGTACGCATGAGTAGAGGCGGCTAATGAGCGCAGGTACTTGCAGTGGCTATGTGCTACTGACTGAGGGTGGTAACATAATAACGGCAGTCCTCAGCACAAGTTAAACAATTTCTTTATCTATATCAGTCCATACCTGCTTATGGGTCACGCTACTACTGTACTCATACATGTAGATTTATGAGAATGGGGTAAGACTGTGTATGTAGCATAGGCTATAGATGGGCGCAAATGTGGACATTCGCTGTCGCTTGTCCACTATCCGAAGGAGTCCGTTCCGACTGTTCCCTTCTTCATGTGCAAGTGTGCTTGTCATTGTGTAAATGCTGCCGGCTCTGCCACTGTTGCCATTGTTGGAGAGGATGTGCTTGTCGTCGGATGTGGATGTGTGGTGGTGATGTGAAGTGATGGCGTGAATGAATGTTTGTCATTGTGATTGTGCTTCGAGGTCCGTGCTTTGACATAACAGGACTGACCAACTTCCTGGCATGTGGCCATATGGACATATTGGCTGTGTTAGTGCGCGGTGTAGTTCATCAGTTCCAACGCTGTTCCTACATGTAGCCTGCAGACAGCCTTGCGCTGTTGTCCGGTGGGTTCAGATCAATGTACGTTCATCATTCGTCTTCTGGATAGATTTTGACGTACTCGCCTTGACAGCTGTCGTAGGCAATGTCATTTGAATACTTGTATGAATGTAACTATATTCATCACGAAAGGAATACTGATATTTATTTGTACACTCGGCGCGAGTTGTTGCAGCTCCAGAGATAATGCTCGGTGCATGTAGGTGCAGAGCAGCATACAGGTACAGAGAGTGCTGTCTGATCATCGCTGACACAGGACATTCTGAGTAAAAGTAATACAGCTTTAGTTTCCCTTCTCTGTATCGGGATATCTATATGTATTCATAAGTACCACCGCTACCTTTGTTGAGAAGATCGGTGTGAGTGATGCAGTGCAGTGTAACAAGTAAGGTGTTGGAGGTTTGCGACTGGTATTATGGCGTTTTGGGTGTGGGCAGCTTGGAGGTGGGGTTTGGAGGCCAGTTAAGCTTCACACGTGCATGTAGCAGGACTGCGTGGAGTACGGGGTCTGTTTGGCGCCATAGTTAGGTGTTCTACATCGAGTTCAGTGATGATAATCTGTTCACGTTGACTTTGTGTGATGCCTGAAGCAATGAGAAGCAACATGCTGTGCAGCGTTCATGCCAGGTAGGGCTGTCAGCAGCACTGGCATGATACAAGTGAAAGCTGCTAGTTGCTGACACTAGAGGTATCGGTACTGCCCCCTCTCTCCCAGTGAATGCTCAACGAGGCAGTACTCGTCATTACTGTTGGACACCAGTCTATTCTAGATTTATCCTGGCAGTTCTGTGGCTTAGCGTGCATGTTGCAAAGCACCCAGTGTCTGGGGAATATGCTTGTTCCTCTTGCAGCACCTACACTTCATGTTTGCACTTCTTGTTGTGTCTCAAGAAAAGACTCCGCCGGGAGCATCTTTTCTTGAGTGTTTCTCAACACAACTAGGTGATATCAACGTGAATCTGGCTAACTTTAGTTTTTCTTCTCCTTGCGGCTTGTTTTGCGCAGCCTGTGTGGTTTTCGCCCAACAGTGATGTGCTTAAGTTGGATGAGCGCAGTGTACTGACCTTGTCTGCGGTGGAGCACAGAGCTCTGCGGAAACACCTGCACAAACACCTAGAGACCGAGCTTGGGTTCAGCTTCCACGTTCCCAAAGGTAAGTCCAAGCCACCCTGGGATCCGCTTTGCTGTTGTGTAGCATATACGTAAATTACTTTGAAAAGTATGATTGAGCTGAGAGCAAAGAACAGTGAATAGAAGACAGCATAATTATTATTGTGATCAGGGTGACATTGTATGTTGAATATGTCATTGCAGTGGACATATTTCGATCGTGTGGGATTGGGTGTCTCGTGGCACCGTTTTAGCAAAAGAAATCCGACCTCTTGCATTACTGTTGAAATGTCATGCTAACATCTTCCTACGTTCTTATTTAGTTGGTATTCAGTAACATTGAGTTTGTCTTCTGCACGTGCATACTGTGACACTGTGGCACAGATCCCGAGGATCATGGTCATAGAAGTGGAGGTCTGAACAGTGTTCTGCGACATGGCAAGCTGGGAGCTGGTGGCGAGAAAGGTCAGTTGGCAGCGATATGTTCATCAGGCCAGGATGATAAAGAGCTTTTCTTGCATGCTGCATTGCAGTCATGTGTTAGCTGTAGAGACAGATTAACGATCATGATTGTGTTTTGAGTCGTGATGTAACAAACCGCCATGTCCACGAATGATTAATCGCTCCAATACCAAGACAACTAACGAAAGAATGATCTGCTATTCTCCATAAACCCTTGATGCCCTTCAGATAAGCTTGGGTCTTCCAAAGCTGCCCGTATTCTCCAAGATGTATCTCTCCCTGTCATTACCCCAATATTGCTAATACAGGGGGGTTACCCTCACAACGGCATAACAATGTATAATTTTCTCCGTCTTTGTCGTAGAACGTTCATCCACGAGGTCTTGTGAACCTTTGATTTTGAAATTTCCCATTCAAATAATCTTGAAGTACTGCTAGATCGAATACATTCGAAAAATCGAATATCTGTTACATCACCACTGTTTGATGCATTACTGTTTTTGGATAAAAAACATTACTTCGAACTTCTTTTGAAGTACTAGTAACTGTTATGTGCTTGGCTGGCTATGTTGTTTAGGTTCTTCACCGTCAGAGAACTGCGTATTTGGTATACCGCTTCACCGCGTTCTGGAGAATGACCGCTCCATCGCTCGGCGCATTCTTGAAGATGTCGGCATCTCGTCTCAGTTCTGCGCTAGTTCCATGAACTCGCTGGATGAGACCTCGTCTGATCACCAATCCGTGAGCAGTGAGGCAGAGGAAGGTGACGATGTGAGTTCCAAGAGCTAAGCCGAAAAGTGGCTACGTGTTGGCCATCTTGCTGTGAAGCATTGCATGGTTTGCTAAGTGTCAGTGATAGTTTGAATTCTTTATTCTCACGATGGCACCATCGCCAATAAGAGAATGATCGCAGAGTATGTTGCTTGGTACTGTAGTCCAGAAACATGCATATGCGAAAACTGTCGTACTTTCACCCTCCACTGCTGGCCATATGCATGAAATATTGGTACTGAGATGATGAGTCTCAGCATTATGCATGGCCCTGGTATTGTTGCATGCATCTACACTCCTTGTGGTGAGCTAACATGTGAACTTACAACTATACAAAACGAGACTGTGTGTCCATCGTCTTCCTCTGGTTCTTTTGTCCTCCGCTCACTTTGAAATGCTTCTGTATCTTATGTGCCTCTCCTATATTCTTCTCTCGTTTCCTTTATTTGGTGTGTGTGTGCGTGCGTGCGTGCATGCGTGCGTGCGTGTGTGTATATGTGATTGTATGCAGCCTGAAGGTACGGATGGTGGTATGAATGGTACAATTAGCTCTATGGACTTTGGAACAATATGCAATGACCAGTACATGATGTCAGACGAGGCAGCTTCAGTATCGGCTCTTGACATTGAGGATGTGCAGCCAGACATGCGCATGACTCGCACCTTCTCCCTGTCGGAGGCCGTTGACAACCCCCTGGAAATGGCTGAACTGCCTCGGCCACCAGCAAAGAAACCAGCCGTAACGGAACCAGACAATCCCCCGTTCACAGCCACTGCTGGTATTCTAGGCCTAGCCGCCGCGCCGCTTCATTTCCTGGGGCGTAGTGCTGACAACTTGCTCAAGACCGAACAGCCGGCAACGCGCAATGTGGAAGCACTCACCCTTTCTCAGATAATGAAGCAGCAGCGGAAGGCGCAGGCACGCCTAGCATCTCAGGCCGAAGTGGAGATCAGGGTGCGTGACCACAAGAAAGATGTTCCCGAATTCCTCACCAAGGCGTTTGACTTCTTGAAAGAGCACGGTAAGTTTGTCTGCGGTTCCCTGCACGTGTCTCTTCATTGTATTTGTGCATGCAGTAGGGCTAAGTCCTAACCTTGTGTATATTGCACACACATTGCAACATTTAAACAAAGCAATACCACTTTGTGAAGTGCTTTGTACACCTAGATTCGACCAAAGCTATAGTGAGTGGTGCTGGGTCCTTATCAGTGGTTCTGATGCAAATTCTTTTGTACGTTTCATGGCGCAAATTCTTTTGTACGTTTCATGGCGTGTGAGCTGTCAATCTCTGCGTCCCCAGCCCTCCATGCCTGCTTGACTGCTCTTTACTGTTTTGCATGCAGGAATGCAGACAGTGGGGATATTCCGCATTGCCGGTTCCAAGCGACGCTCTAAACAGGTGAGTGGTACATATGGTGGATGGTGGACGTGTCTTGCATTGGATCACGGTGTCTTGCATTGTGTTCAAGCAAAGCAGCAACCATTCATGCCAGTATAAATGTTTTGATCTGAATGTATGTCACATATACTCAAGGTTTATGCGTGCCTATACTTTGTATGCCCTATGATTCAGTCTATGCTACAGCAGCATTTGTAAATTATGATATTTGTTAACATGTGTGTTTGTGTTTTGTTCTCAGATTCGAGAAGACATGGACAACGGGTTCGAGATCAGCTTTCATGAGGGCATTCATCAGCCGTGTGACGTAGCGGCTCTGGTTAAGAACTTTCTGCGTGATCTACCCGAGCCACTTCTAACGCGGCCTCTTTTCCCGGCGTTTGTAGCCGCTTCGAGTAAGTCCGGTGTAGCAGGTGTGGAATTTGGTTTCCGTGTTGAGTGTGTTAGGTGTGTCGAGGCATGGTAGGCACCCGGTATTGCAGACGATAACAGCAGCTGATAGACTCAGTAAGAATGTCTGGTGAGGTGACCTTTAGTCCCATTGCGCGAAATCACGCGACACCTGTACATTTTCGATCTGCGGGATGAAGATGACGACGTCCATGCATCAGGTATCAGGGGGTAGTAAGATACTGGTATATTACTACTCCACGCATCAAATCGTGCTGTCAAGCGTATGCGGGGGAGTGTAGCATGCCATCCCTTACACTTTCCAGCTCAGGGTTACCCTCGCTACCAATGGACGAAATTTCAGGGTCACAGCTTGCGCAACGGCTTTGTCCTGTTCGAATGGCCACTCGACATACTCAGCACAAATTTTCTATTGCATGCATGCACAAAATGTTCAACTTTCGTATTTTTGGCGACTTTACCACCGTCGTGGAGGCTGGTTGGTGAGGAGCAGGTAGCCATCCCTTGTAGAATTAAACACATGGTTCCACAGTGTGGCTGATTCCGCAAGAGCCAGGTCCATACGAGGAACATTCGCTTTGTCTTTTGCCATCGAAGTAAGTCACTTTCCTTGTTCTCAGTGTTTTTTTTACGTTCAACGTTTCTGAGATTTTTGAATTATTCACTTTTCATTCTTTCATACTTTATTTCTTCATGTTCACTGCCTCACTTGCCTTCTGATCTGGAGAATGTGATGGAGGTGACTGTTGGTTACTGCCTGGTATAACGGTTGTCGTGCTGTTGCTGTATTTCCGTCCTGCTCGCGACGTTGTAGATCACAAACAATTTGAAATCACATGAATTGTACTTACCGTCGTGCGTGCGGTATTAGGAAACACTGTGCAGATTAGATCGTCGCAATGTATCTATATGTGTGTCTGGTCATCCTGTGCCACGCAAGAACTCCAACCAGACGCATTCGTCCTCGGCCCTGTTGATCGATTGCCACGGTCCACTCGTCTTTCCTTGAAGAACGATCGATCAAAAAAAAAAATCGAGCTCGAGGACTTTTTGCAAGAAAACGGCTGAAAAAAGGAAGAAAAAAGGGTGCTCAGAATGAGATTCGAGTACACAACCATGGTCCCAGCAGTTTATGTGGATGTCGCTCATAGATGCGCGATTTCGCGCAATGCCTTGAACAAGACAGCTTGCCACTTGGTGTATTGTCTGTATTTTGCATTCGCACCAGTCGGCTAATGCAATGATTGAGCTTATCTTGGCCGGGCACTCTGGCACATTGCATTGTACAGATTAAGCTTATCTTCACCGGGTTTTCATCGGGCCCTCTGAGACTCTGCGGCAATGTGCCGAGTGTGGAATACAATGTGCCAGGGATACTGTACTTGTTGGGTTCAAACTTTAAAGTTATGTTTCCGTGTTGCTTTGTGCAGAAATTGATGACCAGAAGAGGCAAGCAGCCGTTCTCCGTGGACTGGTGTGCCTGCTACCGATGTGCAACCGAGACACTCTCCACGAGCTGCTGGGCTTTCTGCATCACGTGTCTGATTTTGCCGAGGATCAAGTGAATCCGGATGGCAGTGTTACTCCAGGCCACAAGATGGACATGGGCAATCTGGCTGTGGTGTTCGGGCCTAACATCATGCGACCCTACAAGGTCAGTCCACAGGAAGTTCAAGTGGTGTTGAGCTGGGACCCTGACATAGTTATACTTCTGTAACATATTGAAGCAATGCCGGCCAGGGCAGGGTTCTACTGGCACGTTTAGCGATAGTGCTGAAACTTGTGCGGGAAGTTGTGACTAAGATCAGGGTTCTACAGTGCAGTGTATCAATTGCTAAGGGCACATTGGCAGGGCTGCAATGGAGTGCCAGGGGCAGTCTGTCGATTTCCACTGATGTTTGAGCTGTTCTTACAAGTATTTTGCTGAGAACATGTTGCTGGTAACCATTAGTTCTATGATCAAGTCAGTGTTATTGCACTAACAGAGAGCGCAGCAGTAGTTTAGTGTACGAGTCTTCCATGAAGGTTGATTTGTGCTTATTTCACATT